>NC_143019.1:85902522-86252522 GCF_055824585.1 Amblyomma mixtum | reverse complement strand
ATGAGGGACGCCGTAGTGAAGGGCTCTGGAAATTTCGACCACCTGGGGTTCTTTAACGTGCACTGAAATCGCACAGCACACGGGCCTCTAGAATTTCGCCTTCATCGAAATTCAGCCGCCGCGGCCGGGATCGAACCCGCGTCTTTCGGGTCAGCAGCCGAGCGCCGTAGCCACTTAGCCCCCGCGGCGGGGCCATAGTAAAAGATGAAATGGCAAAAATAGGCCCCGGTAAAAATATGCACATATGGCAACAGTGGGAGCTGTGTAAAGAAACTATAAAAATTAAAGCAATAGAGAGGGCTGCCTGTATACGATTTCAAGAAAAACAGAAAGAGACAGAGTTAAAGAAGCTACTCCATAGGCTGCTTCAACAGGAATCTCTAGCGCCGGGGAAATGTACTGAAGATGTAAGGAAAACAAAGCAAAAACTAGAATTGATGGAAGAAGAACGGTATCGGGGAGCGTTAGTGAGGGCAAGGGCAGAAGACATAGCTGCAGGGGAGACGCCATCAATACGAGCGCTAGGGTTGGAAAAAGCAAACGCTGAAAGAAACCACATCGACAAAATAGAATGGGGCGGTGTCTTGTCGGCGGACAACGACCACATAAAAGCAGCTTTCAACGAGCATTACCAAGCGCTCTTCGCTTCCCACGTGGTAGACACTATCACGTTTAAAGATTAATTTCTGGCGGCGATGCCGTGTCTCGGTGATGACATAAAAGAGAGATTAGAAATGGCTATCGCTGAAGCCGAAGTGGAGCATGCAATCGCCAGTTTAAACCCCGGTAAATCGCCGGGACCAGATGGGCTCAGCGCGCGTTTTTACAAAGAATTCAAGCACGAAATTGCCCCTATTTTGAACGTGATCTTTAACGCAGCCTACACAGTAAATGCACTGCCTCCATCATATGGGTCATCCCACGCGGTGCTCATTCCTAAAACGGATCAAATAGATCAATTGCGACTGGTTACAGCCTAAAGACCCATAGCACTTACGAACGTTGAATATAAAATTTTTATGAAGGGTTTGACTCGGAGGTTGCAGACGGTGATCAAGGATATAGTTGGGCCACACCAGACGTGTGGGATAAAAGGGAGGTCAATAATGTCCAATATTCATAAGATGCGAAGTGTGCTTGAGTGTTGTGATGACTCGAATGGTCGGGTGGCCATTCTCCAGGTCGACCTCGAGAAAGCTTTTGACTGCGTCGATCACGAAATTTTGTTTTCTATTTTGGACCATGCGAATGTTGGGTCAGTTATCCGCAAGGGCGTGGCCCTGGCGTACCGAAACTGCACGACGAGATTGATCGTAAATAAGAGTCTGGGGGCCCCCATTAGCGTGCAGCGTTCGGTGCAACAGGGCTGCCCTCTCAGCCCTCTTTTGTTTTGTATATATATTGAGACATTGTGTATTAAAATATTGAACAATGATAACATAAATGGGTTTAAGTTACAAGCAGCCGAGGTGAAGCTGCTGGCGTACGCGGACGATGTTGCAGTTTGTACGCTTGACCATGAGAGTATAACCGAGGCTGTCAAATGTGTCCGTGAGTTGTCTCAGGTTACCGGAAACGGGGTCAACTGAGCCAAGTGCCTTGGGTTCTGGCATGGACGGTGGCCATCGAAGCCTGACCACTTTGCAAATGTGACGTGGGCGAGAACCCCAACCAAGTACTTAGGCGTCGAGCGTGATGGTTACCGCCAAAGCGAGCAATATTGGCAAGAGCATAGGAAAGCGATACGGGAGAAAGCGGAGAAGTGGAAAGGTTTCAACTTATCGATCTTCGCCAGGGCTACTGTATGTAACCTGTTTTTTATCAGTAAACTTAGGTTTGTTATGCAAGTTTTGCATTGTTCGCGTGTAAACGTTCAGAAGCTACACAGGATTTTCGCTGTCTTTGGGCTTCAGATTGGGAACCCTGCAGCAGAACAAATTTATTCCGTCGGGTAAAAGATGGCGGCTTGGGACTTGGACACCTCTTTTTGCGGCAAGTGGTCAAACGGTTTTTGTTTTTTCGCGACGTTTCTTACCCTTTCTTCCGCACTGTCTGCCAAGTTAGGCTGCGGCGCCTACTGCCGGAGTTTGTTGTCTCCACCGAAGAAGTTACGTGTGGTATTTTCGGATATTACAGAGAGGTCGTCGCAAGTGTTAGATTTCTTTCAGTGCGTTTTTCTAATGAATATTTGGCCTGTGTAAAACGGAAAAAGCTGTACCACGATTTATGCGACACTGTTTTGCCACAACCTTTGTATAGAGCCTTATACAGTGGAGGCCCAGGCTCAGACGTCTTAAAGAGGGTAAAGAAAATGCAGGTGCCGCCAGGAGCTAAGACCTTTTTCTTTAAATTACACACCGGAACGTTGCCAGTAAAGAAATTTTTTGAGGAAAAGGATTTATTTTTACCTTGGTGTTCGCATTGTTTAATCTGTACGCAGCCGGAAACAGTAGACCATGTTTTTTTTACATTGTTGGAAGTGGTTTATTTTTGGGATGTTTTGCAACGGACTATGAAGAAAGTTTTCCCCCTAGATTCGCATGCCATTCGATATTTAAGCATTGATAATGACGACGGGGTTCCATTTGATTTAATTATGCTCCTGGGTCTCCACTGTATATGGCGCTCAAGAATGGCAGGCTATCACTGTGACAGGGAAGCACGCCCTGCCCGAATTTATTTCCGAGAGTGTATGGACTGGTTTGTCGCTGTACAAAAAGCGGCTGCGGAACCTCCCGTCTGGCCTTTGTTGTCTTTGCGGGAGTTTTAATGTGACGAAACCAGCCTGACGCTGGCTGAGTATGACTTTCAGTGTGTTCATTGTCTTGTATTATTGCTTTTGTGATTTGTCTGTTCTTTTTCGTGCAGTGTTGTTTTCCAAAGCCAGGAAATAAAGGAAGAAAGCGTGGCCTAATGGATAAGGCGTCTGACTTCGGATCAGAAGATTGCAGGTTCGAGTCCTGTCGCGGACGTGTTTGTTTTTATTTTTAGACAGTGGTCACGTGGCCTACGGTGATCGAGATGGACAACGCGCACTTTTCTGGACACAGCGTAGGGACCACTGAGGTCGAGAAGAGCATTGAACTGGCTGCGTGGGATGAACGGGCCACGTTCGTTCCCGCATTTTCCTTTGCAATGAAGACTACGAAATTGCGCAGCTTTTATACTTTTGGAAGCGAAAATAGGGCGAATCCGTCCGCGTGGCCTAATGGATAAGGCGTCTGACTTCGGATCAGAAGATTGCAGGTTCGAGTCCTGTCGCCGACGTGTTTGTTTTTATTTTTAGACAGTGGTCACGTGGCCTGCGGTGATCGAGATGAACAACGCGCACTTTTCTGGACACAGCATATGGACCACTCAGGTCGAGAAGAGCTTTGAACTGGCTGCGTGGGATGAACGGGATTCTGCTTCCGGCCACGCTAGTGAACGGACGCAGGATGCAGGGCTCCGTAGGAGCGGCTTCAGCGGCCCAGCAGGGCCGCGGTAACAGGATTTTTGATACTGAAGACCCGGAATATCAAGTGTTGCTGCCTCAACTGCCGACAGGCCGTATTGTTTTAAATACGTTGTTTTTGCATGCTGATGTGCGGGCCAGGCCGTATCGCGTGGAGCACTTCCGCGATGCGCTGGCGGGCTTAGGCCTACAGCCCGATGTTATCGCCCTTGGGGCGTATCAGATGAGCCACATTTGGGCAATCACCTTCAAGAGCGACGAAGGCGTCAAGAGGCTCGCAAGCGTCGAGAACATGAATGTGAAGGAGCATCGCTGTATTGTGGTCGACCCAGCCAACCAGGCGGTGCAATTGAAGCTGCATTGGATGCTGTACAACATGCCTGACGACGACATACGGACAGCCCTCTCACCTTACGGAAAGGTGATTGACGTTTGCCGGGAGAAATGGCGTGTTCACGGCGTGCAAGAAAAATCATCGTCAACGCGAGTGGTGTCCTTGGTTCTGCGGACGGGTCTCACCGTGGAAGACCTGCCCCATCAACTTCGTATCGCCGGTGAGCAGACCTTGGTTGTTGTCCCTGGCAGAGCACCGTTGTGCTTGAAATGCCGAAACACCGGTCATGTTCGACGTGACTGCCGCGTCCCGAAATGTACGCTTTGTCGTCGCTACGGCCATGACGAAGCGCAGTGTGAAAGGACGTACGCGTCGGTAACAGGACCGGCGCCCAAGGAAGACGTGGCGGACCTTTTCATGGACGAGGCTGACGTCGCTGAGGCCTCCCGCACGGAGAGTCGGCCGTCGGACACGGCCGTAATGCCGTCTGAGCATAGCGCTGGCCTACCGAACGCGGCTACAGTGCAACTTACTCAGCAGAAAACTGAAGAGGAAAAGCCAAGCGATGAAAATGTGAAGGAGTTGGCCACCGAACCAGCTGCTACCGAGGTGGATGCAGCAAAACACGCACCTGGAAGCGATTTGATGGACGTCGCAGAATCGGGTGTAAGCAACGCGGCGACAAAAAGGTCACGGGACTCAGCCAACAACCAGCACGAGAACCTTGGCAACGAGAGCAACGATGAACCCCCGCCGAAAGCACCGGTGGGCCGTCGGGCGCCCTTCCGTCCGAAACCGAACATTCCGCCGGACAGACGGCCGGCGGCAACACCGCCTCCGTAGGACGTGGCGCCTACTGGGGCGTCCAGGCCAGCGTCGTCAAAAGATGGACGCCTTTTCAGAAGTAGCCGCTGCGTACACCGCAAAGGTACGCGTGGGAATTGTGCTGCCAATTGCTTACTTGTTGCAAAGCGCTAATATCAGTAGTTACCCAGAGGTACTGAGCGAACGGTGTGCTCTATAAGATAAATGGCTCTGAGACTAGAGACAGCATTAAGAGTTGCCACCTTGAATGTTCGTGGCCTTGGAGCACGTAGGCGACAGTATCAACTTAGTCGCCTCTGTATGGAGAAGGAACTCGATGTCATCGCGATACAAGAATCTAAGGTCGAGACTCAAGAGCAGACCGATCGCATGGTGAGGCCTTTTACCGCGCATTATAATGTGTGTGTATGCCATGCTAATGGCATGTCAGGCGGGTGCGCACTGATGATACGGAAGAGTGCTGGCATTATTGAAGAGAGTATGACTGTTTGCCAAACTGGCCGCATGCTTATTGTAGATTTTTCTTTTTCTGAATCCTTGTGGCGGATCATATGCGTTTATGCTCCTAACAATGTGAATGACCGAATGGTATTTTTTGAGTACATTGAGCAGTACTTAAAGTGTGATCGCTTTGTCATAATTCTCGGTGATTTTAACTGTGTGTGTTTTGCGGAGGATCGATTCAGAGGTGCACATGTTCGTGACAAAAGTGCTCTCCTTTTGAGCTCACTAATTGAGGAGCACAACCTAGAAGATGTGGGCCGAGTCTTCACTGGCGGTATGCTTCCGCAGTACACACACAATCAGAGAGAGAGCCGAGCAAGGTTGGACAGAGTGCATATTTCACTAGACTTGATGCCCCTATGTAACAGTTACAGTGTCACACCACTATCATTCACAGATCATAGCTTGGTGAGCTTCGCACTCGGGAAAAAAACTAAGACGACATGATTTAACTGGGACATGTGGAAATTCAATGAAAAGCTTCTTGATGATGAACTGTTCTCAAGCAGAGTTAAGGGAAAATTAACAGAGATGCTGACAATGAAGCATGAAAACTTTCGGACTGCATGGGAGGATTTTAAGAGCCAAGTTAAGCTCATTGCAATCGAAAGAGGAAGCAGCCGGAAGCACGAAGAACTGCAGAAGCAAAAAGAGCTGCAAAGGGAACTGGAATTTCTTTTAAACGTACAAAACTTTGACCACGATCAATTGGCTGAGAACGTGAAGAAAGTGAGACATGAACTAGAAGTTATCGATACAGAGCGATACAAGGCTGCAGTCATACGTTCTCGTAGTGAAAGGTTATGGATGGGTGAGGTGCCAAACAAGCGCGCAATGAGCGATGAAAAACGGCAGGCGTCAAGAAACGAGATCAAGCAGATACGTTTCCAAAATGAAGTGACGTCAGATCCCGCGGTGATCGAGAATGCTTTTGTTGACCATTATCGCGATGTGTTCGGCAATGTCACACGCCTCGAGCCAGGCTTCGACAGCGATTTCATGATCGGAATGCCAAGACTGGATGACGATGTTAAGGACAGCCTAGAAATGCCAATAAGTGTGAGCGAGATCAAAACAGCGATAGAGAAGCTGCCGTCGGGCAAATCGCCAGGGCCGGACGGCCTAGGCGCAGCTTTTTACAAAGCTTTCAGTGAAGAATTGGCGTGCATTTTGCATAAACTTCTGTCAGAAGCGTATGAATTTAAAAAAGTCCCTCCTTCATTCCGGACATCACACACAGTGCTGATTCCAAAAACTGATGATCCGGAAAAGCTCCTTCTTGTAGGCTCATATAGACCGATATCTCTCACCAATACAGACTACAAAATTTTTATGAAAGTCTTAGCTGGACGATTACAAGTGGTAATTAAAGAGCTAGTAGGGCCACATCAGACGTGCGGCATTAGAGAGCGCACAATTTCAACGAACACCCACATCGCAAGAAGTGTACTAGAATGTTGTGATGCCCTTGAGGGTCGAGTGGCCATGTTACAGCTTGACCTTGCGAAGGCCTTTGACCGGGTCTCGCATGAGGTGCTTTTCAGTATACTACAGCACTGTAATGTTGGGAGCATAATTTTAGACGGTGTCAAAATGGCTTATGAAGAATGTTCAATGCAGATTATCATCAACAAGTGCCTTAGTTCAAGGGTGCTAGTCCGCTCCTCTGTGAGGCAAGGATGTCCCTTGTCTCCTCTCCTTTTTGCCATATACCTCGAACCTTTCTGTAGGGCAGTCATCCTTGATGCAAACATACGTGGTTTTAGGCTGCACGCCGCTGAAGTTAAAATGCTGGCTTATGCAGATGACGTTGCAGTCTTCTGCGAGGACAGAGAAAGCGTGCTAGAGGCTGTGCGCATTGCCAGAAATTTCTGTTGCTATACTGGGGCCCAGATTAACTTTGAAAAAAGTGTGGGAATATGGCATGGGAGCTGGAATACGACACCCGCCAATTTCGCGGGTATAGAGTGGACTTCAGTGCCTGCACGGTATCTCGGGGTGCCCCTTCAGCACTATAGGGACTCGACGCAGTTCTGGAGTGAACAAACAGAAGAGTTGAGGGAAAAAGCAAAAGGATGGCAGGGTCGCGGATTATCGGTGTTCGCGCGTGCGGCAGCGTGCAATGTTTTTTTGATTGCCAAAGTGTGGTATATGATGCAAGTGTTGTTCATGCCTCGTATAAATGTGCAAAAGATGCACCGAGTGTTTGCCGTCTTTATCTGGAACTCCACTTGGGAGGAGCGGACCAGCCGTACAAACCTTTTTCGCAAAGTTCGCGATGGTGGACTAGGGCTCTCACACTTGTTTATACGACAGATCGTATCGCGATTCTTCTTCCTGCGAGATGAAAGTAACGATTTTCTCCGTACAGTCATCCAGGCGAGATTGGCGAAAACACTGCCTGAGTTTGTTGTTTCCACATCCAATGTTGCCAGTATAAGAGTGACCGGCTACTACCGAGAAGTAGTTGCTTCCTTTAGAATACTTTGTGCACGTTTTTCTTTGGAGCATTTGTCCTCAGTGACAAAGAAACAACTGTACGCGGACTTAGTTGACAGCATGATGCCCACCCCATTGTATAGGACGGTGTACTCTGGAGGCTCAGGTAAAGATGTACTGAAGCGAGTCAGAAAGATGCCTTTAAGACCGGCGGCCAAAACGTTTTTCTTCCAGTTGCACACAAACACACTCCCCGTTAAAGTATGGCTGGAACAGAAAGGAATATTCGTGCCTTGGACAACCGATTGCTTACTGTGTAAAAAGCCGGAAACAATTGAACATGCCTTCATTGAATGCTGGGACGCAGTCTTCCACTGGGATATTTTGCAGCGCACTCTAAAAAAAGATCTCCCCATAACACCCTATGGAATACGATTTCTGCCAGTTGAAAGCGATCAAGGGATACCTTTTGATATGTTCATGGTCCTGGGCCTCCACAGCTTGTGGAGGACGAGAATGGCTTTTCGGCACGCAGATGCCAATGTGCGATCTACGCGCGATAACCTAATCGAAAGTGTTTCATATATTAGAGAAGTGTATCGTGCACAGAATGAACCCCCTGAGTGGGTTACCATCCTTGATGACTTGGTGTGTCTGAAGAAATTTTGAAATACCCGCATCGCATGCTAACATGCTTATTCAGTATATATGTATGTATTCATTTGTGTGACCTGTCACTGTATTAGCAGGCATAAAGAAAAAAAAAAGTCCGCGTGGCCTAATGGATGGATTCCACTTCCGGCTTTCGAGCGGAGCGGTCGCGGAATGGATAGCTCCCACGGAGCGGTTTTTGCGGCGCAAGCCAGCCGCGGTAACAGGTTTTTTGCTTCTGGTGCTGATGATTATCAAGTTATTCTGCCAAATCTGCCTACCGGTCGCATCGTCGCCAACACCGTTTTTATGCACGGTGATCCAAGGGCCCGTCCGTACCGTGTCGAAGATTACCGGGACACTTTGGCCGAGCTCGGTGCGCTCCCCGACGTTTTAGCGTTGGGGGCGTACCAGATGAACCACGTGTGGGCGGTGACGCTGACAAGCGCCGATGCTGCCCAGAAGCTACTTTCCGCCTCCGATGTCAAGGTAAAAAATTGTCGTTGTTTGCTTATCGACCCAAACAACCGGGAGGTTCGCTTGAAGCTGCATTGGCTGTTGCACGGAGTTACAGATGAAGATGTTCGTGTGGCATTGGCGCCCTATGGGAAGGTGACGGAGGTGACGCGAGAAAAGTGGCGTGCCCTAGGCGTTACGGAGAAAGGTTCGACGACACGCACAGTGGCACTTAAATTGCACGCGGGAGTCAAGATAGACGACATTCCCCACCAGCTGAAGATAGCCGGAGAGTTGACCCTTGCCGTTGTGCCAGGCCGCGCTCCGCTTTGTTTGCGCTGTAAGAGCACTGGGCACATACGTCGAGATTGCCAGGTGCCGCGATGCAGGCGTTGTCGCCGCTTCGGCCACGAGGACGAGCAGTGCCCCAAGACGTACGCCAGCGTCGCGGGACCAGTGGATGCAATTGATTCTTCAGATCACCTCATGGACGAGGCAGACTCGGAAGAAGCAGCAAGGGCGAGCCTCAGTTCGGCCACCGAGAAAGGCTCATCGGACACCGGAAAAGATAAGCACGCTGTCGTCGCAGACGAACCCGTCGCCGAGCTTCGACAAGATTGCCCAGATGATGGGGGTGAGGGAGCGCAGACCAGCAGTGCTGACAGCAGCTTTCTCAACGTACCCGCTGTGACTCACAGCGAACCGGAGCCAATGCAGGGGACCGATACGGACAGTGCCAACTCAAGTGGAAAACGAGCTCACGATGCAGTGGAAAAGGTGTCTGGTCCTGGTGCAGTCGGGACGGATGAACCACCAGCCAAGACGACTCCTGTGCGGCGCCCTCCCTATCGTCCTCGCCCGAATACTTCGGTGGAGCGGAAGAAGGCGGAGACACCGCCTTTGCCGCCTTGAGGGATTCTTTGTGCCAAGGCACTCAGCAACACAGCCCAGTTGTGAGGTAAGCGCCATGCCTCCGGTATTTACTCCGCCTTGAAAAAAAAAAATCGTAATGGATAAGTCAATTCGTGTCGCGACTCTAAACGTTCGTGGGCTTGCCTCTAGGAGGAAACAGAGTCAATTGTACCGATTGTTAAGCGACTTTGACTTGGACTTTTTAGCAGTGCAGGAGACAAAGGTTGAGGGCAATGTGGAAACAGAAGGCATGGTGCACCGATTCCTAGCGCGATACTGCGCTGTTGTGAGCCATGCCGTGGGTACTTCTTCTGGGTGTGTGCTATTTGTGCGAGAGAGCCTTGGTGCAAAAATTGAATCTGTAATAACTTTCCCGTCAGGTCGCCTTATTATATGCGATGTGTCGTTGTTTTCTTCAAAGTGGCGTGTCATTTGTTTGTACGCGCCAACTGTGGCCGAGGAAAGACGTCAATTATTTGAGCAGCTGAAACAATATATTCGCTGTGACAGGCTCCTCATTGTTATTGGTGATTTTAACTGCGTCCTTTCAGCCCATGATAAAACTAGCACCCGCCCATACAAAGACGCTAGCACCACTCTGCTAAGCGAGATAATAAGAGACTGCAATTTGGAAGATGTGGCCGAATGTCTTGGCGGTGGGAGAGCTGCACAGTATACCCATTTTCAGGCATCCAGTCACGCTCGGCTAGATAGAGCTTACGTGAGCGTTGATGTAATACCACTTTGCAGGCAATATCAAGTGAGTGCTGTTTCATTTAGTGATCATTGCTTAGTCAGTTTTGTAATAGGTAGTGCAAAAGAAAGAAAAAACAGTTTCGAGTGGCAGTTGTGGAAATTAAATTCAAAGATACTCAACGACCAACAGTTCATGGCGGCTATAACTAATGAATTTCAAGAAATGAATGCGATGAATAACAAGACAAAGAGCGAAAAATGGGAGATCTTCAAGCAGGCAGTCAAGATGAAAGCATTAGAGCGATCGAGCGCTATATGCAGAGAAAAGCGAGAGGAAGAAAAAGTGATGCGCAGGAACCTGGAAAAATTGATAAGTGAAGAGTGTCGAATGCCCGGCTTTTTCATGGACGATATTCGAGCGCTAAAGCACAAACTAGAGCAGTTTGACGTCGAAAGATACCGTGGTGCTCTGGTCAGAGCAAGGGCTGATAGGCTGATAGCGGGAGAAGCACCTTCAAAGAGAGCGCTGAGCTCAGAGAAGTGGCATGCACGGCGCAACCAGATAACGGAAATTGAACATAATGGAAAAGTTAGCGATACGGCGGAAGACATCGAACGCGCCTTCTACGAGCACTACCGCGCTTTTTTTGCCAATTTTTCAGTCGACATAGATCGTTTCAACAACGATTTCCTGTCATTGATGCCAAGGTTAGAGGACACAACGAGAGATATAATAGAGGCACCTATTTCAGCCGAAGAAGTGCGAAGCGCTATCGAAAGCATGCATCCTGGGAAATCTCCAGGACCAGATGGTCTGACTTCAGCCTTTTACAAATGTTTAAAAGGTGCTCTTTCTCCAGTGTTGGCGGACGTGTACAACGAGGCATTCGATAGAAATGTACTACCCCCTTCTTTCTCGTCTTCCCACACGGTCCTCATACCGAAGTCAGAAGACCCAGTTGTACTGCGCAGAGTGACGTCTTACCGACCCATTTGCCTCACGAATTGTGACTACAAGATAATGATGAAGGTATTGGCTAAGAGGCTGCAGACAGTTATTCACGAGTTAGTGGGGCCGCATCAAACATGCGGAATTAAAGGCCGGACGATTTCAACAAATATACACATAGCGCGAAGTGTACTCGAGTGTTGCGACGCAATGGGTACGCATGTAGCAATGCTCCAAATAGATTTGGAGAAAGCGTTTGATAGGGTGCCTCATGATGTTCTGTTGAGTGTTTTAGATTATGTAAATGTCGGTAGAATTATAAGAGACGGGGTTTCCATGGCGTACCGGGATTGCTCAACGCGGCTAATTATCAACAAGGTGGTGGGAGAGCGCATCCAAGTCCAGCGCTCGGTGCGCCAAGGTTGCCCCTTCTCGCCGCTGTTGTTTTGCTTGTACATTGAACCCCTTTGTTTAAGTGTCATAAAGAGTGATTTTGTACGTGGTTTCAAACTGCAGGAAGCGGAAGTCCGTCTCTTGGCTTACGCAGATGATGTAGCGATGTTCTGCGCTGACACTGAGAGTGTCGCGCATGCTGTCCAATGTGTAAAAAGGTTTTGTACTGTTAGTGGTAGCGCTGTAAACTGGTCTAAGTGCCTGGGATTCTGGCACGGGGATTGGCCGGCGACTCCAGCCACTTTTGGCAACATGACCTTCGTTAGAACTCCAGTCAAATACTTGGGTGTGCCCCTCGACTGTTACAAGGATAATGAATCATACTGGAGGAGAGAAGTGGACAATCTTCGAGATAGAGCAAATAAGTGGAATGGGTGGAATTGGTCGATGTTTGCGAAAGCCACAATTTGTAACATTTTTTTAGTTAGCAAAATTTGGTACACCCTCCAAGTCTTGCATTGCTCAAGGGTAAACATACAAAAATTTCATCGCGTGTTCGCCGTTTTCATTTGGGCATCATCTTGGGAGAGAACAAGCCGCACTAATTTGTTTTTGCGAGGTCGGAATGGAGGACTTGGTTTGGCGCATTTGTTTTTGAGACAAGTGGTCAATTGCTTCTTTTTCTTCAGGGATGTGAACCATCCTTTCTTACGTACTATCTGTCAACTTCGCTTGGGGATGCAGCTGCCTAATATGGTTGTGCCCGTCGGGAGTTTGCCTGGCGGCGTCCATGGCTTTCTGCGTGAAGTCGTGATTTCGTGCAGGTTTCTGTCAACACGTTTTTCACTTGAATATCTGAGCGAAGTCAATGGGAAAAAGCTCTATAAAGATCTCTGCGATGTGGTTCTGCCCGTAGCGCTATATCGGTCTCTTTACAGAGCAGGCCTTGGGAAGAACGTTTTAAAGCGCGTGAAAGCAATGTCAATCCCAGCTGGTGTAAAGTCTTTCTTTTTTAAACTCCATACGGGAGCTCTCACTGTAAAACCGTGGATGGTCGAAAGGGGTTTTTTTGTTCCATGGGGTACACATTGTATAATATGCAGAAAAGAAGAAACAATTGAGCATGTGTTCCTGCAGTGTTGGGATGCTGTGTTCCTCTGGGATGTGCTCCAGCGTACCATCAAAAAAGAGTTTCCACTTGACGCCTATGGAATTCGTTACTTACCAATAGAAAGTGATGACGGAACCCCTTTTGACTTGATTATGTTAATGTGCCTGCATAGTATTTGGAAATGCAGAATGGCGGTTCGGCACGCTGATCCTGATGTAAGACCTGCACGACTGTATTTTAGAGAAAGCATCAGAAACTTTTTTGAGGAGCAAAAGTTGCAGGAATGTGTCCCAGAATGGCTGTCACGTTTGGAACCGTTATTGTCGATGAAGGACTTTTAAGTACGTCCGCACAAGGTGTGCGGTCGTTTTTAACTTAGTGGGTGATTGCGGTTGGTTTTGTACGTATATGTGAATACCGGAAATAAAGAAAAAAAAAAGCGTGGCCTAATGGATAAGGCGTCTGACTTCGGATCAGAAGATTGCAGGTTCGAGTCCTGTCGCGGACGTGTTTGTTTTTATTTTTAGACAGTGGTCACGTGGCCTACGGTGATCGAGATGGACAGCGGGCACTTTTCTCGACACAGCGTAGGGACCAATGAGGTCGAGAAGAGGTTTGAACTGGCTGCGTGGGATGAACGGGCCATGTTCGTTCCCGCGTTTTCCTTTCCAATGAAGACTACGAAATTGCGCAGCTTTTATACTTTGGGACGCGAAAATAGGGCGAATCCGTCCGCGTGGCCTACTGGATGAGGCGTCTGACTTCGGATCAGAGGATTGCAGGTTCGAGTCCTGTCGCGGACGTGTTTGTTTTTATTTTTAGACAGTGGTCACGTGGCCTACGGTGATCGAGATGGACAGCGCGCACTTTTCTCGACACAGCGTAGGGACCACTGAGGTCGAGAAGAGCTTTGAACTGGCTGCGTGGGATGAACGGGCCATGTTCGTTCCCGCGTTTTCCTTTCCATGAAGACTACGAAATTGCGCAGCTTTTATACTTTGGGACGCGAAAATAGGGCGAATCCGTCCGCGTGGCCTAATGGATAAGGCGTCTGACTTCGGATCAGAAGATTGCAGGTTCGAGTCCTGTCGCGGACGAGTTTGTTTTTATTTTTAGACAGTGGTCACGTGGCCTACGGTGATCGAGATGGACAGCGCGCACTTTTCTCGACACAGCGTAGGGACCATTGAGGTCGAGAAGAGCTTTGAACTGGCTGCGTGGGATGAACGGGCCATGTTCGTTCCCGCGTTTTCCTTTCCAATGAAGACTACGAAATTGCGCAGCTTTTATACTTTGGGACGCGAAAATAGGGCGAATCCGTCCATTGAAAGACGGTGTCTTGGGACTTGGACACCTCTTTTTGCGGCAAGTGGTCAACCGGTTTTTGTTTTTTCGTGACGTTTCCGACCCTTTCTTGCGCACTGTCTGCCAAGTTAGGCTGCGGCGCCTACTGCCGGAGTTTGTTGTCTCCACCGAAGAAGTTACGTGTGGTATATTCGGCTATTACAGAGAGGTCGTCGCAAGTGTTAGATTTCTTTCAGTGCGTTTTTCTAATGAATATTTGGCCTGTGTAAAACGGAAAAAGCTGTACCACGATTTATGTGACACTGTTTTGCCACAACATTTGTATAGAGCCTTATACAGTGGAGGCCCAGGCTCAGACGTCTTAAAGAGAGTAAAGAAAATGCAGGTGCCACCAGGCGCTAAGACCTTTTTCTTTAAATTACACACCGGAACGTTGTCAGTAAAGAAATTTTTTGAGGAAAAGGATTTATTTTTACCTTGGTGTTCGCATTGTTTAATCTGTAAGCAGCCGGAAACAGTACACCATGTTTTTTTACATTGTTGGGAAGGGGTTTATTTTTGGGATGTTTTGCAACGGACTATGAAGAAAGTTTTCCCTCTAGATTCGCATGGCATTCGATATTTAAGCATTGATAATGACGACAGGGTTCCATTTGATTTAATTATGCTCCTGGATCTCCACTGTATATGGCGCTCAAGAATGGCAGGCTATCACTGTGAAAGGGAAGGATGCCCTGCCCGAATTTATTTCCGAGACTGTATGGACTGGTTTGTCGCTGTACAAAAAGCGGCTGCGGAACCTCCCGACTGGCTCTCAAGGGTAGAGCCTTTGTTGTCTTTGCGGGAGTTTTAATGTGACGAAGCCAGCCTGACGCTGGCTGAGTATGACTTTCAGTGTGTTCATTGTCTTGTATTATTGCTTTTGTGATTTGTCTGTTCCTTTACGTGCAGTGTTGTTTTCCAAAGCCAGGAAATAAAGAAAAAAAAGCGTGGCCTAATGGATAAGGCGTCTGACTTCGGATCAGAAGATTACAGGTTCGAGTCCTGTCGCGGACGTGTTCGTTTTTATTTTTAGACAGTGGTCACGTGGCCTACGGTGATCGAGATGAACAGCGCGCACTTTTCTCGAAAAAGCGTAGGGACCACTGAGGTCGAGAAGAGCTTTGAACTGGCTGCGTGGGATGAACGGGGCACGTTCGTTCCCGCGTTTTTCTTTCCAATGAAGACTACGAAATTGCGCAGCTTTTATACTTTGGGAAGCGAATACAGGGCGAATCCGTCCGCTTGCCCTGATTCTGCTTCCGGCGGCGCTAGCAAACAGACGCGTTATCATGAGCTCCGTCGGAGCGGTGTCAACGGCCCAGCTGGGCCGCGGTAACAGGTTCTTTGCTGAAGAAAGCCAGGATTATCAAGTTGTTCTACCGCCACTGCCAACAGGTGCGTCTGTTATGAATACTGTTTTTCTTCACGGGGATTTGAAAGCCAGGGTTTACCGGGTGGAAGACTTTGGGGACATGTTGGTTCATCTCGGAGTGCTCCCTGAAGTGATAGCTCTGGGGGCGTTCCAGATGAACCACGTTTGGGCCGTCACTTTTAAAAGTGCCGAAGCTGCTAAGAAGATGGTGCAAACTGGCGAAGTAAAGGTGAAAGAGGAACGGTGCCTTGTTGTCGACCCTGAAAACCAAGAAGTACGTGTCAAGCTTTACTGGGTGCTACATAACCTAGCGGAAGAAGTGCGCTCTGCGCTGGCACCGTACGGAAAGGTGACTGATGTCTACAAGGAACGCTGGCGAGTACAAGGAATTGCAGACAAAGGCTCGTCTACGCGCACGGTTGGCCTGAAGCTCAATCCTGGTGTGACGATAGATCTGCCCCATCAGCTGCGAGTCGCAGGAATCATGGCTCTTCTCGTCGTTCCTGGACGGCCCCCGCTGTGCTTGAGGTGCCATGCTACGGGTCATATTAGGCGTGACTGCCGAGTGCCACGTTGTACCAAGTGTCGGCGATATGGCCATGATGAAAGCACATGCGTGCGTACCTACGCAAACGTGGCAGGCCGGAAAGCAAACGAGGAACTGTCGAGAGAGCATCTAATGGATGAGGCAGACGCGGCAGAAACTACGCCTGAGGCAGATACCTCGCTAACTCTTGGCGAAGGTAGGGCTGCACAGGCGCACGAAGTGGATGCAGCTTGAAATGAGAAAGTGAGTACCAACGCTTCGACCGATACCAAAGAGGCTCTGCTGACGAGTGACCCAATGAACAGAGGCAATACACCGTGTGAAGAGGTCGAGGGAGTGCCTGTACTAACAGACGTGACCATGACTAATGCCAGCAGTCTTGCGTCAAAACGACTGCATGTAGACGACAAAGACGGGCACAAGACCAGCCAGACTGCAACGGATGAGCCGCCGGTGAAGACCACGCCCACTCGAAGGCCAACCCTGAAGCCAGCGCCGAAAATACCGCTCGAGCTATGGGCCGAGCGGAAACCGCCTGTACCACCGGCGACGTGACGTGGCGTCTTTTTTTCCAGCCGGACAGTGGCAACACCGGAACCGACCGGAAAGACAGTGCGTCGAGGCCACAACGGCGAACTCGAAGTGTCAACCAAAATGGCTCGAGCGGGTGCAATATGCTCTAAAAATGTGAGTGTTTGGCTGTCTCCTGATAATCAAAGTGCTACCATGCGATTCGTATGTGGAAATTAAAACGGCAAAGAAATGGCAGTAACTCTCCAAACACCCCTGTATGTAGGCACGCTTAACGTGCGAGGCTTGTCGGCGCGCAGAAAACAATATCAGCTGAGTCGGCTTCTTATGGAAAATGATTTGGATGTAATTGCCATACAGGAAACAAAGGTTGAAAGCGAGGAAGGAACGAACCGCATGGTTGAACCGTTCAGGACGTATTATAATATGTGTGTTACCCATGCAATTGGCACAGCCGGTGGTTGTGCTCTGTTTCTGAAGCATACCAGAGAAATAACTGTTGATAGTGTGTACGGGTGCCCTTCTGGAAGGCTCATTGTATGTGACATAACGCTGCATGCCCAGAAGTATCGTATAGTTGACATATACGCTCCAAATGCAGCAAATGAGCGTAGAGTGTTTTTTGAATGTGTTTAATGCTATCTGAACTGTGACAGGGTCATTATAATGATGGGAGACTTCAACTGTGTATGCAGAGTTGAAGATAGAATGACAGATTTACCGATACGAGACGCGAGCGTATCCGTGCTGAATTCACTAACGGAAGACTACCTATTACAAGATATAGGGTGTTTTCTGGCAAACGGTACAGTGCCTCGCTTTACGCACTACCAGCAAAAGAGTCATGCTAGACTAGATCGAATATATGTTTCGGCCGGTTTGGCATCTCACTGCACAAAATATGACGTCAAAAATGTTTCTTTTAGTGACCATAGCTTGGTTACGTGTGCGCTAGGACCAAGGAAACCAGCCAAGTTCAGCTGGGAGCTGTGGAAATGCAACGCTAAGATCCTCGATGATGAACATTATGTGAAGGAAATAAAAGAAAGAATTGGAGATCTACTAGCGAGTGAACCGCAGTGTTATGTTCAAGCATGGGAAGATTTTAAGCAAAATGCAAAATTAGCAGCCATTGAAAGAGCCAGTGAGCTGCGGAGAATACGGAAAAAAGAAGAAACTGCACTGCAAAGTCAGCTTGACTTTTATTTAAGTGTAGAAGCCATTGATCCGGGTAGGTTTGCGAAATAAATAAAAGAAGTTAAAAGCAAACTAGAAATAATTGATACAGACAGATACAAAGGAGCTGTAGTACCCGCACGGGCGGAAAGGCTATATATGGGTGAAACACCGACTAAACAAGCCCTTTCAGACGAAACACCGCAGTCGTGGCCTAGTCATTCTACTTCCGGCTTTCGAGCGGAGCGGTCGCGGGATGGATAGCTCCCACGGAGCGGTTTTTGCGGCGCAAGCCAGCCGCGGTAACAGGTTTTTTGCTTCTGGTGCTGATGATTATCAAGTTATTCTGCCAAATCTGCCTACCGGTCGCATCGTCGCCAACACCGTTTTTATGCACGGTGATCCAAGGGCCCGTCCGTACCGTGTCGAAGATTACCGGGACACTTTGGCCGAGCTCGGTGCGCTCCCCGACGTTTTAGCGTTGGGGGCGTACCAGATGAACCACGTGTGGGCGGTGACGCTGACAAGCGCCGATGCTGCCCAGAAGCTACTTTCCGCCTCCGATATCAAGGTAAAAAATTGTCGTTGTTTGCTTATCGACCCAAACAACCGGGAGGTTCGCTTGAAGCTGCATTGGCTGTTGCACGGAGTTACAGATGAAGATGTTCGTGTGGCATTGGCGCCCTATGGGAAGGTGACGGAGGTGACGCGAGAAAAGTGGCGTGCCCTAGGCGTTACGGAGAAAGGTTCGACGACACGCACAGTGGCACTAAAATTGCACGCGGGAGTCAAGATAGACGACATTCCCCACCAGCTGAAGATAGCCGGAGAGTTGACCCTTGCCGTTGTGCCAGGCCGCGCTCCGCTTTGTTTGCGCTGTAAGAGCACTGGGCACATACGTCGAGATTGCCAGGTGCCGCGATGCAGGCGTTGTCGCCGCTTCGGCCACGAGGACGACCAGTGCCCCAAGACGTACGCCAGCGTCGCGGGACCAGTGGATGCAATTGATTCTTCAGATCACCTCATGGACGAGGCAGACTCGGAAGAAGCAGCAAGGGCGAGCCTCAGTTCGGCCACCGAGAAAGGCTCATCGGACACCGGAAAAGATAAGCACGCTGTCGTCGCAGACGAACCCGTTGCCGAGCTTCGACAAGATCGCCCAGATGATGGCGGTGAGGGAGCGCAGACCAGCAGTGCTGACAGCAGCCTTCTCAACGTACAGGGTCAATCACACTTAGCGTGAACACGGCTCCGCGTGGCACCGCGCTCCGCGAAGCGCCGCTTGCAGCGCCCGCAGGAAGCGGCGGTGGATTCTCGGGCAGGCGCAGAGCGCGATGGGCGGGGCCACCAGCGCGTCGTCTGCTTCTGCGCGTCGTCTGCTGTCGTGTGGAGTGTCGCCGCGAAGAGCGCTTGCCTGAGGTGCTGACGGGAAATCGTCGACTGTTTCAGACCGATCAAAACGCTCGTTACGCAGCACACACTTTTCCACAATTTGTACTCTTTGCTCCTCTGGAACACAAGACATTACGACGTGGTTCTGTGTTCACAGATTAGCTGCTACTGCATTTAGGGGCTGCAATTTCTGACTGAAAGCTGCCAGTGATAAGTCGATGACTGCCTAAAATTTCTGCAAACTCATCACACAATCTTTCCGCGAGTGCGCCATTCTGCAGCTCATTGCGCTGACTCGCCTGGCTAGCCGCCAGCGGCGCTTGGTCTCGATCAGAGCGATAACCACGACGCCTCTTTCTGCCACATCGAATATTTACCCTTAATAACAACGCCTAGCATTTTTTTTTCGTGCAAGCGCACTACATGCAGCCACCGTGGTTTTCGAAGTGATCTAACCTCACCATCAGTGCCGACTCCCGGCCGAGACAGCGCAATGACTTGAAGAATGCGGCACTCCGCGTTGCGGCTGCCATTCACCAGCAATTTCGCATTCCTACAGTATGAAGTCAGGGCCGTGCAACTGCATTATTACACGCCAAGAGAGTTTTAGTAATGTTGAGCTACCGTTTTAGAGAAGTGTGTGCTGCGTAACGAGCATTTTGATCGTTCTGAAACAGTCGACGATTTCCCGTCAGCACCTCAGGCAAGCGCTCTTCGCGGCGACACTCCACACGACAGCAGACGACGCGCAGAAGCAGACGACGCGCTGGTGGCCCCGCCCATCGCGCTCTCTGCGCCTGCCCGAGAATCCACCGCCGCTTCCTGCGGGCGCTGCAAGCGGCGCTTCGCGGAGCGCGGTGCCACGCGGAGCCGTGTTCACGCTAAGTGTGATTGACCCTGTACCTGCTGTGACTCACAGCGAACCGGAGCCGATGCAGGGGACCGATACGGACAGTGCCAACTCAAGTGGAAAACGAGCTCACGATGCAGTGGAAAAGGTGTCTGGTCCTGGTGCAGTCGGGACGGATGAACCACCAGCCAAGACGACTCCTGTGCGGCGCCCTCCCTATCGTCCTCGCCCGAATACTTCGGTGGAGCGGAAGAAGGCGGAGGCACCGCCTTTGCCGCCTTGAGGGATTCTTTGTGCCAAGGCACTCAGCAACACAGCCCAGTTGTGAGGTAAGCGCCATGCCTCCGGTATTTACTCCGCCTTGGAAAAAAAAAATCGTAATGGATAAGTCAATTCGTGTCACGACTCTAAACGTTCGTGGGCTTGCCTCTAGGAGGAAACAGAGTCAATTGTACCGATTGTTAAGCGACTTTGACTTGGACTTTTTAGCAGTGCAGGAGACAAAGGTTGAGGGCGATGTGGAAACCGAAGGCATGGTGCACCGATTCCTAGCGCGATACTGCGCTGTTGTGAGCCATGCCGTGGGTACTTCTTCTGGGTGTGTGCTATTTGTGCGAGAGAGCCTTGGTCCAAAAATTGAATCTGTAATAACTTTCCCGTCAGGTCGCCTTATTATATGCGATGTGTCGTTGTTTTCTTCAAAGTGGCGTGTCATTTGTTTGTACGCGCCAACTGTGGCCGAGGAAAGACGTCAATTATTTGAGCAGCTGAAACAATATATTCGCTGTGACAGGCTCCTCATTGTTATTGGTGATTTTAACTGCGTCCTTTCAGCCCATGATAAAACTAGCACCCGCCCATACAAAGACGCTAGCACCACTCTGCTAAGCGAGATAATAAGAGACTGCAATTTGGAAGATGTGGCCGAATGTCTTGGCGGTGGGAGAGCTGCACAGTATACCCATTTTCAGGCATCCAGTCACGCTCGGCTAGATAGAGCTTACGTGAGCCTTGATGTAATACCACTTTGCAGGCAATATCAAGTGAGTGCTGTTTCATTTAGTGATCATTGCTTTGTCAGTTTTGTAATAGGTAGTGCAAAAGAAAGAAAAAACAGTTTCGAGTGGCAGTTGTGGAAATTAAATTCAGATACTCAACGACCAACAGTTCATGGCGGCTATAACTAATGAATTTCAAGAAATGAATGCGATGAATAACAAGACAAAGAGCGAAAAATGGGAGATCTTCAAGCAGGCAGTCAAGATGAAAGCATTAGAGCGATCGAGCGCTATATGCAGAGAAAAGCGAGAGGAAGAAAAAGTGATGCGCAGGAACCTGGAAAAATTGATAAGTGAAGAGTGTCGAATGCCCGGCTTTTTCATGGACGATATTCGAGCGCTAAAGCACAAACTAGAGCAGTTTGACGTCGAAAGATACCGTGGTGCTCTGGTCAGAGCAAGGGCTGATAGGCTGATAGCGGGAGAAGCACCTTCAAAGAGAGCGCCGAGCTCAGAGAAGTGGCATGCACGGCGCAACCAGATAACGGAAATTGAACATAATGGAAAAGTTAGCGATACGGCGGAAGACATCGAACGCGCCTTCTACGAGCACTACCGCGCTTTTTTTGCCAATTTTTCAGTCGACATAGATCGTTTCAACAACGATTTCCTGTCATTGATGCCAAGGTTAGAGGACACAACGAGAGATATAATAGAGGCACCTATTTCAGCCGAAGAAGTGCGAAGCGCTATCGAAAGCATGCATCCTGGGAAATCTCCAGGACCAGATGGTCTGACTTCAGCCTTTTACAAATGTTTAAAAGGTGCTCTTTCTCCAGTGTTGGCGGACGTGTACAACGAGGCATTCGATAGAAATGTACTACCCCCTTCTTTCTCGTCTTCCCACACGGTCCTCATACCGAAGTCAGAAGACCCAGTTGTACTGCGCAGAGTGACGTCTTACCGACCCATTTGCCTCACGAATTGTGACTACAAGATAATGATGAAGGTATTGGCTAAGAGGCTGCAGACAGTTATTCACGAGTTAGTGGGGCCGCATCAAACATGCGGAATTAAAGGCCGGACGATTTCAACAAATATACACATAGCGCGAAGTATACTCGAGTGTTGCGACGCAATGGGTACGCATGTAGCAATGCTCCAAATAGATTTGGAGAAAGCGTTTGATAGGGTGCCTCATGATGTTCTGTTGAGTGTTTTAGATTATGTAAATGTCGGTAGAATTATAAGAGACGGGGTTTCCATGGCGTACCGGGATTGCTCAACGCGGCTAATTATCAACAAGGTGGTGGGAGAGCGCATCCAAGTCCAGCGCTCGGTGCGCCAAGGTTGCCCCCTCTCGCCGCTGTTGTTTTGCTTGTACATTGAACCCCTTTGTTTAAGTGTCATAAAGAGTGATTGTGTACGTGGTTTCAAACTGCAGGAAGCGGAAGTCCGTCTCTTGGCTTACGCAGATGATGTAGCGATGTTCTGCGCTGACACTGAGAGTGTCGCGCATGCTGTCCAATGTGTAAAAAGGTTTTGTACTGTTAGTGGTAGCGCTGTAAACTGGTCTAAGTGCCTGGGATTCTGGCACGGGGATTGGCCGACGACTCCAGCCACTTTTGGCAACATGACCTTCGTTAGAACTCCAGTCAAATACTTGGGTGTGCCCCTCGACTGCTACAAGGATAATGAATCGTACTGGAGGAGAGAAGTGGACAATCTTCGAGATAGAACAAATAAGTGGAATGGGTGGAATTGGTCGATGTTTGCGAAAGCCACAATTTGTAACATTTTTTTAGTTAGCAAAATTTGGTACACCCTCCAAGTCTTGCATTGCTCAAGGGTAAACATACAAAAATTTCATCGCGTGTTCGCCGTTTTCATTTGGACATCATCTTGGGAGAGAACAAGCCGCACTAATTTGTTTTTGCGAGTTCGGAATGGAGGACTTGGTTTGGCGCATTTGTTTTTGAGACAAGTGGTCAATCGCTTCTTTTTCTTCAGGGATGTGAACCATCCTTTCTTACGTACTATCTGTCAACTTCGCTTGGGGATGCAGCTGCCTAATATGGTTGTGCCCGTCGGGAGTTTGGCTGGCGGTGTCCATGGCTTTCTGCGTGAAGTCGTGATTTCGTGCAGGTTTCTGTCAACACGTTTTTCACTTGAATATCTGAGCGAAGTCAATGGGAAAAAGCTCTATAAAGATCTCTGCGATGTGGTTCTGCCCGTAGCGCTATATCGGTCTCTTTACAGAGCAGGCCTTGGGAAGAACGTTTTAAAGCGCGTGAAAGCAATGTCAATCCCAGCTGGTGTAAAGTCTTTCTTTTTTAAACTCCATACGGGAACTCTCACTGTAAAACCGTGGATGGTCGAAAGGGGTTTTTTTGTTCCATGGGGTACACATTGTATAATATGCAGAAAAGAAGAAACAATTGAGCATGTGTTCCTGCAGTGTTGGGATGCTGTGTTCCTCTGGGATGTGCTCCAGCGTACCATCAAAAAAGAGTTTCCACTTGACGCCTATGGAATTCGTTACTTACCAATAGAAAGTGATGACGGAACCCCTTTTGACTTGATTATGTTAATGTGCCTGCATAGTATTTGGAAATGCAGAATGGCGGTTCGGCACGCTGATCCTGATGTAAGACCTGCACGACTGTATTTTAGAGAAAGCATCAGAAACTTTTTTGAGGAGCAAAAGTTGCAGGAATGTGTCCCAGAATGGCTGTCACGTTTGGAACCGTTATTGTCGATGAAGGACTTTTAAGTACGTCCGCACAAGGTGTGCGGTCGTTTTTAACTTAGTGGGTGATTGCGGTTTGTTTTGTACGTATATGTGAATACCGGAAATAAAGAAAAAAAAAAGTCGTGGCCTAGTGGTTTGAGCGCCCGTCTCGGCTGCGGGAGGTGGGTGGTTCGAAACCAACCCACCGCCGGGCACCCACCGGTCAAAAGGGTACAAGCGTCCCCCGGCCTGGCGCTCGGCTTCCTTTAGGGGTGTACGTTTGGGAGAAGTGAAAAAAAAAGGGCCACAAATTGGGCTTATGCCGCACGAGGCGGACTTATGGTTGCTTGGCGGGGGAACTCATCACTCATCCGTCAAGGCAACTGTTCGGTCTAAGACCCTTTTCCCAAGCATTTCACCCTAGAAGAGCCGAGCACGAGGCCAGGGGAAATCTTGTACCCATTAAAGAAACCGGTGGGTACCCGGCGGCACTGGGGATCGAACCCAGCACCTCCCGAATGCGAGGCGGATGCTCTACCACAAGGCCACGCTTCGGTTTTTTCAATGCTGACTGCGCTGCTTTTGCTGTGGAGCTGTGCCACTGAGCTCACGTTAGAGCGAACTCACTTCGTCGAGTTCTCGACACTCCGTTGACCCCGTCAACTCTCCACTTTGTGTTCGAAACTTGTTTTGCCCCCGAAAGGGCGCAGCGGGGTTAGCGGAACCTCCTCCAATGCACACCCCTGAAGAAACCGGGCGCCGGGCTAGGGGTGGCTTGTACCCATTTTACCGGTGGGTGTCCGGCGGTGGGTTTCGAACCAACCACCTCCCGCAGCCGAAGCGGACGCCCAGACTACGCGTCGCGCAATGTAATAAAAGCGATAAGATACAGAGATGAAGTTGTGCAAGACCAAGAACTGATACGCCGCGCTTTTGTCGACTATTATCAAGAATTGCTTGGCCACGAACCACAGATACTAGAAGGGTTTGAAAGAGATTTCCTTAGGCTCACGCCAAAGCTTGAAGAAAAGGAAAAAACAAATCTTGAAGTGCCCATTAGCGTTTCAGAAATAGAGTGGGCGATTGATGAATTAAGTGCAGGGAATTCGCCAGGGCCTGATGGCTTTGGCTCAGAATTTTACAAAGCTTTTAAAACGGATATAGCAGTAGTTCTTTATAACGTTTTCAAAGAAGCATACAGAGTTAAGAAATTACCGCCTTCTTTTAGGCAAAGCCACATTGTGTTGATCCCCAAAACAGATGACCAGGCTACGTTGTTGTCAGTGCGATCATATCGACCAATAAGCCTAACGAACACGGAATATAAGGTATTTGCAAGAATTTTAGGCGGAAGGCTTCAAAGTGTTATAGCTGAGCTTGTGGGACCGCACCAGACTTGTGGTATTAAAGGAAGATCCATTCTAACGAGCATACACGTAGCTAGAACCGTCCTAGAGTGCTGCGATGCCTTATGCGGGAAGGTAGCGATGTTGCAACTAGATCTGGAGAAGGCCTTCGATAGAGTTGCGCATAATGTCTTTTCCAGCATTTTAGAACACATTAACGTCGGTACAGTCCTGCTGGAAGGTGTAGAAATGTGTTACGCAGATATTTTTAGCAGTATTATAATTAATAAAACATTAACTGTCAGTTTTCAGATCAAGACCTCTGTCAGGCAAGGATGTCCTTTATCTCCATTGCTGTTCGCGCTCTACCTGGAGCCTTTCTGTTTGAAAATCATATCGTCCAGTGCAATAAAAGGTTTTCAGTTGAGCACAAGTGAGGTTAAACTGCTCTCGTACGCTGACGACATTGCGGTTTTCTGTTCTGACCAAGCAAGTATCAGTAAAGCTGTCAGCGTTGCGACTAATTTTTGCAAAGTGACAGGCAGCGTTATCAATTGAGACAAATCCTTGGGCTTTTGGCATGGAGAGTGGGACACTCCTCCTTCAGTCTTCGAAAACATGCAGTGGACATTCGTTCCAACGAAATATCTAGGAATACCTTTAAACCACTACAAAGACACAAATGACTATTGGAGAAAGGAAGGAGAACTAATAAAGGAAAAATCTACGAAGTTTGGAGGGCGAAACCTTTCTATATTCGCAAGGTCTACTGTGTGCAATATCTTTCTGGTAGCGAAGATCTGGTACGTCCTCCAGGCATTGTGTGCGACGAGAGCAAGCATTCAAAGGCTGCATAGAGTGCTTGCAGTGTATATATGGGGATCAACATGGGAGCGTACGAGCCGTACAAATTTATTTCGCTCAGTGAAGAGCGGCGGACTGGGCTTGGCACACTTGTTTTTAAAACAGGTAGTTTGTAGATTTCTCTTTGTGCGAGACCAAAGGAACGGTTTCCTTCGTACTGTGATCCAAACGCGACTTTGTAACTTGATGCCAGGGTTCACAGTGTCTTCTGCCCAAGTCAGTGGACCGAGCGTGCGAGGCTTCCTACGAGAAGTGGTCTGGTCTTTCCAGTTCCTCGCCGCGCGTTTTTCATTAGAGTATCTGAGCAGCATGGCTCGAAAGCAATTGTAAAAGCTGTTGTTGATGTATGTATGCCAGAACCACTGTATCGCACCTTTTGCTCAGCAGGGGCTGGCAAAGGTGTACTGAAAAGAGTGAAGCGGATGCCAATGCGGCCTACTGCGACAACTTTTTTCTTTCATTTGCACACCGGAACTCTCCCCGTAAAACCATGGCTGGAGCAGAAGGGTATCTTTGTGCCATGGACGATAGACTGCTTACCGTGCAGGCAACCAGAAACTATTGACCATATTTTTCTTGATTGTGAAGATGCAACATTCTTATGGGACATATTGCAGCGCACTTTGAGAAAAGATTTGCCGGTAACGCCATATGACATCCGCTTCCTCCCGACCTCAAACCACGAAGGGGTGCAGTACGATATGATTATGGTACTATGTCTTCAAAGCATACGGAAAACAAGAATGGCAGTGCACCACGCAGACGTAACTCCCCAACCTGCCAGAGAATACTTCAAGGAAAATGTTGTATTTCTTCGTGAGGCTTTCAAAGTGCGGACTGAACCACCAGAGTGGTTGCCTGTGTTAGATGACCTTGTCAATATGAAACGGTTTTAAATGTCCACGCTCGCCGAAAGCTCGCAAGCGTTTTCAACTTGTGAATATTGTGTGTACTTGTGAAAAAGGAAATAAAGAAAAAAAAACCGTCCGCGTGGCCCAATGGATAAGGCGTCTGACTTCGGATAAGAAGATTGCAGGTTCGAGTCCTGTCGCGGACGTGTTTGTTTTTATTTTTAGATAGTGGTCACGGGGCCTGCGCTGATCGAGATGAACAGCGCGCACTTTTCTCGAAACAGCGCAGGGACCACTGAGGTCGAGAAGAGCTTTGAACGGGCCGCGTGGGATGAACGGGGCACGTTCTTTCCCGTGTTTTCCTTTGCAATGAAGACTATGAAATTGCGCAGCTTTTATAGTTTGTTAAGCGAATAGAGGGTGAATACGCTGTTTTCATAATGGCTTGTATATAGTTCATGTACATAGAACATTACATCACTGTAATAAATACCATGTTGAAGAAATAAGGAAGTCCGCGTGGCGCAAGGAGAAATTGGCATTTTACGCACTCGCTTTAAAACTTCATGACCCATGAGCCCAACGTAGACGGAACGATACAGTGGGGGCGGGAAGAGCATGGATATCAAATCCCTATACAGATTTTTGCGCGAAACAGAATATAAGTACTCATTTGAAAACCCAACTGTCAAAAAACGCACGGAGGCATAAACTAACATTTTTCTATAAATTACACACTGAAACTCTATCTGTCAAGACGTGGCTAGATAGGAAAAACATTTTTGTGTCTTCTGTAAACTGTCGCTTGTGCAATGTGCCTGAAACAATTGAACATTGTTTTATAGACTGCAAAGACGCGATTTTGTTTTGGGATGTGTTGCAAAGGACGTTACAGAAAGATTTCCTCCTAAATTCCTACAGTGTGCGCTACCTTGTTGTTTCCCAACCTGACTCGAATCCTTATGATATGATTCTTCTGATTGGCCTTCATAGTCTTTGGAAAACGCGCATGCAAGATCGCAACGTTGAACCTGTTGTTTCGCCCAGAATTCACTTTAGCCGAATGTTGCTGCAGGTAACGGACATTTACAAAAAATCGGACTTTGTACCGGATTGGTTTCCTCTCCTGATGCGCTGTATATCTTTACCGGCCTTTTAGTTATAATATGTTACTATTATGTTTCTGCCACGTAGCGCCTACCTAGGTGCTCTGTAAATAGTTGTTTTTGTGTGTGTATATACACACACACATATGTATATATATGCTTTGTATACAAAACCATGTAAATAAATACCATGAAAGGAAAAAAAAAGGAAGTCCGCGTGGCCTAATGGATAAGGCGTCTGACTTCGGATCAGAAGATTGCAGGTTCGAGTCCTGTCGCGGACGTGTTTGTTTTTATTTTTAGACAGTGGTCACGGGGCCTGCGCTGATCGAGATGAACAGCGCGCACTTTTCTGGACACAGCGCAGGGACCACTGAGGTCGAGAAGAGCTTTGAACGGGCCGCGTGGGATGAACGGGGCACGTTCTTTCCCGTGTTTTCCTTTGCAATGAAGACTACGAAATTGCGCAGCTTTTATACTTTGTGAAGCGATTGGAGGGTGAATACGCTGTTTTCATAATGGCTTGTATATAGTTCATGTATATAGAACATTACATCACTGTAATAAATACCATGTTGAAGAAAAAAAAAAGTCCGCGTGGCCTAATGGATAAGGCGTCTGACTTCGGATCAGAAGATTGCAGGTTCGAGTCCTGTCGCGGACGTGTTTGTTTTTATTTTTAGACAGTGGTCACGGGGCCTCCGCTGATCGAGGTGAACAACGCGAACTTTTCTCGACACAGCGAAGGGACCACTGAGGTCGAGAAGAGCTTTGAATGGGCCGCGTGGGATGAACGGGGCACGTTATTTCATACTGGTGTGGCACCACAGGGACAGGGGTGTGGCAACTCGCCCAATTTTCAACCCTTTTGCACGTTATTTCCAGTGTTTTCCTTTGCAATGAAGACTACAAAATTGCGCACCTTTTATACTTTGTGAAGCGAATGGAGGCTGAATCCGTGCGCGTGGCCTTCATTCTATTTCCGGCCACGCCAGTGAATGGTCGCAGAATCATGAGCTCCGGTGGAGCGGCGATAGCGGCCCTTGGTGGCCGCGGAAACAGGTCCGACATTGAAGCCGATAAGGATTACGAGATTATTTTGCCGACTCTGTCAACAGGACGTGTTGTTCTCAACACGGTGTTTTTGCACGGCGACGTGCGAGCGCGGCCTTACAAGGTCGAAGACTTTCGTGACGCCCAAGCGGGTGCGCTCCCCGATGTAGTGGCGTTGGGGGCGTAACAAATCAACCATGTTTGGGCGGTGACACTCAACAGCGCTGAAGCAACGAAGCGATTGTCGGCTTTCAATGACCTTCCAGTTAAAGGTCGCCGGTGTCTTATATTCGACCCCGAGGACCACGTGCTGTAACTGCGGCTACACTGGATGCTGCACGGCGTCGCCGACGAAGATATCCGGACTGCGTTTGCGGCCTTCGGGAACGTGACGGAGGTAACCCGTGAGCGTTGGCGAGTGCAAGGAGTGAAAGAAAAGGGCTCCACCACAAGGATAGTTCTGCTCAAGCTGAAGCCTGGAATGAAGGCGGACGACCTCCCCCACCAGATAAGAGTCGCCGGCGAGCTTGCCCTTGTGGTCGTGCCTGGGCGGCCCATGCAGTGCTTGCGTTGTCAGGGAAGCGGACATGTCCGACGTGACTGCAAGATACCTCGCTGCTCACGCTGCCGACACTAAAGACATTCGGAAGATGAGTGTGTCCGCACATACGCTGCCGCAACGGTGCCAGCGCTTAGAGAGGAGACACCGGAAGACGTTATGGACGTCGTCGAGGCTGAGGAAGCAGCCAAGGGGACCGATGGTGGGGAAAGCTCTGTGGTGGCCCCCAGCGTGACAACTCCGACGACCACTGAAAAAGAGGCGGGCGAGGGCGTGGACAAGAAACAGGTACTGCCATCCGTTGTTTCGGAGGTGCCTGTGAGCGAGAAAGCGCCCCTTCAAGGGACAAGTGCTCCGGCGGCATCGGCGGATGAGAACACCAATGCGGAGAACGGCGGCCGGTCAACGAGCGCTGGCAGTGCGCCGAAGCGCCCGCACGCCGACGCCGGGGACGGAGCGGATAAGCAGCTCCCTGGCAACGCCGAGGAACCACCAGCGAAAACTGTGCAGGGACGACGACCTTCGTTCAGACCGCAACCTAATGTCGCGACGGGCCGGAGGGCAGCCGAAAAGCCGCTCTCGCAGCACGTCCAGCCCCATAAATACGATGGCGGCGGGACTTCTGGAAGCGTCTAGCGACGTGCTAGGCGCGAAAGGTAAGCACCATGCTCCCAGCGTCCTTCTAAAGTATGAAAATGGCGATGCAACAGTCACTGAGCGTAGCAACGCTTAACGTCCGTGGGTTTGCATCGAAAAGAAAGCAAAGTCAAGTATACCGTATTTTAACGGATCAGGACGTGGACGTGTTGGCGGTTCAGGAAACCAAAATAGAAGGGGAAGAGGACACGGGGAGTATGGTGCAGCGTTTCACGTCGAGGTACGATGTGGCTGTTAGTCACGCGGTTGGCACATCGGCCGGGTGCCTTCTGTTCGTTAAGAAGTTGCCAGGACTGACAGTGCAAGAAGTGATTTCATGTATGCAAGGTCGCTTTATTGTTTGTGACTTCGTTTTTCATAACAGCGAATGGCGCGTTCTTTGTGTTTATGCACCGAATGCGGCTGATGAAAGGTTAAATTTTTTCGTGAGCATCCAGCGAGGTCTAAATAGTGGGCGACAACTCGTCGTTATGGGCGATTTCAATTGTCTTAAGTGCTCGAGATAAGACAAGTAGCCGCGCCTTTAGAGACGCAAGCACGGATGTTTTGTCGCAGCTAGTTGGCGAATTTGCTCTAGATGATGTAGCGGAGTGTTTGGAGGGAGCGCGTAGCGTGAAATACACGCATTTACAAGGTTCTAGTCATGCCCGGCTCGACCGTATTTATTTATCGTTGGATGCGATTCCGAAATGTCAAAATTATGTCGTTATGCCAGTGTCTTTTTCGGATCACTGCCTTGTGAAATGTACAATCGGCCCTAGAAACCAAAGGAAAAAATTTGTGTGGGGACTGTGGAAGCTAAACTCCAAACTCTTAGAAGATGAAGCTTTAGTTGAAATAACTGCAGGGAAGCTTAAAGAGATAGAACAACGGCCTTGCACCACCATTGGAGAGCAGTGGGAATGGTGCAAACAAGAAATTAAGATGAAAGCTATAGAAAGAGGCAGTTGTATTCGACATGACGAAAAGCGAGAAGAAGCTTGTTTAAGGGCGACACTAAATCAGTTAATAGCGCACGAGTGCAGAGAGCCAGGGGTCTATAATGACGATATCAGAAAACTGAAAAAGAAAATTGAGTTATTAGATGCAGATCGATATCGAGGAGCGCTCGTTCGCGCGAGGGCCGAAAGATGCGCAGCAGGCGAGACGCCCACTAAACGGGCTCTCGGTCTCGAGAAAGCGCATGTTCGTCGAAACGACATAGAAGAAATAGAGTGGAACGGCAACCTCGTGACAGATAAAGACGGCATTGCACGTGCGTTTTACGAATACTATCAGCAACTGTTTGCATTTCGCGACATGAACATGGACAGGTTTAAGCGCGTGTTTCTTTCTTCCTTGCCACGACTAGATGCTGACACAACAGAAAGGTTGGAGCTGCCGATTTCCGAACATGAAGTTGAGCGTGCCATTGATAATATTAATCCAGGGAAGTCGCCAGGGCCTGATGGCTTGAGCGCGGCTTTGTATAAAGCATTTAAAAAAGTGTTGTCGCCATTGTTAGCTGCAGTATTTAACGAAGGCTACGATCTTAACTTGTTGCCGCCTTCTTTTGCGTCGTCACATACTGTACTAATCCCTAAAACAGAACAAACTGAGAAATTGAAATTGGTGAGGTCATACAGGCCAATAGCCCTAACAAATGTTGATTACAAGATACTAATGAAAGTACTAGCAGCCAGATTACAGACCGTCATTAAGGAAATTGTTGGGCCTCACCGGACTTGCGGGATCAAGGGAAGGGCCATTGCTACGAACATACATAAGGCGAGATGCGTACTGGAGTGTTGTGATGCAGCATGCGGTAGCGTTGCGGTTCTGCAACTCGACCTTGAAAAAGGGTTTGATTGTGTTTCACATGATGCCTTGTTTGCAGTTCTAGATTACATTAATGTGGGTTCTGTTATCAGCGAGGGCGTAGCCTTGGCGTACCGAAACTGCACTACAAGATTAATTGTCAACAAGGAACTTGGTGCACCCGTGAACGTGCGACGTTCGGTGCGTCGGGGTTGCCCCCTCAGCCCGCTTCTGTTCTACATTTATATTGAAACTTTGTGCTTGTCAATCCTTGAGAATGAATCTGTACAGGGCTTCCAAGTCCACATGACGGAGGTCTAGCTTTTGGCGTATGCTGATGACGTATCCGTCTTCTGTACGAACAGAGAGAGCGTTAGCGTGGCAGTCGAAGCCGTGAAAGATTTCAGCACGACCACTGGAAGTCCGGTGAATTGGGGAAAGTGTGTAGGGTTTTGGCACGGAGAGTGGCCATCGACGCCTTACACGTTTGCCAACGTGACTTGGGCCACAACACCGGTTAAGTACTTGGGTGTGCCTCTAGAATGCTATGAAGACAGTGAGCCATTTTGGCGCGATCAAGCCCAAGAAATCGGTGAGAAGGCTGACAAATGGAGCGGTGTGCCGCTGTCTATCTTTGCACGCGCAACGGTGTGTAATCTGTTTTTTGTTGCCAAGTTGTGGTATGTAATGCAAACGCTTCACTCTTCCAGGTTAAACATTCAGAGGCTGCATCGGGTATTTGCCGCTTTTGTTTGGGCGTCGAATTGGGAACGGTGTAGACGGCATAACTTGTTTCGGGGTGTCAAAGACGGGGGCCTTGGGCTAGCACACTTATTCGCCCGACAGCTGGTAAACAGATTCATTTTCTTCCGCGACGTAAATGATCCATTTCTGCGCACTTTTTGCCAAGTAAGGCTCGTGCGGGCGTTGCCAAATTTTGTTGTTGCCACAGAAAGTATGCCAGGGCGCCCTTTTGGTTTTTTAAGAGAAGTCGTAAACAGCGTCAGAATTTTGACAACTCGTTTTTCGATTCAATATTTGTGTTCTGTCAATAGGAAAAAATTGTATAAGGATGTGTGCGATGACTTTTTCTCCGTTCCTGTGTACAGAGCCTTGTACAACGGCTATCCGGGTCAAGATGTATTGAAGCGGGTCAAAAGGATGCCAGTTTCCCCAGGAGTAAAAACGTTTTTCTTTAAGCTGCATACTGTAACGTTGTCGGTAAAAACATTTCTTGAAGACAGGGTTTTTTTTCTGCCATGGGGGTCGCTTTGTTTAATATGCAAACAGCCTGAGACAACAGATCATGTTTTTCTACACTGTTGGGAGGGGGTTTATTTTTGTTACGTGCTGCAAAGAACCCTTAAAAAAGACTTACCGTTAGATACACATAGCATCAGGTTCCTATCAACAGATAACGAAGACGCCATACCTTTTGATACCGTCATGTTAATCGGTCTGCAAAGCCTCTGGCGGTCCCGGATGGCTGGGTACCATTTAGACCCCGATGCTCGCCCTGCAAGGCTCTACTTTCGTGAAAGTATGCATGCCTTTGTTGAAATGCACGAATTGAAGTGTACAGTTCCAGAATGGCTTCCAAGTTTAGAGCCCTTGATCCATTTGAGGTAATTATAAAACGACAACGTCATCCCACCTAAGGATGGCAGCTTCCTTATTACTATCACTTCCACGTGAACTTTTGGATGTGAGTTCGCTTAATTTTTCCGTGTACGATTTTGTACTGTGTAAGTATCCGGAAATAAAGAAAAAAAAAGTCCGCGTGGCCTAATGGATAAGGCGTCTGACTTCGGATCAGAAGATTGCAGGTTCGAGTCCTGTCGCGGACGTGTTTGTTTTTATTTTTAGACAGTGGTCACGGGGCCTCCGCTGATCGAGATGAACAACGCGCACTTTTCTCGACACAGCGAAGGGACCACTGAGGTCGAGAAGAGCTTTGAACGGGCCGCGTGGAATGAACGGGGCACGTTCTTTCCCGTGTTTTCCTTTGCAATGAAGACTACGAAATTGCGCAGCTTTTATACTTTGTGAAGCGAGTGGAGGGCGAATCCGTCCGCGTGGCCTAATGGATAAGGCGTCTGACTTCGGATCAGAAGATTGCAGGTTCGAGTCCTGTCGTGGACGTGTTTGTTTTTATTTTTAGACAGTGGTCACGGGGCCTGCGCTCATCGAGATAAACGACGCGCACTTTTCTCGACACAGCGCAGGGACCACTGAGGTCGAGAAGAGCTTTGAACTGGCCGCGTGGGATGAACGGGGCACGTTCTTTCCCGTGTTTTCCTTTGCAATGAAGACTACGAAATTGCGCAGCTTTTATACTTTGTGAAGCGAATGGAGGGTGAATCCGTCAGGTATGAGGCGTTCGAGTTTGAAGCCGCGGCCAAACGTACCGGCCGACTCGCGGCAGGCGGGTAAACCGCCTCCTTAGGATTTGTTTTGCTGCTGAGCTTTCTTCGTGGCGTGGGGAGGGGGGGGGGGGGGGGTGAGATATGTGTGTCGCGAATGTAGGTACCACATAATAAGGCGTCCTTTGTTTTCGATATGGCAGCTAACCTACGTGAAGTGCTACGTGTAGCCACTTTAAACGTTAGAGGCCTCGAAGCGAGAAGGCGGCAATGTCAGCTAAGTCGGCTTCTTCTTGAGAACGACCTTCACGTAGCTGCAATCCAGGAAACAAAATTGAAAGCCAAGAAACGACTGAAAGAATGGTGTCTACCTTTCGTACGCACTTTGATGTGTGTGTGTGTACATGTGCAGTTAAGGATAGGAGACCGTGAAAAAACTGCATAAAACGGAGCACAGGTTCTCGCAAAACGCATTGTGAAAAATTGTAGCCTAAAATGCTCCGGCGAACCGACTTGTCAGCTTCATCAAACGAGTTATCCCATTCAACTGCACAAGCTTCCAAAGGAAGGCAGTAGACAAGTGCATATTCGGTGTTCTAACATTGGTTACGAAACTGTTTTAAAGTAAGATCTACCACTTATGTTTAGATATCATTTTTGGGGTAATCTGATGTGTATGGAGCACATGTGAGCTGGAAAATTCTGGAAAGAGAGTGCTGCACTGCCTGGAGTGGTTGAAGGTAGTTTTGCGGTGCAGAATATTGTGCTAAAAGTCCCACACTGTATACATCAATTTTGCATCCTTCATTCGAAATCAATTTTCTTTCTATTTAGAGAAGGTCAACACAATTTAGTGCCACTGAGGAAGATATGTGAACCATGGTACAGGCAACTGTTTCTGCCGGCTGTTCTTTATTAGCAGTCTTGAATTACGGTCAGCAGATTAATTACAAGAAATTTGTGGTCTATTAAAAGCTTTCAAGTACCACCAAGAACATTAGCTTCATCCCACGGGGTCAAATCCCAGTGGTAGCACAGCACCATTCAGCAGACACATTCCCCTGCGTGGTCGGTTCCTTACGCGGTAGCAAGAGCAGCCTAGTGGTGGCGAGCATTGTCCTCTTGGTCCGTTTGGATTACACTGGGGAAAACAAGAACAAAGGTTTATTCATGCTTGATATCCCTGGGAATAGTGGCAATAGAAGACCTCGGTATTACCCTTTGACCCCCTATGCGTATGCGGCATAACCATGAATCCGGGTGAATCAGGGTTCGATGACCCAAAGAAGACCTTGGCTGTAGGCATGTATAGTGAATATTTTATCCTGAATGCGATCATCAGCACCTTCAACTCGATTACGTCCACTAGCTCAAAAGAGTCTTCCTGAATGATCTCGAATGAGGTTTATACTTCGTTATCATTAGCCATGGTCACAATGTCACGGGGAATTAGTTTATTAGCTGCACCTTAACCAGCAATCTTTATACAGAAAACTGAACTTATCTTTTGGTTTCCTGTTTCCTGCTTTGCCTCTTCAATCGTAGCCCGTTATACATTACTAAACTAAGTATAATGCAATGAATGCACTTTTTTTCTGATTTTCCACCTTTTCTTTTTCGTACCCGATGTCAGTATACGCATGAATTTGAACAGATATAACACGTGCTCAAAAAATTATCTTAGGTTTTTCTTATCGCAAAACAAAATGAACACTTGGAAAAAAAATTTGTGAATTTTGTTTCACACGGTACCCAGTGCCTTCAACGCAAGTATGCCACCGCTCCAAAGATGCCTGTTACTGGAAGAAAAAAAAAACTGGGGAGGAATAAGCCTGCAGCCTTACCCTCACTGCTTTTAACACCTCATCGTTCTTGCTAAATCTTATTCTACCGAGCGCCCACTTAAGGCGCCATAAAATGTTATACCGGTAATCTTAGGCGCTAGATTGAATGGTTACGTTCGGTTCAGAACACACTCCAAAACAATTATATTCGTAGTTGCACGAGGTGTTTGTGGCCTTGCGTGATCGACCTGGAAAAGCACACTCGAGCCAAGTAAGCAGCGTCGTTTTCTCCCGATCGCGGGCTTCTGGTGGGTTTAGAGCAGCTGTTTGCAGTGACTGCCAAGGACATGTAATACTCAGAGACTCGTCTTGTAGATACCCAGAAAAGTGTCATTAATGATCTGCCTGTGGGCGGTGTTCGAAACTTCCTTTATGATCACGAGAATTGGCGGCACTCCTTGTAAGCTTCTTTTGCCTTGTACAAGATGTGATATACCGAACATTCACTTGTTGTGTAAGTAGGCTGCGGAGAGCCATTTTCTTCAGAATGATGATGTTGTTACAGCGCCTTACAGGCTTCGATATGACGTCTTTTACATTAAATTCAGTCGTTTTGTACCCAACTAGCAGAGAGTTCGTGGACGTGGAAGTCACTCCAGGGAGGAGGAAGATAAAATATTTATTATAGCACTGTACACATTTCCGAAAGGGAGGTGAAAAGGTCGTTGCACTGGGTGGTAGTCCCTATTCCGGGGTGCCACTGGACGCCGCCGTTGTCCGTGCTCTCTGAACCAGGGCCTGCTGGGCATCCCGGTCCGAGCTGGATAGGGCCACCTCGCAGCCTTCCCTAGTCGGCTGACTTATAACGGTTATATGCGTATTGTACTGGCAGGCCCACACCATGTGGCATATGTAAGCATACTGCCCGCAGAATTTGTCCCTGCCGGTGAATGTCGGGTATGGCGGATTTCAAGACCCAGTTTGGAGCCGGCTAAGATGGCACTCCTCGGTTCTATCGAGACTCTTGGCGGGCTCCGGGAGCACCCTCCTATGAGGCGTAAATGGTTTCTAATATCCGTGCAAGAGATTAGCGGGATTGCTATGACGGCCGCTGCAGAACTTGGGGATTCAGTGGATCCCGTGGGAAGGATTGCTCTGGCAGCCACTTGAGCGGCCTCATTCCCCCCCACCGCGGCCGTCGTGATCTGCTCCGGCGGCGCGCCAAAGCGCGCTTCGATCGCGGAGGCGACGCCTCAACCCTCTGGTGACCGGGCACCCATACTATCTCTTTTTTGCTAATCACCTTATCCGAATTGCTCTCAAATATGGGTGAATGGCGCCATCATACCCAGTAGGTTATTTCGGCAAGCCTGCTGCGACAACGACATTATGTACGCTGCGTCGTAGTGCGTGGCGGAAGTGCAATCCCCACTTCCTCCAAGATTAACGCGTCACTGGTGTTTACCGAGAGCCCGTTCACCTCCTTTCCCCCTTTCACCACCGCAATGGTGCAGATGCCCACCTAGGTTGCACCTGCTGCACCCACGTAGTACAGGCCTCTCTTCTGGCCGCCGTGGTGACACAGTGGTTATGGCACTGGGCTGCTGACCAGAAAGACGTGGGTGCGATCCCGGCCGCGCCGGTCGCATTTCGATGGCGGCGAAATGCTGAGCTCCGTATACTATGCGATGTCAGTGCACGTTAGTGAACCCCAGGTGGTCGTCCCTCATAGCCTCGTAGCTTCCCTATCAGCCTGAGTCGCTTTAGCTAGTTAAACCCCATAAACCAAACCAAATAAAACAATCATCAGGTAGCAAAAGGCTCGCAGAAAATCACCGCAACAAATTTAGCAGCTGTTAAGTTTAGAAATATAGGAGTGGAAGTAAGTTCTTGAAATATGTCAGTTGACATGTTAAAAAGTAATACTTTTACGGGTAATGTTTACCTTGAAACCGAAGGGAGCTGAGAGATTTCTTTTTAGTCGGCTATCGTGTTGTGGACACGACATAATTATCTGTAATGCCCCCTTATTAGCTGCCGTTCATTTTTTTTCAGCATAAAATACAAACGGAAAGTGAATTCCTCTTTAGAGGCTGTCGTAATACAACTTACTAGGCAAGTCCTCAGAACCTAATGCAATAGCCACGTACACTTTTTTAGGTGCCTTCTAAGTGATTCCATGATTGATCGAACTCCTGGGATATATAACATTTTTAATTTCTTTGAATATTTCACAGAACATTGTTACATAGTTCCAATCTGAAGGATGAGACTATGTCAGAGATGGCGACTGTTTGACAACTGCTCCTGGTCTGGCGCAAGCTTTTTGCTCCACGCCACCGTCCACTTCGTCGTCTTCTGGTCTTTTAAAACACACCCAGATTAATCAGTAGGCATGCAGAGGATTTCGTTTTGCGAGAACGCTTATATTTCCGGAGAAAAAAAAGTCGTATGGTTTTAACGTAGCTAAAACGACTACACGTGCGAAAGTATGTGTTTAGCCTGGTTGGCCCACGGTTTTGCTTTGCTAGGTTAAGCTCTGATAGAAGCTAAGCTGATCTCATGTGTCCGCACCGCAGATGGAAGTTCATGAAAACGAAAATGTTGCATGGCACGAAACTGTGTTGCAGTTTAACGCGAGGCGTGATCGGCTGCGGGGAGAGCATAGTGCTTTAGTGCAGTGGCCAGCGAAGCTGATCATCTCGCGCCTCCGCGGATTCGAAACCCAGTCCCGGCAATTTCTATTTTATTTTGCATCGGCTGTTTACGTGGTAGGTTTGGCAAGGTCACCTTCCAGCTCAAGGTTCAGAAAAACTCGCCGAACCGGTTAGACCTCGTCATGTAGTGCGTCCGCTCTAAAAGATCCTGAATGACGTCGTGGCAGAGGCAGCGTTTTCGCGCACAGCGCTACTTCTGTACTTGGCATTGACGTACGACTTAGTATATATAAGCAAATGTAAAGTTTGGATTAGCGAAGTCAGCATTAATGGTGGAAAGTCAGGATGACACCACACTCGCAGTTTTTTTTTTCATGACAAAGATAAGTAGCCATACCGATTATATATTTTATGCTAAGTATAAAAGCGATTAATAGGATTTGCGTCCTAGTGAGGAACAGACTGCTTTTGAAAAAAATTTTCAAAGTGTCATAAGTGCCAAGTGAGGGTATAATGAATTTTTCGCTCGCGATTATGACGCAGAACGCCTTCTAATTTGCAAAGTAGAAAATCTTCTAGGTGCTGAAATCGTGCACCGGCTTTAATTGCTATACAGGAACGCCTCCTTAAAATAAAAAAATAAACTCAGGGGCCACTAAAATAGATCGCAAGTTGGAAGTGCGATAGGAATAAATTTACAATATTTAGGGCAAGCCAGAACTCCGGGTTTCTTCCGTGATGAGGCTTATGCTTGCGTCGCTGCAGGTGGAGAGAAGAAGCATACATGCATTTCCATGGGCCCCACCCGGTTACACTGGCGCCATCGCAGCCTGCTTATTTACATCACAGATCATAGTGGGTTCATAAAAATCTGATTTTTTATTCTTTATCTTGACGAAATGGCCTGTCATGGCAACTGGGGAAAATTTAGACTTGCGGACGCCGCATTTGCTACTTTCGAGCTTTTATTTAGGCACTTCTGTTGATGCCCGAGAAGCTACAGTTCGAACTTTAATAACATGGTTGCAAATAATGTAATACAGCATGCTCTTTAACGAGAAACTAGATTTTTTTTTTGGTTTTTGAAATAGGCTACTGTTCTCACAATGTCAGATTTTGAGCGCCGTTTCTCGTGCTTCTCTTTCTTACATGAAAATGAAAATTGTTAAGTTTATTTGGATTCAAGGAGCGCATTAATTCTGCAAATTTTAAGGAGATTTTACTCATATGCCTGGAGAAAAAAAATTCTTGAAGGTAGCGGCACTCGATATTTTGGGCGGTTTTGAAATTTCTTCTTGGAAACGGTAACTTCCTCCCAGTGGCTAACTAGGATTGGCACAGTCTTTCTCGCTTTTACTTTTAGCACACAAAATACACTCATTATGGATTGCGTACCTCTATTCCTACATTCGTGGAAAGTTCGGAAATTGCGCTGTACATGAAAACGCTGTTTCTGTGACCACGTCGGTCACAGTCTTTTTCCCGAAATAGCGTACTTTAAAAAGAAAATCCACTATTGGCCCCCTAATTAATGTAAGCGTAATATACAAAATACTCAAGGAAATTAAGAAATTTATTATTTAAGGAGCTTGACCTCTCGCAGATTTACCATTCTAAAAAGTAGTGCCACCCCTTCTTCTTGGTTCGAACGGCGTATTCGGTGAACGCCGGAGACAGGAGTCACAAATTCAGACACACAAACAATAACGTCGTTGAGTGCGTTGTTTAACGATCAACGCTTCTATTCTGCCGCTCGGAAGGGCGGAAACTGCTAGAAATGTAGAGGTTTTGACAGTTAGTGAAGAATTTTCTGCCACCGTGCCATCCATGTGTGTTCGGAATAAAGATAAGGCACATATAGGGCGCAGGTAAAGAAAACATGTTCAAAGCGCACATAAAAGACGTGGGAGTGCTAAGTATCATCCGAATTCTGTGTTTACGCAGTTGAACGAGGAAGAAAAGTCATAATACCTTGTTGATAAATAATGATGATACTTGAGGGTGCAACAGAACTTGAGAAGGCATTCTTTGTCTTATACAGTTATATGGTAAAATGCCCTTGGTATTTGATTTGTGCGAAATCTAGTCACGTTCATTAACGTCATACCCTAAATGTCTACGAGGTTCTCATTGAGCATGGGCGTTGACCTCATAGCTTGGAACAAACCAAAACTGCTTGGTTTAGTTTTATGGGGCTTGACGTCCCAAAGCGACTCATGCTATGAAGGACACCGTAGTGGAGGGCTCCGGGCAATTCCGTCCACCTGGGGCTCTTTAACGAGGACTGACATCGCACAGGGAACGGGCCTCCAAAACTTCGTCGCCAACTAAATGCGACCACCGCCGCCGGGATCGAACCCACGTCTTTGGGGTCAGCAGCCGAGCACCATAATCACTGAGCTAACGCGGTGGGTAAACAGAAATGCCTCTACAAATATGCTATCGTGCGAATGATCCCCAAATGAAGAAATTACTCAAATCTGTGGAGAACGGGCTCAGGGTGCTCCTTGCTACCTGTGCAGAGGCATGTTGCGTGACCGCGAACACCACGGGAACTTCGCGGCAAAGTGTGATGTGAAGATTCGTTTCCACGCTCTTACCGGTTTTATGCAAACGTGATGAGCTGCCATCCCAGGACCACCATTTCCTGCTCTGAAGAGTAAACAACCAATTACCAAATTGCATAGCATTACAGCGAAGATGTAGAATAAACCTAATCAAGATGACAAATGCTAGGTCCTCTTCATAGAAAAATAAAATTATTCAATGTTTTTCACAGCTGTGAAGCGGTTTTGTAGCGACTTACGAGAGAAAGTCAGTGAGTGTATTGACTGAATGTACCGCTGCTTACTTCGACGTTCAATCCCTGTTTCTTGCAAACATATCTGGGATATTATCAACAGATTAGAGTTAGCGGTTCTGGGTTATGTAGCGGTCAGAGATTGTTTTTTTTTAATGCGTTAGTATTAGGACCCCTGTGTTTACAAAAACTCCTAGTCGGTATGTACATTTTAGCCTCGGTAGGAAGCTCGCACAACTGAGAAATTCCCCTCGTCATTTTCACAGGACAGGGGGCGGGAGAGGGAACATAAAAAGAGGTTGGGAGGTGACCTGTGGCAGAGAGCCAAGAGGGGGTATTAAGCGCGACATTGTGATTGGCGGAGAGGATAAAGCCACCCGCTGTTCGCGCAGTTTGAACCATTCAGAGGCAGCGGCTACCCCGTCCTAGGGGAACCCTAATGCTAACGCCTACACTGTCGCATTAAGCGCATTGAATGCTTATAATTTTCTACTGTAGTTGCACTCGTAGTGGCCATTCCTCGAATTCAGCGATTGTCTGTTTGTCTGAAGCCTGGTTTATGGTGCTAAATTGCAGTAGGTGGAATGGGCTAGCACTTATATTGGCCATTCCACAAATTTAGCTAATGTGTTTTTTTTTCTGAAGCCAGCTTTATGGCAGGCTACCCACTGGGTTGTGAGACACCTGGCAGGTATATCCATTGTGCCCACCGTGGTAAGTGTAAATTCATTTGCTGATTGTTCGCGAGAGGAGTCTCAGAAACAACAACCTGGGTCTTACAAGCACCACCGGGTGCAGCACCTCTTATCCCAGGGCAATGAAGCACCGCTCAACTGATGCTCCCCTGCGCAAAGTTTTGTACAGGCGCCAGTGTGCTGTGCCTAGCAAGTACACGTTAAAGCACACTAAGTAGCCTGAATTAATGCGTAGCTTTCGACATCTCAAGTTTTCACAGCTGACAGTCAGCTTTCAGGATGATAATCCTACATTCTTACCACCTTCTGTACGCATTGCCTCATGGCCTTGGGCTTATCAGAATGTCCGAAGAACCCATAATAAAGAGGATGTGAAATATTTGATATATTAGGGACCGATAAGATTTTTCGTGGTTGCTGAAAGGTATTTCATAAGGTAAGGACTAACTGTGTTATACCTGCCCTATACTAAAGTGAGCTAATGGCCAGTTCGGTTTTTGCAAAAAAAAAAAAACGAGAATAAATCGCTCTCACGTCTTCAGAAAGTTATTGACAAATACGCAATTATAACCAAACCCCCTGGAATCGTGCATTTTGATATTAAAAGAAATTATTAAATTTACACAAAACAGCAGAACTCATGCAGGTTTTGTTAATGAAAGCAGACATAAGGCAGAGGTAAACGCTCTGGGTAAAACCACTAGAGGCAACACAGCTCTAATAACCCTCCATTAAAAGAGGGTGCAAGGCCGGGCAGCACAGTCTCTCGAGTACTATTTACTAGATGTTTACAAAAGGAAACTCAGGGGAGAGATTGCAGGGCATTATTGAAGACCGAATTAGAGCTTTGAAAATGATGAGCGTGAGTAGTATTGTAATGAAAATCGTGACATTCATTAGACTCAGAAGGCTCTACATTTTGCGTCACGCAGCGAACAAACGAATGGTAAGGTTATGGACCGTTGTAGGAGGGAGGTAGCGCAAATCCGTCCACTGAGAGTGAAATAGCGAGCAGAATGATAATGGAGTGCAGTGAATCTGGCAGGTATTCTCATGTCACGAATAGCAGCATGCCAGTATTCGTCAAGAGGGAAGGTTATAACTATTCCATCTTACCAGAAATCCCGTATGGGACGAACCTTGGAGGTTAATCAAAGGTTACAAATGATCCTGAAGACAGGACAGCGAGCTATGTAAATGGAGATGAGGGGTGTAGCTTTATAAGATAAGAAGATAGTAATGTGGCTCAAGGAAGAAACGCGTGTTGAAGCCTTTCAGCCATCCTTGCCGTCATCCACCGCGCTGGTCTTCAGCTGAACTCGAAGAAATGTACCTTCGGCCGCCGTCAGCTCAAGGTCCTTGGCCACTTGGTCGATTCTGCTGGGATCCAACCCGACCCCGACAAAGTCCGCGCCGTGCGTTCATTTCCTACTCCGCGCTCCTCCGGTGATGTGCGCAGCTTCCTCGGCCTATGTTCCTATTTCCGCCGGTTCATCAAGGACTTTGCGGAAATAGCCCGACCTCTTACCACGCTCCTCAAGAAGGACATCCCGTTCTCTTGGGGACCCCCCCAAGCTGAGGCCTTCAGAGCCCTTATCAGTGCCCTCACTGCTCCGCCTGTGTTGGCGCACTTTGATCCTTCAGCCCCTACGGAACTTCGCACCGATGCGAGCGGCCATGGCATTGGTGCCCTACTTGCTCAGCGGCAACGCAACAAGCTTTGCGTTATTGCGTACGCCAGCCGTCTCCTTTCTGTGTCAGAGCGCAACTATTCTATCACCGAGCGGGAATGCCTCGCCCTGGTTTGGGATATTGCAAAATTCCACCCTTACTTGTTTGGGCACCCTTTCTCTGTTATCACAGATCACCACGCCTTATGCTGGCTTTCTTCGCTCAAAGACCTTACTGGCCGGCTGGGGCGCTGGGCTCTTCGCCTTCAGGAGTACACATTTTGTGACGTCCACAAGTCCGGCCGCTTGCACCAGGACGCGGATTGCTTGTCCCGTTACCCTGTCGATGCGCCCTCCTCCAACGAATGCGAGGCTGATGCCTGCGTCTTATCCATCTCGGCCTTCCGCAACATTTTACAAGAACAGCGCTTGGATTCTTCGCTACGTTCCCTCATCGACCGCCTCACTGCCAACCGCTGTGATGCGTCCCTCGCCCCGTTTGTGCTCCATGAGAACGTCCTCTACCGGCGCAATATGCGGCCTGACGGCGCTGACCTCTTGCTCGTGATCCCGCAACACCTGCGAAGCAGCATCCTTGAGCAGCTTCATGACGTTCCCATGGCCAGTCATCTTGGAGTGTCCCGCACCTACGACAGCGTGCGCCGGCGCTTCTTTTGGCCCGGTCTATACCGTTCTGTCCGCCGTTATGTGGCCGGTTGCGAGCTGTGCCAACGACGGAAGACGCCCTCGGTTCTCCCTCCCGGACACCTTCAGCCGATTCCAATCCCCGTATACCCGTTTTCCCGTGTCGGCCTCGACCTGCTCGGCCCTTTTCCGGTCTCTGCTATGGGAAACAAATGGATATATGTCGCAACGAACTACTCCACGCGCTACGCTATTACTCGAGCGATCCCAACCAGCTGCGCAATTGATGTCGCTGACTTTCTCCTGCACGACGTCATACACCACCACGGTGCTCCCCGTCACCTGCTCACCGATCGCGGCCGCTGCTTTCTTTCCAAAGTGGTCGTCGAACTCCTCCGCTCCTGCTCCGTCCGTCATCAGTTCGCCACGGCCTACCATCCACAGACGAACGGCCTCACTGAACGTCTGAACCGTACCCTCACCAACATGATTTCCAAGTACGTCTCCGACCATCACCGCGACTGGGATATTAGCCTCCCATTTGTTACATTCGCCTACAATTCTACGCGTCACGATACAGCCGGTTTCTCCACTTTTTACCTCCTTTTTGGCCGCGATCTTTTGCTGCCCTTCGACAGTGTACTGCCCGCCACCGCTTCCACGAGTCCTTACGCTCGGGACACCATCGCTCGCGCCGACGCTGCCCGTCTTGTCGCCCGCCAGCGGCTGTCGGCCTCCGAAGTCAATCAGAAGCGACGTCATGACTGTCGCCGTCGTGAAGTCACCTACTCTCTTGGCTCCCTTGTGTTACTCTGGGTCCCTTCCCGCCGTGTGGGCTTTTGTGAAAAACTGCTCCCCCGATATACAGGCCCTTATGGGGTCGTACGTCCGGTGACCGCGGTGACGTACGAGATCACGCCGCTACATCCGCCATCCCCGGCCGCTGCACCCCGCACCGACATCGTCCATGTGTCCCGCCTCAAACCTTACAACTCGCCGTCTAGCTGGCCTGTGTAGTGCGCACCGGGACGGTGCTTTTGCCGCGAGGGGGGGGGGGGGGGGGGGGGTCATGCTACGGGCGCTGGGAGGACGACGAAGTGGTTTCTAACGAAGACGACGCTGAGGTGCGCGCTTGTGTGCTGAGAGACTGCACCAAGCCGTCGGTCCCTTGCGTAGCAGGTTACCTCTGCTGTTTCTACTGCTGCTTCTAGCCGCCACGTATCAATATCGTAGATGATACGAAAAAGTCTAAATGCTCGTTGACAAAGCATGTAATAAATGATAGATTATCGGTGTTCTGTTACGATAACAGATTGCGATAAAAGCGAATGCGGAGGTGGCAGGCGTAAGATGGGTGTCTGGCGTGTGGTTGAAACATGAAGATTGAAGGTATAAGCTAGCGCACCTCCCGTGGATAGGTATAGCAGGGTGTTCGTACGAGAGCCTTTTTCATGCAGGTACTAAGTTATACCACCGGGGATGATGATCAAATACCATAAAAAGCACTTAAGCAAAATCATCTCTGTGGAACGCGGAGGTGTTTGGAGAACCCACAGAAAGCACGGAAATTAGAAGGAGTCTCAAGCTTTCAGTATGTCCGTGTCCGTGGACAATTTAAGCGTTGAAAGGAATAGCAGTTCAGATTAAAACGATTCTGCCCGTGAATTCCGTGAATTCCGTGAATTCTTCTTCCCGTAAAGATGACGCCACTGAAGAGCGTCAAATGCATACACATCAAGGAAGACTAAGAAGTACGTCCAGTAAGATAGGTCTCCGCAGGAATGCATTCTGGCAGCGCGTCCTTTCAAGAGAATCCCTCTAACTTTATAGCCGAAGAGCATTCTGCCCACTATATTTTGTGTTTTCAGCTTTTCTTTCTTGGCCACGTCGCATGTAATCCACAAAACATTATGCTCTCATTTGTGAGAAAATGGCTGATGGTTTTAGATCCTTGCCCAGCTAAGGGCGACTGCTGAGGTTCCCGAACGTCCTATAAAGTTTCTAACTTTAGCCATTTATAAATCTTATTTCTTCTCTGAATGCGAGGTTGAAGGAACCAAGTTTTCAAGCTTTCTACACCACAACACTTTTTCACATATTTGTATAATTGTGCAGAAAATAACGTTCCTTTATCTTGAGATTGGCGCATAATAGCTTAAGCTGCGTATGCGCCATAAACTCAACACAACGCAATACGTTATTCGATGCGATCACATCTAATTTCTGGCTATGAGATGAACTAGAGCGATGGTACTTGTTTAAACTGCACTTAATTGCTCGGGCATCCAGTTCCCAGTGATTTTCAGCATATGACAGATTCCAATAGACTGCGGAGGAGCATTGTGACGGTTTTACATTTCCAAAAGAAAATTTGTATCCGAGGAAACAATGCCGTGCACAGGCATCCTTGTTGGAGGGCTTATACTCACTCGACAGTATATAGCAGCACTGCCGCAGAAAAGTGCGCATAGAACAGCAATTTTTTGAAGGAAGAACACATGACAACAAGAAATGTCACTCTCACCACTTTACCTTTGGCCCTAATTATATATATGCAAAAGAAAATGTATGCGCAAAAAGTTGGATGCATTTCAGAGACATGCTGACAAAAATAAATCATTAACACTTGAGCCATCGAGAAAACACCGAACAACATGTTGCGATACAAGGCCATATTACTTTTGCAAGCAATAATGAATACGAATGAATACGGAATAATGAATACCGCGAAATGCAACCATTTACCTCTTAAATACGGGTGTCGAATTTTGAGAACAACGATTGTGAGAAACTCTGGAAATGGCCTTCCTCAATGAAGTACTTTTTTGTAATAAAATTTAAAATGTACTAGGTTCCTGGGATTTTGCTGATGTAAGCATCTCGATTTCTAATGATGCCGGCCTTGCAATTTCATTGCTGACGTATACTGTACACTAAATGTATGGCTGAAGGAGCCGTCATATTTGAGTCCGGTATTTTGACTCATAATTTTTAGAAACTGCTAGAATATTTCAAACTTAATCTGGTGAACACCAATTAGTTCGCGGTTCTAAACGGAGATAAAAATTATATTGCTAAGCTTGTAAAAGAACAGGCGGCGCGAAGGAGAGCGGTTTAGTAATTTCTAACGACCATCTGCGTTCGAGATGGGTTCTGTTCGTTGCGAGGCAGACCTACAGGAGGCGAGAGAGTCGCTCCGCTAGTGTGGTTCGGGAGCAAGAGGCGATGAAAAGTACATTCGCGGCGACCGTTCGCTTCCAGGTTCGCACAGAGTTTTCTGCCAAACTCAACGTGCCCTCTGCAGTTTATGAGTGACATACTGCCAAAATATGCCGCTTTTGCGCAGAAAACCTTTGCATTGGCAATAGCGAAGTTCGGATTGCACGTAAACAGGGGACTCGCACGCAACCTCATAACCTCTGTTTTGTGATTTGCTCACATGGCTTTGCATCAGATTGCCTCTTACGGCACTCACAGGCCTGATGTTATGCAGTTGCTAATAACATTTTTGCTTTTTCTTCGTCTTTTCACCAGTGTGCCCAATAGGGATGTCTCCTACATGCAGATGTTGGCAAGTTGCAACATCTCGAGTTACTGAGAATCCGCTAGGGCACCCCCGCAGAAGGAGGATGGCGAGCAGCGCTTCGCCACGGATCCGATCATCTACATTTAGCGTGCATGTCTGTGCCATGTCCAGGGAAAAGGGGATTAGAGTAGACGGGCAAGTCGTGCTAGTTGTGTGAGTTATGAGAACGTGTGTGCCTGCTCCCTCGAGAAACATCGGATGGGGTCGCCATTTGCCCTGCAAATGAGGCCTGCCGACACGTTGAGCTGACTGTCGAGCGTTTGCAACCTTTTTAGGCCGGTCGGCGGAGGCAACACACCACATTGGCCCCAGCTTCCTGTAGACGGCACCTCCGGCCTCACCCGGCCAGGGGAAATATGAAGTTGCCTTTTCCTGTCTTCCGCTCCATTTTTCACTTTCTATCTTCTTTCTCATAACTTTCCCGCCTCCTGCTCCCTTCTCGATTTTTTTACACTTTTCATGGTCTGCTGGGGTTACGTCATATTTGGTTGTAGCTGGGAGGTACAGCTGGCGTGGGCCGTACCGCTCGTTTCTTTAGCAACAAGACGACGTTTCCACGCTTCCATGTAGTGCACAGTCAAGACCCCGAAAAACGAGCTCGGGTTGTGCCACTATTCCTAACCTCGAGAGGCGTAACCGACGCAATAAAGCAACGTTAGAAGATCAATAAGTGGTCTACCGGAGATCATCTGGAAATTCTATAAAATATCAATATGAGAAGCTCTCAGATATCGCATCATTCGGAGGAATTCTTTTAACAATCACCTCACACACATCACTCAACACTGTTCGTGGAGCGATCTCTCAATACGACCTGAGATAAGTAAGTGAGGATGAACTAGTGCAAGGACTCAAGCTCCAAAGTGTCACTGATGTCTGAAGAATAAAAATATGAGGAGGTAACAATAAAATATCAAAGAAGCACTTTGTCGTCACCTTTCCATATAGCATACTTCCCGACTGCGGGGCGGTAGGTGGCACGAAGCTCAAACTGCGACGATACCGGTCGGACCCTGGTTGACGCTACAAATGGCCGAGATACGGCCATGGCTTGCAGAGCTGCCGGGGCCAATAAACATGCGTCAAAAGTTCTTCCTACGTTCATCCTGCTAAAAACTGTTAAGTTGAACTACACCTTTGTGTCAGCTGTGAGGCAACTCTTCCAGTCTACGCCAGGTCCTGCCCAACCTGGGAAATGGGAAGAAATAATTACACTAAAACACACAGGGAACGTCAGTTTCAGGGAAGCGCGAAAACGACTTTCTTTGGCTCAAAATTTTAGTTACGCAGAGCTTGACATCACAGCGGTCTACGGCGCCTGCCCAGGCCAGCGCCCCCTCTGGATGCAAATGGCGCTTTGCCATCAGCCGCAAATCAGGCCTTGTGGGGCCACACGTCAGCAGGACTCAATGCCTCACCTCACGCAGCGAGGTCTGAATCTCAGTTACCCGTGCGTTCTCTATGATCCCCCAGGGCCCCTGAGCAGGCGAGGAACACAACTCCTTCCTCGCCCCTCTGGAGCGGCGGCAAAGCTCTCTCGATTGCAAAAGAAGGGATAAAGTCCCAATAACAGGTCCAACATTCCCACCGACCTAGTCTTTTAACTTTATCTTACAAACCATGACATTTCTAGTTCACTGGAACTGCCATGGATTTTAAAGGACTACACTGACTTAACAAATATTTTAAATTCATTCTAAACGGTAGCAGTATCTCCAGGAAACTAACCTAGCACCACAAAAAAAAACATTCATGAAAAGTATCAAGTCGCTTGTTGTGATCGAGACTACAGAAGCAGGCTCTCTGGCGGTGCTGCTATTGTGGACCAGGGTAGTACTGCAACTCGGAAAATTGACCTAAACACCTGATATTGTGACGAAGACGAAACTGGCAGTGGCGCGGGACGGAGCGCCCGCGCTTGGCCAGCGGCCATTAAATCATCTCATAGCCATTGTTCACCACGCCTCTTTCTTCGGCTGGCCGCCGCGTTACATTTGGTGTGAGGTGCTGGGGTCCCTTCATCGCCATCCTGGTCACGGAGCTTCGGCGTCTTGGGCCTGCCGTGGACGTCGGCCGTGATTACCTTGTAAGCGCCGCACGGCCGTGCCCCAGCCCGCCCGACCTGAACAGACCTCGTCGCTCACCCCAGCCCCGTTCCCCGCCCGGACCACACGACACGACGACCCAAGACCCGACGGACCCAAGACCCCACCGACCCAAGACCCCACCGACCCAAGACCCCACCGACCCAAGACCCCACCGACCCAAGACCCCCCCGACCCATGACCCCACCGACCCAAGACCCCACCGACCCAAGACCCCACCGACCCCAGATCCCACCGACCCAAGGCCGCACCGACCCAAGACCCCACCGACCCAAGACCCCACCGACCCAAGACCCCACCGACCCAAGACCCCACTGACCCAAGACCCAAACGTGAAGACACCGCCCCCTGCCCCCGCCGTTCGGTGCGTCCAGAGACCTCGGCCGTCAGCTCCTGGCACCCTACGGCGCGGATGCTTCGTGGACCGGGACTCATTCTCTCATATTTCTCATCGTGGCGGCCAGCACTGCACCACCTTCAACATATAGTTCGATCCTTCACTCAAGACCATCGCCATTTCTCCGTCTGTTCGTCACCGATCGGGACGATCGCTCGGAGGCCCCGGGTAGTGTGACGAAGACGAAACTGGCAGTGGCGCGGGACGGAGCGCCCGCGCTTGGCCAGCGGCCATTAAATCATCTCATAGCCATCGTTCACCACGCCTATTTCTTCGGCTGGCCGCCGCGTTACAATATGAGGCAGTTTCGGACACCGTCCTTCATTATAAAACCGTCACAATATGTTATGTACTATCGGGGAGAAAAGTGGTAGACTCCACGCGGCGGGAGCCGGAGCAACTGAAAACTGCTGTATTTTGGCGAGCTGAAGCACGAAAAATTGAAACGAGCCAAGCGACATGCCTGCTAATAATAAAAGTCACGCACTGGCTCTCTCAATCCCAGATGCCGCCTGTAGATGGCGTTGCAACGCAGTTTTCCGTTGCTCCGGCTCCCGCCACGTGTAGTGTGCCACTTTTGTCCCCGTTAGTACATTGAGCCTCACCTAACGATCAGACTTCACGATTTACCAACGTCTTTACTACAAGCAACGGAACAATACGTGTAGATTTTACTGCTCACTCCTTTTCTGGGGGGAAGTAAAGAAATGGATGTCAGAAGATGGAATCTAGAAGATTTTATTCTCCTCAAGCAATGTCTGCCTCCTGAACATGGGTAAACACACTTAGTGCTCTACAAGTAGTAGAAAAATGAGCTGCTTAGATTTATCTTTTTGTTCGCAAGTGTTTCTATACATTATAAATGCTCTTATCTATGTAGAAACAAAGGAACCTTCACTAGCTGACAGAAGAACCATGCTTACATGCGCGTACATTCTGAAAATTCATTCGTTACCGAAACACATTTCTTACCCAATAGTTACAAAATGCCCCTCTAGAACGCTGTTTAACAACATACCCCATGCCATCGAACCACTGCTGCTTCGTTTTGAAAAGCAATGCCTGAAATTTAGCACATTGAATCCACTCTGAAATTACATAGAGACCTCACCTATTGCCACCTTGGTAGAACTTCTTTGCTGTATGTGACATCACATTAGCACACAATGGTAAAAGATAAACCCCTCACAAACACATTATACAAGAGGTGTTAGCAGTGGACTAGAAATATAGTGATCATAAAGCATTTTATAGGGATAGTTGCAAAACAACGCTTTATGCTAACTATGCTGTAGTTGAAGACAAACGCTAAAAAATAATAATGTTCCCTAAGTGCGCGCCAGCTTTCACAGCTAACGTTACGGCGTATCCCTAGCTGTCGAAAAAATACCGAAGAACAATATTGAAAACAGTATTATTTATACGGACTCCCTGAGCGTAGTTACATCATTAAATCTCAAAAGTGCAACAAAGCCTTTAATAGGAGACATAGTCCACAGGCTAGTAGCTGCCAAAACACAAGCGCTTAAAATTAAATTCTGCTGTGTATCATGTCACGTAGGAATCTGCGGTAACTAGAGACCTGAAGCGTGTGCCGCAGCTGCCTGTAATGCTAAAATACTCACAGTGAAATTCCGCGGAACGGTACTCTAAAATTTGTACAAAAAATTAAGACAAAAACGACCGGGAGCAAGACAAAATGAAGTAAATGAGAAGTTACGCCTAGTAAAGCCAGTTATAGAAGAATGGAAAACATGCAGTCAATAAGATCGTTTCATTGAAGCAATTTTATGTCGCCTTCGTATAGCACAAACGCACGTAACACATAACTTCATCCTTGGAAAGAAAGACAAACCTACATACGCGCACTGCGGAGAGATGGTTTATGAGTTATGTGGGTTTAACGTTCCAAAGCGACTCAGGCTAACTGAGGAGAGATGGTGACCACAAACTACATATTAATATTCTGTACAAAGTTTCATGTACTCATAAAAAATTGTTTCCCAGAATTTTATGAAGAGCACATCCTATTACATTGTTACTTACTCCTAGGAGGAATTTCAGTAGTCAAAACCTCTTCTGTTGTTTCGTTACTAAAAGATGCAAGCGTCCTAATTCTGCTATAGAATTACGTACAAAATAATCTTTAAACTTCCTCAAACCAAAGAGATATATTAAAACTTCCTTTGGCGCATGATGGGCTTAGCTGTGTACGTGCCATAAAACCCAACACAACGCAACCAAACGCAACCGATTACTTCATATTTAGCTGCCACTCTCTCGCGCTCTGCATTGCATGTGGTCATCTTCATCAACGTCAATCAGTGCGCAGTGAGTCCAGACGCACCGCTATCGCAGTGCAGTGCCATCGTAAGATGCTTTAGCAGCCCGTAAATTTTGTAGTGGCTACAACTAAGCGTCACCGATTTCACCCATCTTTGCCTGAAGCCGTACCTTCAAACCTTAGTCTTGAACCGAAACAGAAATGAAACGCGATGTGCAAGGCAAGCCGCGTCTTCGCTTTTGATGAGGTAAGCTAAGTAGGCTGAAATATTTTTCTTCCTTCGCGAATCCCCACTTTCCAATGGGCATCAGCAATTAGAGAACGCTTTTAGATCTCCGAAGGAATGCCCCCGGAAAAAATGTTGTCAAGAATGGAAGCTTCTTTAAATGTCTGGTATATACTTGATAATATGCAGCTCTAGTTGAGCTGTCAAATTCGAACATAAGAGAGCCCTCATTATGAAGAGATTACCTGGCAGAGCAAACAATAACATCCGGCCGCTGTGGAGGAGGTCTTTTGAAGTAAAAAAAATATTAATTGAAGTGATTGCTCACAACACGGCCTTTAGCGCTGCTCCTTAATAGTCTTCTACACATGTGCGGAAAAAATGTACAAAAGTTGGTGATAGCGCAGCGAAGGCCGCTTCCTCTGTTATGATTAACACCTATCTGAAACAATCCGAGGAAGAGCAAACAAGTGAATCATAAGCTTGCCGGAATTTAAAAATCTGCAAACCTTGATGCGGTCTGGTTTGTGGGGTTTAATGCCCCAAAGTAACTCAAGCTATCGGGGGACGCAGTACTTGAAGGCTTCGGACAATTTCGGCCCTATGGGGTTTTATTAACGGGCACTGACTTCGCGCAGTACACGGGCCTCTAGCATTTCGCCGCAGGGAAATTCCAAGGATAAGCCAATAAGAATTTCTGTAGAGGCGCCATCATTGCTGTGCTGTGATCGTGGCAGAGTTTTCTAATTGTGAGGATGTGTGAGATTGCAGGTCTTATTTTAAACAAACACAAAGGTATAAACGATAAACGAGGCGGCTTTTATCGGAAAGGAAACCAATTTCAACATGGGCTTGCAAAAAAAGGAAAGAAAACAGAGAGCAACGCGGCGACACATGAAAAAAAAAAAACACACGGGGGAGTCTTAGGTCTCGGTCTTCATAACACCCTAAGTGAGATTATTGAAGCGGTAACCGTCTCGCAGTACGAACGACTAACGGCCACAGCAACTGGCAGATACATTCTGTCCACACTCGGCATAACATACGAACGACAAGGCGGACCAACAACTGACCTTCCCAAACATATACGCCAGCTTCTGGTCATTCCTCCACTACCTCGGAACATGCACCCCGATTTCCACGCTGAACGTCGTGCAGAGAGAGCCAAATCATTAGGCAAACGCTTCCTTAATGATACCTCTGTGGTATATGTTGATGCAGCAGATTCTTCGGCTGACAAGATGGTAGCTGTGGTCACCACGGAATGTGGTACATTCATAACTGGCGGCACTATACGCACTCAGCACACACATGTTGGAGAAGAAACAGCCATTGCTCTAGCCATTGCGGGATCCTCGGCAGAAACCATTGTCAGCGACTCAAAATTGGCAATACGTAACTACACGTTTGGAAGAATCTCTCCACAGGCAGCACGGATTCTGCTAAATTATCAGCCCACGCGGCGCATTCGCCTAATCTGGACGCCTCCTCATGCCTCCCTTGCTGGTAATGAGGCGGCTCATAACCTAGCTCGAGAACTATCCCGCCGAGCTGGGTCGTGCAGTCCACCCGCCCTATACTCCGGCAAGGACAGGTTGTTTTCTTACAGAGAAATCCTGCAGCACTACAGGCTTGCAAGACTCAGATTTCCCCCAGCAGATAAAACGCTTTCCAAGCAACAGGCCAAAGCCTGGCGTAAACTTCAAACTAAAACCTATTCAAATCCCCAATTGTGTAGCTTCTATTCGGATGGACTCTACTCAGACAAATGCAAAAATTGTGATGCCAAAGCCGATCTAAATCATATGATCTGGAACAGCCCGCAGTCCCTACCCGCGAGTCGCTTCATTACTGACTCTGATCATTGGGAGGCTCTATTGCTCAGCCCCGACCCGGGGACACAGATCAAGCTCCTCCAGCTGGCTGAAGACGCCGCCGCTGCCCAAGGGATAGCGGCCGCCGTTTAAGCGGGGGGCGACTTCGTGTCGCTCCTCTATATCCGCTGGAAATAAAGTTCCACCACCACCACCACCACACGGGGGAACAGAACAAAATCCAGGAAAAAAGAAAGTCAAAGAGGAAAGTCACACTACTTGTCTCTCAATCAAGCGTCGAGCGAGGAGGACTGGCTGGGTGTCGGGCAGTCAAGGAGTCTCTTGACGTTCCAGTGGCGATGCACTGTTGCCGGCGTTTCTCCGTTGGCCTTCAACGCTACCGCAGCGTCAGCGTCCGTGGGCTCCCGGCACGGTTCCCAGGTCTGGTATCTCGGAAAGGTCACGTAGGCGCCAGAGGCGGCCTGTGTGGAGCAGCTGACGGATGGAAGGAGAAGAGTGGCGCCTGGGCCTGGTGGTTGAGGCCCTTGACGATGGATGTCCAGGTCTGGTGGCCCAGACGTCTGCGGCTCGATGCCCAAGCCCGGAACTCGGGAAGCCAGCAGAACTCGTTCACGTCCATCGCCCACCGCGCTCCTCTCTTCTCCGCCACGTAATCCTTTTCTACCTGTCCCGGCGTTCCCCTCCGCACGCGCTCCTCGTGGTTTTTCTTCTTCTCCTCACGAACGACTCTGGGTGGCGCTATCTCCTTACACTAATTGCCCTTGTCAGGTGAGGTGTTTTTGACGTCCCGAGCCCCTCCACCAGTCCCGATTTTCTCGAGGCGGAAACGCCTACTGCGGCGGTTTCTGCGCAGAAGGCGGCCGCAAGGAGGTCGCGTTAATTTACTTTACAAAATACAACACGGCTACGCGCTCGTGTGCTTTGATATACAAAGGCTTTTTTTTTTCATTTATTTCCCTCCAAGTTGGCCGCATAGTGCGGCTCTTTGGATCGGAGGTTTCAGAAAATGCTGTTGCTTAACTACATTTAAGTAATAAAACGATTAGGCAAAATATAAGGAAGGTATGCTTTGCCTGATAAAAGCATTTGGACCTTTTATTCTTTTTAGTTTTCCTTCTAGCCTTCAGCGAATAATGTTCAGCTTCAAACGTCTGTTAAACATAATGCTAGGGAAATACCTTTTTAGCTTTACCAAGCGCACGGAGCTTGCAGCTTAGCGCAAGGCAGAGGCAACCGGTAAATAAAGCAGCGACAGACAAGGTGCATCAGAATCAGTTTTAAGTTTATTCTATGTAGTAAGTTGCTCAGAGTCCGGTTTGCATGAAGAGCCATGAAAAAATGGCTGAGGCTTAGCTAAGGTTAAGCCTAGTCAGATGCGAAGCATATTGATGGCTAGGCTTGGCGCTGAAGCTTTCGCTTCTCGTTCAAATCAACCCTGCTTCTTGGCGGCATCCCAACACCTGGCTGCCTCGTAAGCGCCCGGAGAGCGAGGCAAACTCAGCTTTATACCGCTTCTGTAGCGTCACGTGGTCAGCTGCCGCGCCTCTGATGTGGAGCCTCCACCGCCGCGGCCGACCGCGCGAGCCGGCAGCCCATCTCTCCTCTGCTGTGACGTCATGTTGTCACGTGGTGTCACGTGGTCACGCTAAAGGTCAATGGTAGCTCCACCGCCGCGCTCGACGGGCTTTAGTGTAGCTCTAGTAATATGCTTCGCATAAAAAAAAATTGCAGGGCTACTTATGGAAGTGATCGCTACACCGACACCATGGCTTCATTCTAATGCTTTAGTTTTAATGAAGCCAGCAGCGCCGGAAGTGGAGCTTATAAAAATTGGAGAAATCTGTGTTGCCGGATCCGTTTAAACCCTTTCAAATACAGCGGGCTATATCAAATACACTAAAATTTCAGAACAAACAACTTAGAAAACCATATCACAGCATTCTTAATATTGGCTATTCCATTAGAGTATCGACGACGGAGCACCTAGTAGGTGTTGGTTGGTTTATTGGGGTTTAACGTCCCAAAGCGACTCAGGCTATGGGAGACACCGTAGTGGAGCCTGAATTTCGACCTAGTATGTGTATTGGAAATCAATTTGGATTCGGGATCTTGTGTCGCAGTCTGACATTCACTGTCCTAGGGTATTGGGTATATCTTTAGAAGGTGCTCTTTTCAAGTATCGGCCCAGCCCTGTTATACAGTCTCGATGTCGTTATGATGCCGAGCGTTCATTGCGCTAACCTCTTCTGGGTACTAACGCAGTTAACATGTCCTCGCTGGCGGGGCTTGTGGAATATAAACCAGATGTGTAAAATGTTCTGTGTCATTTGTTATTTTCGGGCACAAATTTGGCCTGATGCAGCGTGTGCGGACTAATGCCAGAAAATTGCCGACCGCGGTTGCGAGGCCACTGACCCCTTAGAATGAGCGGCGCAAATGATTAATGTAAAATATAGATTTCGAACAAATTACGAACTAAGTTGCGCGACACTCATATTAAAAACAGATTTCCGAGCAACTGATGTTCATTCAGCTTATCTTCTAAGCACTAAGCAGTGACCGTAGGGGGTGCCATATCTATTGCAGATATTGAGGACGCATGCACAGTTTCAACGCTGATGTTGTGAAAGCTTTGTGTATTGCTTCCAACGACCATCTGAAGGGCGTTTTGTGCGCAAACATGGACTAGCGACTTCTAGAGACCACTCCGAAGGATACGCCAATGATGGCTGCATGAACATTGCGTACACTCTCTAGGAAAAAATATCTTGGTGCAGCTTTCATGCATAATTCTGCGTACATATCACCACCGCTGTACTCCACAGTGATTAATGCAATGTAAATGAAATGCTTGCATGGAAATTATGATGGAGACTTGCGTCAAATATAAGTTATTATGCAGCAAGGAAACACTCCCAGCTGCGGCCTTTATGTTTTAGGGTCTTGTCAAGGCCGCAGTTTTCCTAAGGCTCTGTCCACGCAGTTATGGTTGCTTTCTTATTAGGTTCAAAAGTTCATAGCGAAAGTGAGTTCAGCTACAAGTAAAATGCGCTCTCGCTCTCAATCATCATAGCTGCTTAGCAAAAACCGTTATTTCCGGCCTCGCTTCTTCTGCACATCTGTAGTCAACAGTGTGCGATGCAGAGAATCGTGCTCTCTGCTAGCCATCCGCGCCATAGGAAAGAAATGACTAGATAAAAGAACGTCCTTTCATCACATTTATCACATAGCTTAAGTGAACTCTTGCCTGAGCAAACCTGCCTAAGCCAACTAGGCTCAATTTTTTCCAGTCGTCGCCTAGACTAACACAATGAGCTCGAAGCACAGAGGGCCAGCATCTCCTTAATGCGAATCCGAGAAAGCGCTGTTAGGGAAATGATTAGGTTGCAGAAATAGATTCAGTGCATAAAGCAATCTCGCGGGATCTTCTAGCGAATCCGGAGACGAGTACGAAGATGACGTGTGCGCACCAGCTACGCGCAGATGGCCTTTAGCAGAGGTTTGTGTTGTGTTACGGGGCTTGAGAAATTGCATGAAAGACCAGCTCTTTACGGCCCTACCCTCTGAAACGAAGCAAATTTTGTATGAGCGGTTAGAAACCTGCGCAAATTTTTTTTCACTCATCTTGAAATGTTTACCTAACAAGAAAATTACATCATGCGTTCTCGTGAACATGTAAGGTAGGAAGTCAATAACGAAGTATTCTTAATAAAGAAATGATGTACACGCCCACGTATATCATTACGCTCTTGCTCATACATGTATCCATCTCTTGTGGCTCTAGTTAATTAAAGTGACTCACATGCTTTGCGAGCGCTCCTTCTCATCTCAGATATTTTAATACTACTCAGTTGCCAACACAAACAAACAACTAAGAAAACTTGCGCAGAACGCATAATTTAAGAGCACCGGGAGTGCGCAATTTGTTACTTGCTCATTACGTCGCGTTACATAATATATCGTACAGAACAAGCCGCCCACGAAGCCCACAAAAGTTCTTATTGGGTACATTTTCACGCGGTGAAGCTCCGCGTGGATGTCGAAGATCACGGCATTTGCCACCTGCACTTGAAAAATGTCAAGAAAACTAAAGCATAAATGCGATAGCAGTCATCCACGACAATTAGAGAGCCATTTATAAACGAGTTCTCGAAATGCGTCCGTCTTTCTGCGCAGTCGCCTTTGGCGCGATAGTCTTGGAAAATAGAAAAGCAACCATCGCTTAGCTATAATCACGCTGCTATTATTTCGGCTTTCGGCTTCGTTCTCTGCCTCGTTCGACCAGTAGCAGGGTGGGCGAAGAAAAGGTATTTCATGAAATGTCCTGAGCAGTTTGCTCGGAATGGCTGCACGAGTTGAGGCCATTCATTGCTCACTCTCCAGCTCAAACTTAGACCACTCGCTTTCACTTAACATAGCAAGGGGCGCATTACCGTGGCCGTCAGACGAAGTTATGGCGTCGAATTACAGGTCAGTGAATCGTTCATAAGAAATAATAACCCAAATGCAAACACGTAATTTGCAGCAATGCCCTTCAAAACTGTCACTGGCCGTCGTAAGCGCTCAAAGTTCGTGTATATGCCTTGTTGGTGCAGACATGAAGAAAAAAGGAAGCTCGTCTGTTACGGGTTGAAGACGTTTCTACATTTTTGTGTAAAAATCAATTTTCCGTCACGTGCACTACACTTTAGTAAGATAATGGGCCACATACATAGTTTGTTTCTGTTTAGCAACATGTAAATCAGTGGCCTTCGTACGCAGAATTTATACACCGCCTTCAAGGAACCGACAAGGGCAAGTAAGGAAAAAGAAGTATATTGACCGCAATATGGCTTTGGGGTATTGGGTGAGTAAGAGGTTGGTGAGGGATCAGTTTCCGTCATTCCTTGGCCCAAGAGTCCGTTGGCCTCAGTTGCATATGGATTTTTTTTTCGCAGTAGACCATCACAGACTGAAAGGTGGTTCGCACCTGGATGATCTTGAGACTCTGTAAGCAGAGACGGTAGGGTCGGACCTTTCATTGGTTCCTCTGTGAACGTGGTGAAGTCAGCAAAAGCCAGTGACACGCTGACGCCACGCAGTAACAGAAAATATCGATGCGCCACTCCGTTTCAGGAAGGGCCAGGTCAGAAAGGAAATCGGCGTCAGCCTACCTTTGAACGCATTTGTATACGGCGTAGACATTAGTGTAGCCAGAGAGCCCATGATCTATGCTTTGAGAGTGATGTCTCAAACAGTGAATGCGACTCGCGTGGATTCGGCTGACACCACGACGATTTCGTGATCTTCACTTTCGACATTGAGTGGCCGCTGAAATGCGTTATATAGAGTGGTAACGGCCCTGTGAATAGTTTGTCTAGGAAATATGTGGGCACACATTCATAATCTGAATAGTTTTCCTAGTGATGGCGCAAAATGCTGCGATGATATAAGCGCAATATGTTGAAGGAATATAAAGGTAGGATGGTATAAAGGCAATATGATGTAGGGAAATTATAGTGCAGATAACAAGACCACCGACGAAGGAATATATTGGCGAGAGTTTTGCTGAGTGAGACTCTAGTAATCGTTATAACTTCATTCTGGAAACGCATAGGTCTTAAACGCAGACATCGCCTTCCTCTTTTTGCGTCCATCTCTGTATTTTACAAGATGAGGATGTGCCCCCCATCGTGAGCTGTAGATCAGAAGAGTGAACTGATGGGCTAGTTGCTTTTCAGCCATTATATTAATCTTAATTAACGCAAAACACACACCAGACCTAAGAACGCGACACACACGACAAAACATGGGCGCTACTCAAATCTGAATTATTCAAGAAAATATCAAAGCATATAATTTCTTTATTTTGTCTGGTATCTGCGTTGCGCTAAATGGAGAGAATGTAATGCGCTGTAGTGACCATCAGACGCCGACCATCTAATCTATTATATTAAATGTCAAGGAAGCAAATGGTTAGGAAGAAAAACCTCACCGGCTAAGTGGTGAGAGTGAAAATTGGAGAGTCCAATATCTTGGTCAAGAAAAAGCATTTCGCTTTAACTTAGCAGTACGGCTATTTTCACCTGATTACCTATATAAACAAGGGGTGCACCACATTGGTATGGGCTACGGTAGCTATGCATGTAAGTCACTATTAAGCTCTCGCATTAGAGTGAGAAGGCGATCAAGACACAGATCATCAAATTGTTGAATGACATCACTCTCTAGTGTTCGTCTGGCTCTCCCGGTCACGTGCAGGACACCCTGCAACGTTGCCTAGATCTCATCGACTCCTTTCTCACCACCGCTGGCCTCTCTCCTGCCCCTAAAAAATCCGAGCTCCTCCTTCTCAACCATTCTTCAAACCAGCGCTCACACAACCACTTCGTCTCTGCATCTTTCTGGCTCGCCCATTCCTGTCGTCACTCAGTGCAATGTTCTTGACTTTACTTTGCATGCAGCCAAGAACGTGCAAGCCCTCCACCACGCTGTCACCACCTGCCACTCTGTAACTCACCTCCTACGGCGCGTGGACACTCGGCGCTCAGGTCTCCACGAGGCTCATGCGTGCCCAATTGCCCACGCGCTGGCCCTCAACAAGGTCTTGTACTTTGCACCCTACGTTTCCTTCAATCAAACTCAACTTAACGCTCTCGAGACTGCCCTTGTGGGCCTCTACAAGGCAGCTCTCAACCTCCCTATCACTACCTCTACTGCAAAGATCTTTGCCACAGGCCTCTTCCATCCTCTCCGTTCTCTGCTCTCTCTCCATCGTGACTCGCGGCTTTCCCGACTTTCCCTTACCCGCCAGGGTCAGTGGTTACTGACTCAAGCGGGTATCTCGCCCTTTCCCATCGCCCCATTTACCTCTCCTATTCCCACCCCGGCTCCCAATCTTCGTATCCTCAACCTCCCGACCAACATGTCCCCCGTCCTGCTCGCCGGCCGTCGTCATGCGGCCGTGCAGCACCATTCCCTTCTCTTTGATACCCAGGGTGTTGCCTACACGGATGTCTCCTTCGTGGCTCCTCGAGGTTCCTGCCGCTACGCCCTGTACCACACCCACCTCCCCGCTCCTGAAACTCACACCAGCGGGCCGTTTCTACATCCTCCGGATGCACTGCCGCTCGACGTCCTCGCCATTGCGCATGCCCTCCAGTCATTTGCCCTCCTTACCTCTCTTCAAGAGTACACAGTCTATTCAGACTCACAAGCCGCTATACACCACATGCAGAAACGCACCCTAACCCCTTCTCTTCAACAGGAGGTCGAACGAGCGGTCTCCGCAATGCAGCCTTCCATCGTTTTTCTCCGCTGGGTCCCTGGCAATTCAGGGATTGACGGAAATAAGCTGGCCCATCAGCTCGCCCGCGACACACTTTTCAGGGCACCGTTGATCCCCTGGCCCAAACCCTCGGAGGACGGTGGGAGACTCACCCTTCGCCGCACCATAAAAGAGGTCTATCTACCTGGAGCTCCGCCTCGACAAATGCCTTTACCCTCCCCCTCATCCATCACTCACGGTGCCTGAGGCTCGCCTTCTTCGGCACATTCAAATGAATGTAGTCATCACCCCGTCTCGCCTCTTTATCGCCATCGATCGGGCTCTTCCTGCCCCAACGGCCCCTGTATCTATGCGGACCTGGCCCATTGCCTCTGCTATTGCCCGGCTGCTCAGCAGTCGGGTTCCAACCCCCCCCCCCCCCCTTCTTTATCCATCACCACCTGGCTCGACTGGCTTGGCGCTGAAGGGGAGAAAGAACGGCGACTTCTGGTCGCCCAGGCGGTCAACATGCTTGGGCTGTAAACAAGCATAATTTTGTTCTTGTCTCCTTGTTTATTCATATATCTTATGTATATTGTATTGTGTATTGGTCTCATGACATTGAATGCGTTTATGTTAGCTCAATAATTTTACTTTTCCTGACGCCTGTACATTGTTTAATATGTTGTGTACTGTTTGTGTTATGTCATGTTGAACAGTATAGCGTCAGACCAAGTGCCTTCTATGAATTTGGTGAAATGGAGTGGCCGAAACCATTACGCGGCACTAGCCTCCCATTTCTTGTTCATTTAAATTAAAAAATATCTTAGACAGGATTTATCCAGCTCTTTGCAACGAACGTAGCTTTAAAACACCCGAGAGATGATTGGGTGTAGAAAAATACATGTATTCCCTTCGAAACAAGACGTGCAGGAACAATTTGACGCCGTTTTATATATCAGCCGAGATAATCAGCACGCTAATACCACTTCCAGTGGGAGCGAGGAAGTGCATATTCCGTGCGTAACGAAGGAAGTGCAGAAAGTATAACAATTATTTGAAGTGTCAGTTAGGTTATCTGTCGTCGGCAAGACATTATCGCTCTGTAATAAGGGAGTAATTACTCATTGACATCCACCCAAGCGCAGCCATACGGATACAAATTAAAGCTATACAGCTTTGCCAGAAACGTCGCAGTTAAAGAAAAAATTGGCAGAGGCTTAGCGTTGTTAAGCCCGGAAGTTTGCGAAACCAAATTACGAGCAACTTTAGCGACTAAAGTAGTGAAATGCGAAAGCCTGAGTGCTGCACGGAAAGCCAGAATTACGCACAAAGCTCGTAGAGTTGTTCAGAAATCTGTCTCCGATGATAGCCGTGATTGTATTACGCATTCAATAGATACGAAAGCCTGACCAGAACACTGAACCTTATCAGCGGTAGTCAATGGAAAGGGTAGTGAATGCAGAGTCCTTTCTTACCAGCTACCAAGAAACGGCACAGATCGACGCAGTATCCGCTGGAGTCACCTGTACAAAGCTTGAAGTGCTATTGAGGTGACCCCTAAACCACAGAGTTGGTAAGGCGCCTTTCCTTTCCTCCAAATGAACGCAGTCTACAACGCTGCCTATGTCAGAGCGCATCAATGAATGCCGGAAGAGAGAGAGAAAACTTTATTTACAGAGGAATTCGGGGCACGCCCCAGGGTCCCAGCACGACCCCACTGCACTCAAGTGTTTATGTTCCGAAGGTCCATAACACTGGCAGCACGGCCGGTGGCGGTGGTCTGCACGGCCGGGTCCTCCGAGCGCAGCAGGGTCTCCCAGTCCTCCCAGGTCTTGAGGTTCTCTAGGTCCCGCGGATTAGCTTAAAGTGCAATTGAGGTGTCCGCTAAACCACAGAGTGGGTAAGGCGCCTTTCCTTTCCTCCAAATCAACGCAGTCTACAACACTTTGGCAGAGCGCATCAATGAACGCCGGAATTAGCTTAAAGTGCTATTGAGGTGTCCACTAAACCACAGAGTTGGTAAGGCACCTTTCCTTTCCTCCAAATCAACGCAGTCTACAACGCTGTATATGTCAGAGCGCATCAATGAACGCCGGAATTTGCTTAATTAAAGTGTTATTGAGGTGTCCACTAAACCACAGAGTGGGTAAGGCGTCTTTTCTTTAATCCAAATCAACGCAGTCTGCAACGCAGTCTGCAACGCTGTCTATGTGAGAGCGCATCAATGAACGCCGGAATTAGCTTAAAGTGCAATTGAGGTGTCCATTAAACCACAGAGTTGGTAAGGCGCCTTTCCTTTCCTCCAAATCAACGCAGTGTACAACGCTGTCTATGTCAGAGCGCAATGAACGCCCGAATTAGCTTGAAGTGCTATTGAGGTGTCCGCTAAACCACAGAGTGGGTAAGGCGCCTTTCCTTTCCTCCAAATCAATGCAGTCTACAACGCAGTCTATGTCAGAGCGCATCAATGAACGCCCCAATTAGCTTGAAGTGCTACTGATGTGTCCACTAAACCACAGAGTTGGTAAGGCGCCTTTCCTTTCCTCCAAATCAACGGAGTCTACAACGCTGTCTATGTCAGAGCGCATCAATGAACGCCCGAATTAGCTTGAAGTCCTACTGATGTGTCCACTAAACCACAGAGTTGGTAAGGCGCCTTTCCTTTCCTCCAAATCAATGCAGTCTACAACGCAGTCTATGTCAGAGCGCATCAATGAACGCCCGAATTAGCTTGAAGTGCTACTGATGTGTCCACTAAACCACAGAGTTGGTAAGGCGCCTTTCCTTGCCTCCAAATCAACGGAGTCTACAACGCAGTCTATGTCAGAGCGCATCAATGAACGCCCGAATTAGCTTAAAGTGCTATTGAAGTGTCCGCTAAACCACAGAGTGGGTAAGGCGCCTTTCCTTTCCTCCAAATCAATGCAGTCTACAACGCTGTCTATGTCAGAGCGCATCAATGAACGCCCGAATTAGCTTGAAGTCCTACTGATGTGTCCACTAAACCACAGAGTTGGTAAGGCGCCTTTCCTTTCCTCGAAATGAACGCAGTCTACAGCGCTGTCTATGTCAGAGCGCATCAATGAACGCCCGAATTAGCTTGAAGTGCTACTGAGGTGTCCACTAAACCACAGAGTTGGTAAGACGTCTTGGATGGATGGATGGATGGGAACAACTTTATTACACACAAAAAAAAATTACCGACGATTACGTTACTTCCTAATGAGAAATTTGAGCGCAGCAAATAAGCTGTTTCACCTTTTCGATAGATTGAGGCAAAGAAATCGAGCAACACATGTATGCGCTATCACAGAATTTTTTTTTATTTTTCACACGTATTCCTTTAACAAAGACTCCACTAACAGTTCTTGACAGTCATGAAGGAAGCTTTGTGGTCGGAGAAATAGACTGATATATGTTCGACTTGGTACGCCAATGCTTGATTCTCAAAGACGAGATCTATACAAGTGCCTCGCGAGGTTGTCACAGCCGTGGGACGCGTTACGAGCGAGAGGAACGGGATGTTCTCCCGCATAAGTGTTAGGAAATTGCTGTTTGTCTTTATGTCAACATTAAAGTCCCCCACTACTAACATCGGTGTGGATCGATGGACGGTTAATGCGAGTTGCAGGAAGTGCACGACGTCTTTCGTGAGTGCGGTAGGGGCGAAGTAGGCAGCTACTACCAGCAAGCCGTTGGGCAAGTTTGCGGCGCACAGTTCGCCAACTTCATGTGACGTGCCAAACATTTCGACTGGTATTGCAGAGAGACCTGTGCGCAAGTAGATAGCGACTCCCGGCGCTCTGTTGTGGTCTCTGCGAGCACCACAGCAGTATAGGAAATCTATGATTTCGAGAGGCTCTTCGGGATCCATCCAGGTTTCAGCAAAGCAAAGTACAGAGGAATGGCGCAGAATGTGATCGTGGTGTACGTCCTTGGCATGTGCGGCAAGGGAGCGTACGTTAAGAATGTGGTTGTGAATGATGAATCAAGTGCTGCCAGCGAATGACGCGTCCATTGGCTGTCTGCGTGTGTTACTGATGTGTGGTTAACATGTTAAGCTTCGCCTGTAAGAGTGGAACGCGACAGCGTCTTGCAACGCTGCCAGGGAGTCCACAGAACGCCATCGCCAATTCGGCTGTACGCCTTGCTGGACGATAAATTTATTTTTTGAGGAAAGGAAATGTATCTCTCTCGCATATCTGGGTGGACACCTGCACCTCGCCGTTAGGGAAAGGGGGAAGATGGGAGTGAACGAAGACGCCGTATTAGCTAGACGCGCCTTTGTTCATTCCAAACCATTCAGTTGGCATTACGGAGTGGCTAGCGTGCTCGTATCGCACTCCGGAGACCCTGGTTCGATTCCCCAACTCAACCAATTTCGTTCTCGGTTTTATTGATTTATGCGGTCTAACTAGAAAGGTTAATTAGGCTATTTCATATTTATATTATTGTATTTCTGTCCATCGTGTTCTGTCATTAACCTGTCAATTGTTGGAACTGTCTAGGATGTTCGACACAACGTATATGAAACGAGCAACGTCTTACTGAGTGGAGAAGTGCGTGGTGGTGGAGGGAACGCGGCTTCGTACTTATCTGTTTTTTTTTAGCAGCGTCTGCTTCCGCGGACGCTGTTGTCGCTGCGGCGCGCGTCTTTCTTTTCTTTTCTTCTGACCTTTTCATTCTCCTCTATATTAATTAGGCTAATTGATTAATTAAGCAATTAACTAAACTCAGTCCAACTTAGTTGCAGCATCACTATACGATCCCTTTGATTGGTTGCATGGTTACTAGCCAAAGTACAATTGGCCCCATTTGAAATTCGCGCACTGTGACGTCACGAGCATTTCGACAAAATTGAAAAGCGTGACATTGGGGGCGGAGCTGGTTACGAGGCCGACGCCGACGCGAAACCCAGGAACGGACGCCAAAGAGCTGCGCTCTAAAAAATCTTCCAGGGTAGTCCCCTACTGGTCCAGGAGTCCACGGGCTAGTGCTTCGCGTAAAGCCCGATCCACTAGCCATTTCTGGCCGGCGGGCTGAGCGGTCCGTAAAGCAGCCTCCCAGGAAGAATGAGTGGGATTGGGGATGGGGGATACTGCCTTTGGGGAAGGACATTCCCAAAGGTAGTGGAAAAGTGTGGATCTGGGCACGCCACAGGTGGTACAATCAGGATGAAAGGTGGGATGAAAGCATGAGAGGCGGTGGGGTGAAATAAAGCAGCCTGTCTGTAATTGCCGCCATGTGGCGCTGGATAAGGGCGACAAGGTACTGTGGGGTGGTGGCAGTGTCATGCGGCGGAATTTGTAAAATGTGGTAATTTGGTGATATGTAGACAGGACCGAAGGGGCTTCTTGCGCAGGGTTGGGTGCCTGATCCTCCGGGGTCCGGGAGGAGAGTTCTCGGGCCAGCGCATGAACGCGCTCATTACCGGGGATCGAGGCATGCCCAGGGACCCACGACAGAGTAACCGTTCGGTCGAGAGAGGTGTCCGTGGTAAGAATACGGTGTGTTGCCGGAGTCGCCACGCCCTTTAGGTAGTGGCGGTACGCGGCCTGTGAATCTGTGCAAATTTCTGTTATGTTTTTGTCAATGATGGAATGAGCCAGAGCAAGTGCGATGGCGGCTCCTTCCGCCTCTGCAGGCGAATTAGTTCGAATAGTGGCGGCGGCCCCCGCTGTGCCGTCTTCATAGGCTGCGACTGCCGTGAAATATCCTGGTTTAGAATTTTGTGCCGCGTCGACATAAAGGATATCGGAGCGGTTGCTGTATGTTTTCGTGTAATAGCTCGCTCGTGCCTGCCGCCTACCGTGATGGAGACTAGCACTCATATTGCGCGGTAGGGGCTTCTGATATATGTGATCCTGCGTGCGCAGAGAAATCATGTAAGGTGTAGGACTTGTTGGGGTGGGAATTGGTGGATTGAGACGTAGCTGTCGCAGTAGGCATTGTCCTGTTTCCGTGCGACTCAGGCGGACTAATTGGTTGGTGCGTTGAGCCTCTATTAATTCGATCACTGTATTGTGGGTACCAGTGGCCAGGAGACGTTTCGTGCTAACCGTCCGTGGAAGACGTAAGGCAGAGGTGACAGCCGTGCGTATTAGGATGTCTGCCTGTTGTGTTTGCCGCTGAGTGAGTATGTGGTATGGAAGGTGGTATGTAATGCGGCTAATGATTAGTGCATTTGTCATATTGAGGGTTTCGCGTTCAGACAGCCCATGATTGCGTGCTGCCACCCGCCTGATAAGTGCAGCGACCTGTTTGGTTTGTCTCTGCAAGAGCTGAAGAGTGGCGGTTGCATCGAGTGTGTTGTTAATTACAAGGCCGAGAATCTTCACCTGAGGCACAATGGGCACTGGATTCCCGTACATGTGCAGTTCAATCGGGGGGTCACTGGGGAGGGGTTTCAGCTGCAGGAGTTCCGATTTATTTGGAGAGCAACGGAGGCCTGTGTTTGCTAAATGAGTGGTGGTGATGTCTATGGCAGATTGCAGGATATCCTGGGCTGTTCCAAGGGATCCTCCCGTTGTCCAGAGGGTTATATCATCTGCGTATATGGCTGTGTGGAGCCCTGGGACAGCAGCAAGGGCCTTTGCCAGTGGCGCTAGGGCAATGTTAAAGAGTAAAGGTGATAGAACCGCCCCTTGTGGGGTTCCCCGGTTAGGCAGGGGGAAAGGCTGGGAGGCAATATCCCCAAGGTGGAGGTCTGCCGTGCGCCCCTGAAGGAAGGCCCGAATATATTGCCATATGCGGGTGCCACACCCCGTGGTGGCTAATGTTGTGAGGATATGGTCATGGCTTATTCTGTCGAAAGCCTTATGGATATCCAGGGCCAGTATGGCTCGCGTAGAGGCTGTACGACGCTTAGTGCAAAAGAGGGACTCTTTAAGCGCGAGAAGTACGTCTTGCGCCGAGATATTCGGGCGGAAGCCGAATTGAACGTTTGATGGAAAGCTTGTTGTTTCTAGGAATGGTTGCAGCCGATTGGGAATGACATGCTCGAAGAGCTTGCCGACACAGCTCGTTAAGGAGATGGGGCGCAAATTTTGAAGAGTGAGGGCTTTGCCCGGTTTGGGTATAAATCGCATGCTGGCATGGGTCCAGGCTGATGGGAGCGTCCCAGCTTGCCAGTGGTTATTAAAGAGCTCCGTGAGTTCCTGGAGGGAGACATCGTCCAGATTGAGTAGTGCCTTGTACGTTATGCCATCCGGCCCCGGCGCCGTAGAGCGGCGAATACTAAAGAGTGCACGGCGGACTTCGTTTAAGCTGATGTCGGCTTCAAGTTCCGGGTTAGGTGGAGGTAGATTGGGTGGATCTGCCGACTGAAGAGATGTGGGTATATAAGTGTCCCGTAGTTGGCCAATTACATCGGTGCCCTTTTGGAGCTCTAGTTGTATTAGACGTTGTGTGTTTACTTGTGTCTGAGATTTAGTGGTTGTTGGATCCAAGAGAGCGCGTAGGAGGGACCACGTGCGTTTAGTGCTTAATGTACCCTTCAGGTCGTTACAAAAGGTTGCCCAGTTTGCGCGGGCTAGCGTGTTCGCGTATTCTTCTGCCTCGCGAGTGAGAGCGGCTATGCGGAGTCTCAATTTACGATTGTGTCGCTGGTGACGCCACCGCTTGAGAAGTCCCTGTCGGGCCTCCCATAGATGAGCCGGATGCGGATCAACCTGCGGTGCCTTTCCTTTCCTCCAAATAAACGCAGTCTACAACGCTGTCTATGTAAGAGCGCATCAATGAACGCCCGAATTAGCTTAAAGTTCTATTGAGGTGTCCGCTAAACCACAGAGTGGGTAAGGCGCCTTTCCTTTCCTCCAAATCAATGCAGTCTACAACGCTGTCTATGTCAGAGCGCATCAATGAACGCCCGAATTAGCTTGAAGTGCTACTGATGTGTCCACTAAACCACAGAGTTGGTAAGGCGCCTTTCCTTTCCTCCAAATGAACGCAGTCTACAGCGCTGTCTATGTCAGAGCGCATCAATGAACGCCCAAATTAGCTTGAAGTGCTACTGAGGTGTCCACTAAACCACAGAGTTGGTAAGGCGCCTTTCCTTTCCTCCAAATGAACGCAGTCTACAGCGCTGTCTATGTCAGAGCGCATCAATGAACGCCCAAATTAGCTTGAAGTGCTACTGAGGTGTCCACTAAACCACAGAGTTGGTAAGGCACCTTTCCTTTCCTCCAAATGAACGCAGTCTACAGCGCTGTCTATGTCAGAGCGCATCAATGAACGCCCAAATTAGCTTGAAGTGCTACTGAGGTGTCCACTAAACCACAGAGTTGGTAAGGCGCCTTTCCTTTCCTCCAAATGAACGCAGTCTACAGCGCTGTCTATGTCAGAGCGCATCAATGAACGCCCAAATTAGCTTGAAGTGCTACTGAGGTGTCCACTAAACCACAGAGTTGGTAAGGCGCCTTTCCTTTCCTCCAAATGAACGCAGTCTACAGCGCTGTCTATGTCAGAGCGCATCAATGAACGCCCAAATTAGCTTGAAGTGCTACTGAGGTGTCCACTAAACCACAGAGTTGGTAAGGCGCCTTTCCTTTCCTCCAAATGAACGCAGTCTACAGCGCTGTCTATGTCAGAGCGCATCAATGAACGCCCAAATTAGCTTGAAGTGCTACTGAGGTGTCCACTAAACCACATAGTTGGTAAGGCGCCTTTCCTTTCCTCCAAATGAACGCAGTCTACAGCGCTGTCTATGTCAGAGCGCATCAATGAACGCCCAAATTAGCTTGAAGTGCTATTGAGGTGTCCACTAAACCACAGAGTTGGTAAGGCGCCTTTCCTTTCCTCCAAATGAACGCAGTCTACAGCGCTGTCTATGTCAGAGCGCATCAATGAACGCCCAAATTAGCTTGAAGTGCTACTGAGGTGTCCACTAAACCACAGAGTTGGTAAGGCGCCTTTCCTTTCCTCCAAATGAACGCAGTCTACAGCGCTGTCTATGTCAGAGCGCATCAATGAACGCCCAAATTAGCTTGAAGTGCTACTGAGGTGTCCACTAAACCACAGAGTTGGTAAGGCGCCTTTCCTTTCCTCCAGATCAACGCAGTCTACAACGCTGTCTATGTCAGAGCGCATCAATGAACGCCCGAATTAGCTTAAAGTTCTATTGAGGTGTCCGCTAAACCACAGAGTGGGTAAGGCGTCCTTCCTTTCCTCCAAATCAACGCAGTCTACAACGCTGTCTATGTCAGAGCGCATCAATGAACGCAGGAATTATCTTAAAGTGCATTTGAGGTGTCCATTAAACCAGAGAGTTGGTAAGGCGCCTTTCCTTTCCTCCAAATCAACGCAGTCTACCACGCTCCCTATGTCAGAGGCCATCAATGAACGCCGGAATTAGCTTAAAGTGTTATTGACGTGTCCACTAAACCATAGAGTTGGTAAGACGCCTTTCCTTTCCACGAAATGAACGCAGGCCCCTCTCTTACTGCCTGGGATCTGCGGCGCTCCGTGGCTACCGCTGGGACCGCGCCGACGAACCGACTTGTTAGCTCAGATTTCACCTCGTTATGACATCAAAGACGCGTGACTACCGCCGGGACCACCGCCGGGACCACGCTGAAGGCTCAAAACCTAGCGTAGTATTGCTTTCGCAATAAAATTTGACCTGGTACGAGGTCCCCGGACAAGGAGCTTTTCTTTGAGCTGTTTGGCTGCGCTAGGGTGGATTGTAATGAGTAATTACTCCCTTATTACGAATCTCCTCCACCTTGGGGGATTCCCCTAAACATTTGACCATTATTGCTGTGTATGCGGCATTTAGAAGGATATTGTTTCTTGTCTTTTAAGCACTTAATGCCCGGTCATAGGGCACTGGCGAGTGACATTGACTGCGAGAAAGCCATCTTCTTAACTTCCGATGTAGAGGTGTTGTTGAAATTAGTGCTAGAGGGTGCTAAGCGCAAGGTTAAATTTGTAACTTTTGCCGCCCACCTGTTGCGGTCATAGGATGAACAGGCAGCACTCCATTCTGGCTATAAAAAAAGTACAAGATAGCAACATCTCGGATAGCTCCTTATGACAACTCGTGCTTTGTCGTTTGTGGACGAGGATCTGATAAGACAAATTGTCGCTTGTTTCGCAAAGAAAACTAAATTATCCGCGATTCATTATTTCTTGGTAAGGTTTTGTATTTAAGCGGCTATTTCCCGTTTAAGATTCGTAGGCTGCGTTTCCAATAACGAGTTTACAATTTTCAAAACTTCAGCCATTTCACAGATCGCGGAGGTGCGCATATGTCACTCTGGGCTTATGAATTATAAACCTATTTGGTGCTGCTCGATTTAACCAAAATAATTAATAAATAATCTGTTCAGTCGTACAAAGTACACTAGATTCGTATTTAAAAGTTACAGTAGCTCGTAAAGAACGAATAAATAATTGTGAAGGTTAAGACTGAGAAATAAGAATTTTTTCCATCACATAAATCTTCTTGAAGGCCACTGTTGAATAAAGTCAATTTTATGCAATTTCCGTCTGAAAAGCCACCACTGACATCAGCGAATAATTACTCTGCGCATAAAGGTTGCTGATTTCGTCCATTGCTTTTCAAGTTCGGCGAATGCAGACTCTCACAGAGCCACCTTTATTGCCAGGGATATATAATTTTAAGTCCGCCTCAGCTGCCTTCAGACCAGTCTTCGCCACCGACAATGAAGTCTTCGTCAGCATGTTTGTTGTTAATGCCCCTTGTCTTTGCACTGGTCTTTGTTGCTGTCAAGTAAGTGGAGCTTCTTTGAAAAATGCATGCCTTTTTTTTTGGTATAATCTCTTCTAGAACAAAACGTACCGGCGTGTTCGTTTCTTCTACATGTGCCAAAAAAACCAGTGACAAAAAAAGGGGGCGGGTTAGATGCTAAGTATTTAGTGCAAATAATTTTGTTTTTAAAAGCGTGGTTCTATGAAAAGTGCATAGGGGCCTATTAGTCAGCTGAACATTTTGCCAATATATTTGGCGTAGTGATGAGGCTTTTTCCACAAGACTTTCTGCTCACTGTTGCGGCCTCTTTCATCATCATCATCATCATTTATTTTCCTTAAGGACCCTTAGGTGGGGCATTACATAAGGGGGGAGCAAAAAAACGAAATCACAAACAATATGAAGATTTTAAATATAACAGTGAAGAAGGCAAAACAATTGTTAAAAGAGCAATGCAAAATAAAAAATAAAAAAGGGAACAATCACAGGTACTCTGTGGCCATCACACTATATCAAGAGGAGGAAAATAAGAACACTGATTAGCAGACAAGGGTTCAACAATGTAACACGTGCAGAGGTGGTACTCAAAAGTGCCGGGCATTACACTGAAAGTGCGCTAAGGAAAAAGATAAGATAAAAGCAGGGTTTTGAATTTATTTGGGTCGCACTCAGTTACAACTGCCTCAGGCAGCTCATTCCACTGTTCAATGGCGAATGGCAGGAACGATTTTTGAAAAGCATTGATGGAACCATGTAAACGCTGTAGGCTCAGGCTGTTAAAAAGACGACGAGATGCTCTGTTGGGAGGGAGTAGAAGTGTGCAGTACAATTGAGAAAAACATTAGTATAACTTGTGGAAAAGGCAGAGTTGGGAAATTGTACGGCGAAAAGAAGTGGCGGTATGTCATGCGTGTCAAGCGCATGTCATGTTGCGGTATGTCAAGCGAAAAGACAGTGGCGGTATGTTTGGTATCAATTTCAGTCTATTGCGAACCATCTTGAGGAAAACTGTGGTATAACTTGTGGAAAAGGCATAGTTGGGAAATTGTACGGCGAAAAGAAGTGGCGGTATGTCAAGCGTGTCAAGCGTATGTCAAGTGCCGGTATGTCAAGCGAAAAGACAGTGGCGGTTTGTTTGGTATCAGTTTCAGTCTATTGCGAACCATCGTGGGTGGATCTACGTCTACATTTTCTCAGAAGTACATTCTAACTACATATCGTCGTATTGAAGGTGATTCTAAACAAACACTTTCGCTATCTGCAAAATAACTGATTCGCTATTTAGTATACATTTGTGTCAGGTTGACCTCAACACAACATAGTCACTGAGTCCGACAAGCAGCGGTGTCGCAGTGGCAATGGCTACGGCGTCGAAAGTCCTTGGTTGAAGGGCTTGCCCGTGCGGCCATGCTTGAAAAGAAAAAATGTATTAGTGTGCGTTAATCAAATCCTCAGTTGCTGTAGTTGCTCTGGAAGCCTTCAGTGTGACGTTCGGAACTTAAAGCCGCACGCACATGCGCGCGCCAGGCAAGCACCAGAAAGCAAGAGGGCAACGTCCAACTAGCTTTCCTGGTATCAAGTTCCAGCCAATATATAAACATCTTCAAGGGACTGCACAATGTTAGAAATTTAACATCGCTTCCATGAGCATGGTATAGGCATTTTTTTTCTATCTTTCCTTCTTAACACATCGCTCCAGGTCATTCAAATCAGATCGCAAACAGCGAGTTGGCGTGTAACCTCTGTATAATACTATCTAACCGCCGCGGTGGCTCAGTGGTTATGGTGCTCGGCTGCTGACCCGAAAGACGTGGGTTCGATCCCGGCCGCGGCGGTTTAATTTCTTTGGAGGAGAAATTATAGAGGCCCGTGTACTGTGCGATGTCAGTGCACGTTAAAGAACCCCAGGTGGTCGAAATTTCCGGAGCCCTCCACTACGGCGTCTCTCATAGCCTTAGTCGCTTTGGGACGTTAAACCCCATAAACCAAACCAAACCATAATACTATCTCTCAAAAGTATTCTATATGTCTAGCAGTCGAAGAGCTGCAACATGAATTTCCGTTGAAGAACTTTATTGCTCATGATATCTGGATTGCATTTAAAAAAGACATAATGTACTGGCAGATTGAAATGTAGGTATTAGTTGTAACTTCTTTGCAGTCACAGCACGCTTCCGAGTGGTCGTCCTACACGACTTTTAGCGCCCACTCCAGGTCTGGGGAGTATATTGTTACGCGGCGGCCAGCTGAAGAATGGGACGTGGTGAACCATGGCTATGAGACGATTTAATGGCCGCTGGCCTAGCGCGGGCGCTCCGTCCCGCGCCACTGCCAGCTTCGTCTTCGTCACACTACCCGGGGCCTCCGAGCGATCGTCCCGATCGGTGACGAACAGACGACGAAGTGGCGATGGTCTTGAGTGAAGGATCGAACAATATGTAGAAGATGGTGCAGTGCTGGCCGCCACGATGAGAAAGATGAGAGAATAAGTCCTGGTCCACGAAGCATCCGGGCCGTAGGGTGCCAGGAGCTGACGGCCGAGGTCTCTGGAAGCACCGAACGGCAGGGGCAGGGGGGCGGTGTCTTCATGTTTGGGTCTTGGGTCGGTGGGGGTCGGTGGGGTCTTGGGTCGGTGGGGTCTTGGGTCCGTCGGGTCTTGGGTCGTCGTGTCGTGTGGTCTGGGCGGGGGACGGGGCTGAGGTGAGCGTCGAGGTCGGTTCAGGTCGGGCGGGCTGGGGCACGGCCGTGCGGCGCTGACCAGGTAATCACAGCCCACGGCCACGGCAGGCCCAGGACGCCGAAGCTCCATGACCAGGATGGCGATGAAGGGACCCCAGCACCTCGCACCAAATGTTACGCGGCGGCCAGCTGAAGAATGGGACGTGGTGAACCATGGCTATGAGATGATTTAATGGCCGCTGGCCTAGCGCGGGCGCTCCGTCCCGCGCCACTGCCAGCTTCGTCTTCGTCACAATATATATATATAGCTAAGCAAGCGGTTTTGTCAAACGCGAAGGAGCTTAAAGGATCCAAGATAAGCATATCGGAAGATTTTTCTGCGACCGTTAGAATGAAAAGGAAGCGGTTGTTAGAATAGCAAGGAGGTTATAAAAGAAACTGACAAAATGCATTTTAAGTACGATACCATGTACCTAAACGGTGTCAAGTATATATTTGATGAATCGCTTGACTAGGTATTTCCTGCTCATTGACAAAAGTCGGCAAATCGGTCTCTTCTTTCGTTCTTGATTGTGAACTGTAGGAGCATTAAGAATAAAACAGATGAATTCGCTGCCCTCCTTGACATGACTCGGCCCTCTGTGGTGCTCGGATCCGAATCCTGGCTTGATGAAACTGTTAGCGATACAGAAATTTTGCCCGAAAATTATGTTTGCTACCGGAAAGACTGAAACTGTCGTGGAGGAGGTGTCTTCATACTAATTGATGAAGCGATTAGCTCTAGGGTACATGAAATTGAAGTTGGCCGAAGTGAGGCCATCTGGGCTATTCTTAGACTTCAAAATGGCAAAACTGTTTCTTTGTGTTCATTTTACCGCCCGCCGAGTGATCCGGGAAATGCTTTGCATGAGCTGAATGATGCAATTGAGGCTGTGCAAACGGACTACATGGTAATAGGAGGTGACTTCAATCTCCCAGAAGTTGGCTGGGGGGATCAAGCTCCTTCATCGACAGTACAGAGCGCGTCAACTAACGCAATCATTGAAATTTGCTGCTCTTATGCTCTGACTCAGTTAGTCCATCAGCCTACGCGTGAAGCTAATATTTTAGATCTGATATTCACGAACGCTCCCACGGCTCCAAGACCTCCAGTTATACTCTCTGGTATTAGTGACCATGATGTTGTTTACTGTGAGATAAATCTGCACTACGCAAAAGTTGCTAATTGTCCTCGGCGACGCATTTACAGCTATCAGAAAGCCCGTACAAACGATATAGCACTTTCCTTAGATGCGTATTACGACGTCTTCGAAACTTTAGCGGAAACCAAAAATGTGCAAACCTGGTGGAACATATTCAAAAATAAACTTATGGAGTTGCGCGATCAATATGTGCCATCATGGATAATGACGCCTTGACGCAGTAGATTAAAGCCTTGGTGTAATCGGGAGGTGCGCAGGATCGCCAGAAAAAGGGCGACTACTTATGCTGCGTATAAGAAATCGCCTTCGTTCAGCTTGGGCCAAAAACTGAAGCAAATAACTAAGGACATGAAACGCGTCTCGAAAATAGAAAAAAGATAAGTTCTTTGAGTCTTTTCCTTCAAGGATGCAGAGGCGCCCAAAGCAACTTTGGCAACTTATAAAATTGAACGCCAAAGATGCAGTATCAGTTGCACCGCTCGAAGATAACGGCAATTCGATCCATATCGACCATGTAAAAGCAAAACTTTTCAACGAGTACTTTAGCTCTGTGTTTGCTGGTCGCCTTAGCAGCCATGCCTATAACGCGCAAACAACCGATGTGGGCGCAGAACACATGGAATACTTTGATTTTGATTTGCGAGGAATTCAAACATTGTTAGAAAAATTGAATGCTTCAAAAGCCACGGGCCAGATGGCTTACCGGCTGCATTACTTTCTTCGTTCGCGGACCCAGTATCAAAATACTTGTTTGTTATTTATACAAAATCGCTTCAAGAAAGTGCTTTGCCAGATGACTGGAAATTTGTTCACGTCGTGCCCTTGCACAAGTTGGGGCCCCGCAGTATCGTTTCAAATTACCGTCCAATCTCGCTAACGAGTATTAGCTGCAAGGTACTTGAACATATCTTCTTTACTAACATAATAAATCATTTGAACGCTTTTTCGTTGCTATCCCCCCAGCAACATGGTTTCCGTAGTGGATTTTCTTGTGTCACGCAATTGAGCGAATTTACATATGATCTGGCTGGTGCCTTGGACAACGAATTCACTATTGACTGTTTATATTTGGATTTCAGAAAAGCCTTCGACTTAGTCCCCCATTCTTTACTGCTTGAGAAACTATTGTGGTACAACATAAATTGTTCAGTTAGTGCCTGGATTAAAGAATATTTACATTTGAGACGTCAGAGAGTAGTGTTAAATGGAGCGCAGTCTGATCAGGTAGACGTATCGTCTGGTGTACCTCAGGGGTCGGTTCTGGGGCCACTCCTCTTTTTAATCTATATGAATGACATATGTTGCGGTATTTCTTGAAAAATGCGTCTGTTTGCAGACGACTGCGTTCTATACAGGGTCATCCATACTTCCAACGATTGCAGTGCCTTACAGAATGATTTGTCCTTGATTACTAACTGGTGCAATACTTGGCGCATGGATATTAACGTGAAAAAATCTGTGTACATTTGTTTTAGTAGGAAAAAAAAATCTCATGACTTTTCATACAGTATTAACGCGGAAACATTGTCAAAAGTGTTCAAACATAAATATCTTGGTATTTTCTTTACTGCAAATTTATCCTGGCGTGACAACATAGATTACATTACTAGCAAGGCTTCCAGAGTGCTGGGTTTTCTTCGCAGAAATGCGAAGAATTTACCGCCTAATGCCAAAGAGCTCCTCTATAAAACTAACATTAGACCAGTACTTGAATATGCTTGTTGTGTCTGGGACCCTTGGCTGCTGGTAGATATTCACAAGATTGAAAGGATCCAGAACTTGGCCGTGCGATTTGCTAATGCCAACTACTCCAGAAATTTTAGCGTCTCCGCTGCAAAGAATGACCTTGGATGGGAATCACTCCAGCAGCGAAGGAAACTTCTTAGACTAAAATTTCTCCAGAGTGTCTTTCACAATAAGACTGGTATTAAAAGGGAGCATTATTTGCGACATCCCGATTATGTCTCACCTCGTCTTGATCATGCCTTTAAAATTAAAGAGATCAGATGTAAAAGAACTTCTTCAAGACGTTCTTCCCCCAAACAATTCGAGAATGGAATAAACTCGCACATGATATTGCTACCATTACCTCCCCTGATGTTTTTTTTTTCCTCACTGCGAAATATGCATTGTAATTAAGCCCTTGTTTCTTCAATGATTGTAAAAGTGTTACCTGTCTGCTTGTTTGATTGTAAATTCAGTTGCTTGCCTATCTTCTTTTTATCTGCATTTCCTGCTTTTTCGATTGTGTTTGAGTCGTCTTCCCCCCCACTGTAATGCCTCACGGCGCTGTGGGTACTGTAGTAAATAAATAAATAAATAAATAAATGTGTGTGTGTGTGTGTGTGTGTGTGTGTGTGTGTGTGTGTGTGTGTGTGTGTGTGTGTGTGTGTGTGTGTGTGTGTGTGTGTGTGTGTGTGTGTGTGTGTGTGTGTGTGTGTGTGTGTGTGTGTGTGTGTGTGTGTGTGTGTGTGTGCGCGTGCGCGCGCGCGCTTTCCTGAGAATAAAATAATCAGTGTGCGCTCGCGTCGTCTCTCCCATTTCTACTTTTTTCTGCGCTGCTTAAGCATGGATACTGCCCTGCTTCGGGCTGAGTGCTCTGGGCTTATCCAATAGGACGTTACCAGCAGGGTAGAATGGTTTGAAAACAGAACAGAACAGAAGAGAGACGACGCGAGCGCTGACTAACAACTGTTTATTTTTTTTCTCGGAATATACAAAGGCGCAGGACACAGTGAACAACCAAAAAAAAAGCAAAGAACAAAGGCTAAAGCCTAAAAAAACATTCTACGCTTGCGCAGCACAGTTGAGTGGTGACATCTTTTTCAACGAAGTTAGAACACCATCTTTGGTGGTACTCGGCACTCCCCTATCTTCTGGACCGCAAACAGTTGCCAAGGAAGTCTAACTCCTCATCTAACAAATTGATAGATTGTGAATAAACCTAAAGCCTAAAAAAACATTCTACGCTTGCGCAGCACAGTTGAGTGGTGACATCTTTTTCAACGAAGTTAGAACACCATCTTTGGTGGTACTCGGCACTCCCCTATCTTCTGGACCGCAAACAGTTGCCAAGGAAGTCTAACTCCTCATCTAACAAATTGATAGATTGTGAATAAACACACTCATCTACTTCCTTTCTGAACAAGTAGGCCTCGACCAGTTCCTTAGAAATTGGATTAGGGTGATTAAACCGTACACTTCCCTTATCTAAGTGCACTCTCTGCAATGCAGAGCCAAGCTGGACGACCCCCCTTCTTTTTTTTTTTCGCTGATCAGCGATGTTCGAACAAACACTCATTAATACATCGGTTGCCTGTTTGACCGAAGTATAATGAGCGTTTTTGCCGCAAGAAAGAGGCAAAGAACGCGGAACCGAGTAAACCGAGAATAAAATAACCAGGTGTTGGCGCTCGTGTCGTCTCCCCGTCTCGCTTTTGTCATATTTTCTGCGTTGCTTAAGCATGAACCTATACCAACAAGCCCAGTTTTCCGTTCTCTTGAATGACAGTATCCTCCGCGTAATAAAATATTTGTGAGTTCTAGGGCAGCTTTGCATGCTAATTTTTTTATGTTCCTTTCGGCCCTTGAGGCGTTAGTTGACACAACAACACTAATATTCTGCTCGCACTTGAGTAACGGACGAAGGTACTATTAATATTAATAGGATAGTTCCTCGAGGATCCTTCTTGCTATCGACATCGTTGTTCATGCCATCGTGCTGTGCGGTCTAAGGAAGAAGAAGCAGCAGCATGGTAGACATGCAGTGAAGAAGACGAAGTATTGCAAATTTGCAAATTTATATCTCACTTACCATTTCTTCTTCTCTCCCGCTTAGAGTTTTAATGTTTTGTGAAACACTGATCCAATCTCAAAATCGCGTCGCAAATAATATTGAATGCGTAGGAGATGCGCTGCGACACATTCTTGACATGCGATTTTGACATCACCAGGGCTAAGCGGTTGCGAGCGATGGCCATTGAGTGAAGATAGGTAATCTTTTTATAGGAAGTTCCGCTAGTCTTCCTGATGATGCACTGATACTGACGTGTTCCTTGGACTGCTGAGATGAATATTCTTCGTGGAAAATAAATCAATTACTAAAATTAGGTTTTTGATGAAATGTGAAACTGAAATTTTCGCTATCGCAGAAAGTAAACATTGAGACCTAGCCTGGAAATGACAGTGCGGATGTCTTTGCTCAAGCAAAGGAACAGTGAGAATAAATGAACGCCTGACCATTCGCTTTTATTCTCTTTTCTCTACTACTCACGCTTTCTTGTGAGCAACAGCAGTGAGCTGCAAGAAGCGACCAGGGAATTCTCACTGGAACTTGCGCACTGACGGTCGGAGCAGGTGTGGCGCATCGACGCTGGGAGCAATGCAGTGTGTTGGTCGGCTTTTTCTTGATACCGTATGTTCAGTACGCTCATAAGTAGCTTCCGCCTTTTCCCCTGCCGAGAGATCTTCGCGCCGCATAAGCCTATGCTTGAGAGGGAATTTCTTGTCGCCTGTACAGAGCAGCATTTGGTCAAGTTTGCAGGCACGACAGATTATCTCCCTGTTCATGAATTCTAATACAGAGCTGGTTTGAAAACAGATGCAAGCCTGATCCATTGTGCCTCGCGCAAGCTGAGAACTTAGATGCGCTGGGTTCTGCGCGGAGAATTACTGAAGCGCTTCATGAAGTTCGATACAAATTTACAGATTTGAGGACAGCCTTCATTTTGTTCTCAGTTGCCTTCCAAAAAGGCTGTGCGATTTTTTAACGTGTGTTGTTGAGGTGACATATTATCACCTGGAACACACGCATGTCAGCGACAATAACGAGGAGTGATGATACGAAAATCAAGGTAAACAGGAGAGAGCGGTGCCTGCTAAGTCTCCACAACGCTATGCTACCGGCGAGACGCTATGCGAGAGGCACGGCGAAATGCCATGCCAAGCCGCTATGCACTTAGTGCTACATAGTCGAGAAGCAGCACCCGAAGAGACAGACAGTCCATCGAGGCAGCTGGGATGGGAAGAGAGACGGATAGATTGAGAGAGGTGCACGCACTGTCATGCGCATGTGCCGAGCCGAAGAAGCCGAGGGAGGGTGATCTGGCGTGATAACGATACAGCAGTGCCTTTGTCGCAACTGCAAGGTCAATCTACTCCTAACAAACCAAAAAAAATCTTCTGCAGAGTTGTCGACACTGCAAAATAAGAATTTTTTTGCGTTCACTGTTTTGGTTTGAAATGCGGTAACCAAAGCGGTCTCTCTAGCCTTTTACACCCAATAGGCCAGATGTCCGATTTTGATACTATAATTGTTAATAGATTAATACTTGTGTAACGAGCTTTAAAATTTTACTGTGTGGTTATGGGGCCTCAGACAGGCTAAAAACCCAGAGTGAGAAATCTGCAATGAAAACAAGAAATCCAGGGCCGAAAGGGTAATAATGGCGATGAAACAAAGCTCTGGAACCACATGTTTTATTACCTTCATATCTCTCTCTAAATTATATATATGAGAGCGTGGTATGATTTTGGATATAAATTGTTAGAAGCGTTTTTGTATAGGGCGGGTGATCCGATAGCCCCCTAAAATTTAATAAGCAGTCCTTTAGGACCGTTTCAAACGCCTGTTGAAGGTGAAGGAAGAATCTATTACAATTTTGTTGTGGGGAAGTTAGGCGTTCAGAAATTCTTTCTTCGACCAGTTGTGCTGTCCTGTGACCTGTAGACAAACAATGCTAATTTTCGAAAATCAATTTTTTTGCAAAATCCGGACTACTGTCTAACACACTTTTCTCACTATTACACGCAACAGTCGTCAATGCATTACTCCGTTCACAATTATAAAATAATATCTTACGTCCTTACCCGCGGACTGCCCTCATTACCAATGTTTCAATTTCACCTGAAATGGATTTAACTTTTTGAAAATTAACCATTATGTCGGAGCTTCTAACAAGCTCATTACCCATCATTGTCACTAGGAACATCGCATCTGCGGGTATGTCGTGATCGAGGCATAGATGTATATAATTAATATAGAGTTCAAGTTGTGTTTTATAGGACCGACCCATGTGGAAGCCCTCTCGGTTCGGAGTAAAAAATTTTGAGCCGACAGAAAATGGGCCGTAGGCGAACAGGCATAGCACAAGAAAAGTTGAAGAAACTCGTCCGGGGGCTGCCTCTCCTTTCGCAGCAGAAAGTTCTGCGATTGTCCTAAGTCTCTGTTCCTAAATAAGTGCCGTATCACCGGAAGAAATCGAGATCAGAGAAGCCGAAAGATCATTGAAGCAGAAAAACTGCGATGACTTGGAAGTAACTGCTAAGGAGCACAGGCAATCGGGCCAATATTGCAAATGGATGGTTTCACTGTGGCCCTTTGTAGGACTGCCCTTTGCCAATATCCTTTCAATATTGGGTCGATTATCTCTGCAGCTTGTAACCATTTCGTTATTAACAAAAAAGCCTGCCTTTCTTTGTGTGACTCAATAGTCTTTCACTTGTATTCTGACTGCTCTTGTCCGTCCTGTGCTTGAGGGTGTGTATAAATTGCGTGCGGTTTTCAATGAATAAGTCCGTTGAGAAGCAGCGCTTGTCCTTGTGTGTCTTACCCTGTGTCCGTGTAGAATGCAGGGTTTACGAGAATGGTAATGTCAAATTTTGCATTGAAATAAGCTCGAGCTTTTATTGTGTCCTAATCAATTTTTTCCTAATTTGCAGAGCTGGATTTGCAGGTCCTGGATTTGCACCTCACCAGCGTTGCCTCAGAGAGGTAAAAGCACCAACAGCTTCCACCGTGTCGTATTGTGCTTCTGGCTTCCTATAACGCTGCTCGGTATTATAACACTGGGAGGCCATGTGACGGACTCCTTGGTGAGTTCTACAACTCAGCGGTCGCATTTCGTTATAGGCGAAATGCTAGAGGCTTGTGTTCTATGCAATGTTAACTGAAAAGCCCTAGGTAGTCGAAATTTGCGAAATCACCACTGCGGCGTCTCTCATAGGCCGAGTGGCTTTGGGATGTTAAATCCCATAAAATCAGAATCAACATTATTGACGTCATCATTCGTCCGTTTCTCCTGCTCTTCGCAATGCTTCGTTGCAGTGATGTTGAAGCTGTGGCTGTGCTGTTGAGGTGGATGAGCCAAGAGGTAGGAAAGGTGGCTTGAACTACAAAAGCGGTTTGACGTCCCCGCATTTTAAGGTTTATAGCTGAGTTACTTCTTGTTTATGCGGTTCTGGTTCTCTTTGCGTAAGTGACAATGGCTTCTCCATTCTGTGATTGTGGCTTACGTAAATACTATGAAAAACCTTCTTTTAAAATGAAGAAATTTAGATTGTAGTGGGCACATGCTTAAAACGATCCACGTAATTTTGAAAAGATCCTCCCTGTGCCACGCGAAGTTATAGACGCAAAGGAAAGTCAGCGAGGCAAAATAATCTTTATGCATATAAAGCGACAAGGAAGGCTAGAATATAAGAAAGTTGATTTTGGTGCTCTGCCGATCTGAAATGCTGAAACTTGCGTGAGAATTACTCAGTCCTTCATAAATTTTTTGCCTCGATTATTAAAGTTTGAGGAGCGCGGTTTTCGCAAGTAAGCAGCGGGTGACATGCCCGATTTCTTTAGAACTGCCAATGACTGGCCGTTACGCTAACGGAATAACACCTAAATCAAAGGCGACAATGTTTCGAAGCTCAGCTGGATGCTTAGAAGATGGTAGGCAAACCAAGCAAAGGTATAAGGTGTGTTTTGTTAAATGTGGGACGTTTTTCTCTTCTTTCTCTTGTCATGGGCAGTACATGATTTCTTAGCTGCTATGTTATTACACTGGTGGCTTGATTTTGCGTTTGGTACGAAAAATATAAAAAACATGTGTAATGATGTTTGTGGGGTTCTAACGTCCCAAAGAGACACAGGCTAGGAGGCATAGTGAAGGGCTCAGGAAATTTCAATAACATGGGGTGCTTTAACGTGCGCTGACATCGGCTATTACAGGGCCTCAAGCATTTTGATTCCATGGAAATGCGACCGCCGCGGTCGGGATCGCACCCACGTGTTCAGGGTGAGCAGCGGAGCACCATAACCACTGAGCCACCGCGGCGGCTATAATGATGTTTGGTTTGGGCCATTAGTGACACGTGCCACGGATTTCGTACAAACTACCCAACACTTGGTGTGCGTGTCAGAATGAAGCGTTAAACGAGTCTACGGGTCAAATGCCTTCACAGGGAAACCCAAAATGTCTACAACTCTCTTTACCACGTCGTAATGTTGCGCACAGTAGTAGACGCCTTTCTATGAATGCACATATCTGAATTGCTACCTTAAACACAGCTGTAGCATTCAGTCATGGCAGCATAACGAATGTTAACATCCCCAATGCAACTGGACCATCAAAGAGGTGCTACATTGTCATATGTTTGCTTCGTCGAGAACACTTTTCTTGTAGTGGCGCCAGAACAGATTCCGGAGGAGTCCATAGCAGCAGAGGCACAAGCAAACATGCTTAATATTGACACTCAGCACTTTTGAGATATCTGGTTGTCGCTGAGGAGACGTTTATGTGTATAGCTTTGGGGAAAGAACGACAAAACAGTTTTTCTGTGTGAAATGATTACATCAGAATGTCTTTCTTTTGTGGTTATTATAGACTATTCTCCAAAAAATAAGCCAGAGAAAATGTTCATTTTTCGGCAGATTCATCTGCATAGCGAATGAATGCTTTGGAATCAGAGTTACACTTATCAATGGTCTGCTTTTTAGTAAAAGAATTTTGACTAATATTATACACAGGTCTTTCTGGGTAAAAAATTACCCATAAACTGTTAGTATCAATAAAAATGGTTTTATAGATAGCTCGCGTAATTTAACAGACAATGAGGGATAAAATCGAACATTTCCAAAGCAACTCTGGAAGGAGCTGTAAAGGGGAGCTCAGAAAGCAAGTATTAAATATGCCTCAAAATACATGGAAAGTATAGGGTGTACTTTATGTCATTAGGCCATTGTAAGTGAATGGAACTGTGTACTTTATTTTCTGGCCCACTGATTTTTCACTGTATGCCAGATCATCATAATGAATCGTGTGGGGTATTGGGCTAATTAGTGTTCTTTTCTTAAAGTGATGGCTGTATGGGACTTTTTCGTAGAAAAGCCTTTGTTAGTATTCTCGGCGTCGTGATATAACAAATATAATTATTTAAGGGGCGTTCACTTAATTTGACGCGACTATAGATGCCAGCTTTGAGGGTTTGTAGTTGTGTGGGGGGATTCATGGCCATGTTTGACGCAGTCTATATGTATATATCAGCCCACATATATTACGCCACATGACTCATCGGTTGCTTCAGCAAAACATCACGGGACCATTCTTATATACAAAATACAAACTGCAGTCGTATCGCCTGTACGACTCGATCGCGTGATATTGCAACTACACGAAGGCGCATTTACTAGGACCATTTCCTGCCCGGTGCGTCTGGCTCTCTTGCAGGGCCAGAAATGTGATCATAAAGTATAGGAAGGAAGAATGAGGACGTCTCTAAAAACATCTTGCCCGTGAGACCACTTGGTGCTCGGGTCCACGGTTTTTCTGAAATTCGGTTATGCTAAGTGTGTAACAGAAATAGGTTGCTACCAAAACATCTTCGTTCATTCAAAACTAAAAAAAAAACTTGGTTCGACTACACATCAGCTATTGAAAACCTGATGTGTCCTTTCCCAAAGCCCTCTCCAGCCCACGGCATAGAGTTCAAGTTGCATTGTATTAATCCAAGTTAGCGGGAACAGTGAAGCACGTGGCCTCGCTCGCGTACTGTTAGCGTTTTGCAAGGGGATCACGAGACACAAGCGTGTATGCGCAGTACCTGTCTGTATGAATTAGTCACAGGTAACGGGAATAGTGCGAGCTCTCGGGTTCTCTTAACCGCGATTACTACAGTGTCGCAGAACTGGCGAGAGCTAAACGCGGATAAAAATGACGATCATGGAGTCCTACGACAAAGTTGTGCCGATGGTCCAAAATGAAGACCAAGGCGCTAGTAAAGTTCTATTCTTCGCATAGCTCAAAGAGAATGTTATGGTCAGTGGAGAGGTCCTCTGCGGTTCTATGGAGTCCGCGCGGTCCTCTGCTGCGCTGCTCGTAACGAAAGGTTAAAAAATTATCATAGGACTGACGCCATCCGCACCTTAAGCCTCTTAAGTTTCTATCTTAAAGACGTGGGTTGTTCAGCTGAAAAGAAAACCTATTAATAAGGCTGGCAATACAAGGCTGGGCGGGGGAGCTGTCGAATTTTTGAGCCTTAAAAATCATCTGATTCATATGCGTCTGTCCTATTTTGTTTCCTGCGAGAGTAGGCCGCCTGAAATGGGCAAGGACGTGGTGGTGCGGTAGCGGCTAATCGAAGCGTTTGTTGCCATCGACATGTGAGCAGAAGACTACTGTGCTTTGCCGATAGCAACTCGGAGATAATAGTCGAGGGCAACGAACCAAGGTATTGAAATAAAAGTTACATCCTAAGCGAATAGTATTGTCGCACAATAGAAAAAGCAGAGTGAGTGAGCTAACAAAAGCGAATAAATTGCTTCCTGACCAAATTCGACAAGAGAAAATCGACATGAGCAGGGTACAGAAGACCAAAAGGCATAATCGCTGATCTTTAGGGTAAAAGAGCGGGTTTTATAATGAAGTGAGCGTAGAAGGGGACGCCGAAGAAATAATGGAGCAGATTAGGTTAGGCATTGAGGGCAAGGCAAAGGCAGATGGAGCTGGCATGCAGAATAGGGTTCACTGAGAGGAGTGGTAAAGGCCCTTGTCGAATAGTGGATGCGGCAGTGTTGATTACGATAATCATTGAGCGCATTGCCTTCGACGTGGAAAGAGGTGTTAATAAGTTCTTGCAAACTATGCATAAAAGGTACTTACAAACCACTGCTCTTGGTGTCCAGTGAAAAATAAACGTCAATTTTGATTTTTATTTCAGTGCAACCCAAATGGGCCTCGGGGGCAGTGCCTTCCAGGCTGTTCTTGTTTCCGTATACGGCTGCAGCCTCAGAGGGGGATGTGTCTATTGCGTGGCGTTATGCTACCACTAGGGTTTGACCCCCTATGGGTGGGTTGAAATCGTAAACTTCTCGCCTAGGATAAGAATAAAGAAGTCATAAAAGATGTTGTTTTTCATTGTCATCGTCATCAGCCTCACTACGCCCACTGCAAGGCAGAGGCCTCTCTCAGGTCTCTCCAATTAACCCTGTCCTTTGCGAGCTGCTGCCTCCGTATCCCCGCAAACTTTCACCCGCGTACCTAACTTTCTGCCCCACCCTGGTACGCTTGCCGCCTCAAAGAATCTACTCCGTTACCTTCAAGGACCACCGGTTATTTTGCCTTCGGATTGCATGCCCTGCCAAAGCACATTTCTTCCTCTTCATTTGGACTAGGCTGTCATTAACCCGCGTTTGTTCCCTCACCTACTCCGGCCGCTTCCGATCTCTTAACGTTATGCCTATCATTTTTCTCTCCATATCTCGCTGCGTTATTGTTAACTTAAGCTGTACCCTCTTCGTTAGCCTCCACGTTTCTGTGCCATAGGTGAGTACCGGTAAGATACAGCTAATATCACTTAACCTATTAGGGTTTAAAGTGCGCAGTGTTCTGCAACTTTATCGGCACAGGTTTGAAAAATTCTCCCGCCACAACCGTTGGCTCGTTTGTGGTGAAACCGCGCACAAAGCTTCCTTATTGTTGTCCGCTTTAAGGCATACTAAGTATAAAAGTGGTACTTACCAGGTTTGGTCACGCGAGATGCGAAACCAGAAGCACCCGTGTTGAGATCAAGCCGTCGTCATCGAATTTTTGCCGAAATGTACTGGTGGCGCCATCTGGCATCGCTGAAGGAAAGCGCCGAGGCGAGCGCTGCAGCGAGCGTGGCGGCTTGATTTGAATGCGTCGTTCGGGCCATGTCGTCTGCTTAAGCGCGTGAAATATTTTTCGGCCAACGCATTTTGAAAACTATCGTAAACAAATTAAATGACTTGACGGTGATTTACCAATAAAAGATATGTTGTCCATTGTCTCCTCGTATTTCTGCCGTCTGCTTTCGCGGCTCTATTCAGAGAAACAGAAGAGTTCGGTTTGCATTCTGGTTTGTGGTGCTGGATTTTAGTATTCTTCCCTGCTTTCTCAGTCGTGCTTGCTTCGTTCTGCTGTGGAGTGTAGAGCTGCATTATGCCGACATACACTACCAAGGAGAAGGCGCAGGCAGTAGTGTGGCTGATACAGTCGGACTCCATGAGCTACGTCCGCCAGCAGTTCAAACTGAAGTTTCGTCGTCGACCACCGTCTAGATACGTAGTTTCTAAATGGCGGCGCAGGTTCGAAGAAACCGGGTCGGTCTTGAGGCAAGTGAGAAGTGACAAACTCAAGAGGCACAACGGTATTGGCGATGCACTTGAGGGGGCGTTTGAAAGTGATCCCCATATGACCTCCACTCGTGCTGGGCTGATGTTTGGAGTCCATTCGTCGACCGTGAGCCGGGCTCTAAGAAAGAGGGGATGGCGGCCTTATAGGGTGCAGGTGCACCAAAATCTAAGCCCGGCAGATAAGATCATGAGAGTAGCGTTCTGCCAGTCTGAGCAGCAGCGGATCAATGCGGACTGTGGACACCTCGACTTCTTGGTTTTCAGCGACGAAGCGGTTTTTCATGTTGACGGACGCGTGAACAGGCAAAACACTCGTTTTTGGGCAAAGGAGAACCCTCGTTTCATCCACACAAGGGCGGTGAACTCCCCACGCATCGTTGTGTGGTGTGGAATTTGGCGTGAGGGAGTGATCGGCCCGTTTTTTTTTTCAGAAACAGTAACAGCTGAGTCCTATAAAAGCATTTTGAAAGATGAATTCCTGCCGGAGCTGGTTGAATGCCATATGCAGCAAGAGATTTGCAGGTTCCAGCAAGATGGTGCCCCTGCCCACTACGCTGCCAAAGTGCGTAAGTGGCTAGACGAGCAGTTTCCAGGTCGGTGGATGGGGCGAGGATCCCCCAATATGCCGTGGCCACCACGCTCGCCAGACTTGTCGCCTTGCGATTTCTTCGTGTGGGGCTACATCAAGTCAAGGGTGTACCGCGCTGGAAGCATCGGCAGTGTCAAAGAACTGAAAAAGCGCATCTCAGAAGAGTTCACCACAATCACTGACGAGATGCGTGCTGCCGTCTTTGAGGAATACGCCCAGAGGCTGCAGCGGTGTATCGACGCTGCCGGCGGTCACTTCGAGGACTGAAATAACTGAGCACTTTATAGCACGAACTTCTGCCTGCTAATAGCTCGACAAAGTGTCTTTTTTTTCTCGTTTCACACCTTATACCGCCACTGACTTATCATTGTTTTCCTGTTCAAACGCCGGCATATTCCCCTTGCGACTACAGAGCATGCATGCCGAGAAAAGGCAATGTTCTCGTTCTGCTACAGTGCTCGAGAAGACTAACGCATGCTGTTTACTTTTATTGCGTAAGTCGTCATAGATAACCCTGGAAACGGTCTATGGTTTACATTGTCGGCATTGTAAACCACTATAAAAGCGATACCTGAGACGACATGGCCCGAACGACGCATTCAAATCAAGCCGCCACGCTCGCTGCAGCGCTCGCCTCGGCGCTTTCCTTCAGCGATGCCAGATGGCGCCACCAGTACATTTCGGCAAAAATTCGATGACGACGGCTTGATCTCAACACGGGTGCTTCTGGTTTCGCATCTCGCGTGACCAAACCTGGTAAGTACCACTTTTATACTTAGTATGCCTTAAAGCGGACAACAATAAGGAAGCTTTGTGCGCGGTTTCACCACAAACGAGCCAACGGTTGTGGCGGGAGAATTTTTCAAACCTGTGCCGATAAAGTTGCAGAACACTGTACAGAGCGTTCAATGACAGACTTTCTGGATTTTAAAAACAAATACAGGGAGCCCTACAAAAAACCCCCGCTTAAATCATAGTGAAGCTATTCAACCGTACTTTTCCCCAACCAATGCCTTTCGTTGTTCGTTCTTCCCAGAGTCAATAGAGCTGTGGAATAAGCTGCCTGCAGAAATTGTTCGCAGTTCTGATACTGCATTATTTACAAATGCAATCAAGGTTCTTTACTAAAACTGTGCCATGTGGATATTGTAAAGTGTTTTTCTTTTCTCTTTTTTTTTCTCCTTTACCTTTTCTTCTGTTTGTGTGCGTGCGGCAGCTGGTTGAACATTTGAATACATGTCTTACAGTCTGTATATCGTATCTTGTGTTGTATTCGTAGACACTGTAGTGCATGTGCATATTTCTTTTTGTATCTGGCTGTATCTTGTATGAACGTATATGTAACATCCCTCCCTGTTGTGACCCTCAACTGAGGGTTGACAGTATATCTAAATAAAATAAAGTAAATAGAATAAAAACTTGTGTTGGTAAATTCGCTTGCTGCAAGGTGGACGCATACTGTGAGAATAATTGTCTTCGTAATATCAGTAAATAATTAGAATAGATAATTACCTTTTATGCATATTAGCCAGGATAAATGCGTATATTAATATCTTATAGGCTTTGATATTTGTTTACTAATCTATTTTGTCAGGTTTTAGTAACGCTGCTGTGTCCTGAGATGTTTACATCTGAAGTTTCAGCATGATCCGTCTAATTACGCACGCAAGAGCGTACGTACGTTCTGAGATAGCTGTTGGCTACGATGCTAGCGAAATGGGAAAATCACTATGCGGGCGATATGAGGCGAGCCCTGTTTCTTTAAGCGATTGCTATTAGAGTGGCTGGTAAGACGTGGCGGCGCTTTAGACTTGGCATGCAGGCAAGCGCAGCAGTAACGCACTGTTGGCCAAGGGCGAAAAGTGATCTCCGTCGCCTACTCTCCATTTTAAAGCGAAAGCTTCACTACGCGACCTCGTACACCGATCGGTGTGTGCTTAGTTATGACCTTCAGCGGAGTGAAAGGTCAAACCACGAAAAAGAGGAAGAGAAATTGTGTAAATATTCATGACTGGGAGTCAAACACGCGTCTGCGCGAACAGATTTCCTTTAAGAGCCGCTAACAAGACCACTAGGCTATCGCCGCTTTTTTTTCTTCAACTTGGTATTTATTACAATGATGCAATGTTTTATGTACATGAGCTATCTACAAACAGTTGATATGCATTAGGCTATGCATTAGTGCACCACACTCTATCTGATATGCATTAGTGCACCACACTCTCGCGATTTGCATTGGAGAGCGTCGTCTTCATCAACTTCCGTCTGCTCCATCCCGCGGCACTGCCTGCTCACCGTTGTCTTCTACGTAGCACAAATCCGTGCTTTTGCTCCGATTCGAATGTAAGAAACAGTCTCTGCAACTTTTTTATAAGACGGAACGCCATACGCAACAGCTGCGTCGCACTAGGAAGAAGCTTCATGCCGAGTACCATTGTCTCGCATGCGTAGTTAGATGGATTGCGCTGAAATTTTAGACACGCATACCTCACGACTCAGACGTGTCACTAAAACTGTACAAAACTGAATAGTCATCAAATGCAACTATCTCTAAGTTTCTAATATAAAAATTGATGCTAACTGCACTGAATAAAAAGTTAGTTATTGCATTTACTTACTTCCTGATATCAGAATGATAATTATCCTCACAGGTTGCATCCCCCTGACCGCGTATCTTGTGTAGAAAAACCACTTCTGTCCAGCGCTCTGTTTTGTTTTTTACCCAGAAAATCTAACTTTAAAGACCCTGTAGCTCCAGTCAGCACGATGACACATTGAGAAGATTATTACAAGCGTACGCAACTATGTCAGGAAGTACCGAAATGCACCACAAAAAGGATACCTAATAAATTGTGGCACTATACTATTACGGCCGTGGGCTTGCAGAAAGATGAAGCAGAAATTGTTGCTCAGGCAAGACCGCGCTTGCATTAGACGTTAGGCTACGCTTCTTCAGTCTCTTTTACTGTATATATTTCCCTACGGTATGTTCATTAAGTTATTTTGGTGGAGGCCCGGTCTTCCCCTAGCGCCAACAATGAGGTCCGCAGAGGCCGTCAAGTAGCAAGCTCTGCTTGCGTGGCTAACGACAAGGGTTCTACACCGGCATCCGCCACCCGTTCGGTCATTATTTTGCATCCTTGAGAACCCGGGATGTTTTGCGGCACAGTTACCGCTGATGCCGAGCACAGGTTCAGCTTGTATGAGCGTGTGAGTATAATGAAAGGTAGAATCCCGCTATCATGTTGCACCATGTACGGCGTAGCGTACGGCTCACGTGGGGTTGGATGTACACGAAGATGAACTGACGCGTTGGGACGCCTGCAAGCAGAACCTCCGCGACATGTTCGAGAAGCCAGATGGGCGCCAACTTGCTGGGAAGAAAGCAAGCCTGCCGCGCCCGAACTCCCACGCATTCCTTCGTTTGATCCATTCAAGAAGTACTGGCCCTCTGCATCTAGGTTGACAACCACATGTCTGAGCGCGATAAGTTGAGGAACGTCCTAAAAAACGTTGCCGAATAAACCCTTAATGCGCTCGTCTACAAGAACTACTGGCTGCTGAACACTATTATCAAAGAAAGCCGCCGCTCCGAACAGGTGAAGATCCACACTACTCTACGCAATAGTTCAGGCGGCGCCCAGTTACGACTGTCAAGTTGCCGTCCAAGGACGCAGCACCATTGTGCTAGGTCGTGCCACAGCACCATCTCACGCGGCTGGTTCGCCGGGAAGTTGAGGTCATGGCACCTGCTTGCTTGCATGCGCCCGCACGAGAAGCCACTGCGACCATATTCCTCATACCAGCTGTCGCCTGTTAAGGATTCGCTAACATAGGCCTCCAGAGTGCTCTCTGTGTCCTCCTCATGTCTGCCGTCCACGCTTCTAACACGCCGCGCAATTTCAACCCCTCTATGTGGCGAGCACCCGACAACAAGCCAGTTTGTTTCAATTGCTGCAGTGTCAGCCATATATGGTGGTAATGCCGGAACTCTTGTTCGCAGTCCTACCACTGCACGCTTAAGCTGCCTATCTATGCTGTTTCTGACACCCCGGCCCCGAATTTCTACCACCAGCACCTCATCTCTCTATTCCAGCCGTTCTCCGTCACCGCAACGCTGACGATCTCGATCACTGTTTCCACACCGCAGTTCTTCTGCAGCCGCGTACGGATGCGGACTCCAATCCATAAACTAGAAGATACAGCGTCTGGAAGTGATTTCCCTTTCACAACCTGGCCAAGAAACAGTCTTTTGCTCTCCACACAAGACCTGTATGCGGACAGTATACTGCACTGAAGGACACCGGTACGGAGTTGTTTGTCATGTCTTTGACACTTCGTCGTCTTTTCCGCAAAGTTCATGCGCCTGACCCCTCAGCGATTGTCCGTATGAATGATAGAGTGCTCCACTATCTTTCAGCTGTCCTTCCATTATAAACTTTTCGTTTCTCCGTAACCGGCCGACATACTTTCATTCTATTTGCAGTCCACACACACAGCTGAAGATGGAGGAATCAGCTTTTATTGTAATTATGCGGTCAAAATAGCTCTGCGACTGATAAAGTCATCACCCTCATCTGGTCACTTGTAGAGAGCCTTCATGCTGGGTGCACCCTAAAAGCCGTTTTCTGGACATCAAGGCCGCTTTTGACTGTTTTTCAGCATGCAATTCACGCAGCCTTGGCCAGTCTTGGCCTGAGACGAAAGCTGTACAAGTGGATTAGACTGTATTTGAAAGACCGGCAAATTTTTATAAACACTCGAAGCGGTCCAACACTCTTCTACGTAGTGGAGAGGGGCGTACCTCAGGTAGCGGTGCTCAGCCCCCTCCTGTCGAATTAATATTACCCTTGTACATATGAGAAGAAACATTGCGCGAGGGGTACGCATAACGATTTATGCGGATGATATCTGAATCTGGGACACGTCACGTTCACGTTATGATACCGAACAACGTCCTCAGAGAGCGATGCTACACATCTCGATGTTCCTGGCTTCCTTAGTTTTCGTCTCTCGCCAGAAAATAGGGTTTTTATGGATTTCATAAGAAAAACGTGGACTACATAGCCGCTGCTCCTGGGGGACGATTACTATTTTATTTACCATCTCGGCGATCCCTAGGTACTGCGATAGATGTGTGGTCGCCTCAGATCGAGGAACGCGGCGAGAGAATCATTGCAGCATCGCAAGTCTCCAGGTTCATTTGCGGGAACACGGTGGGGCAGGAACTGCCGATGAGTGGTCCTGCTTGAGCAAGCATATATTTAAGGAACTTTGCGCTAGTGTCTACCGGTGCTTCAAAGATGATTTCCAACAAGCAAGGACATTATCGAGACCGCGCTGTAGAACTGCATATAATATCACTCTGTTCACAGGAACTAGACATCAGTATCAGTGACACCGCGATTGAACGCGCTCACAGACTGGGCCGTTTCAAGCCTGGAAAGAACCGTCCAATTATTGCAAAGTTTTCTCATTTTATAGATAAGACAAAAAATTTTGTCAGCTATACCGCAGCTCAAAAATTCAACCTATGCAATACATGAAGACTGTTCTGCACGAGTCCGATTAGCCCGCCAGAAATTGTACGCTTTTGGCAAGGAATGAAACAGCAAGTTCAAGATGCGTTTCGACAAACTTATTATCGATGAAAAGCAATTTATCTACGATACCGAATCCGATTCTGTCTTAGAGGTCAAGTCATAGCGCTCACTCCCAACGCCTACGCTCCCATTTTCCACTCCCCCTCACCACCAGTCTGGCCGGAATAGAATACCTGCTCATAAGGTCATGTCAGTAACGTACATAAACATCTGCAGTTATTTATAAAAAAAAAGGCCATTGAAACCCTCCTTCATGGCAACAACACCGACATTGCCATTTTCACGGAATCGGGGCTGAGTTCTGACGTTGACAAGAGCTAGTTACTTGACGATGAGAACTTATTCACTATTCATAGGCTTGATAGGGTGGGGCGCAGAGGAGGCGTAGTGCTGGTTATTGTAAAATCTAGTATACTTTCATTTCCAGTCAAGATTACTTGTAGTCACGAAATAACATGCGTCCGAATATCCCTAGCTTCTAGCACTGTTATCCTCACTGCTTGCTACCGTGCGCCTGATTTCGATAGTACCTTTGTTAACGATCTTTGCAGTGTCCTTTCTACTTGCATTTTCGCTTTCCAAATGCTGAACATGTGGTCTGTGGGGATTTCAACTTCCCAGACATTGACTGGAACAGTCTGTATGCACCTTCTCGTCAGTCCAACGAATTTCTTGACATGGTACTCACATTTAACCTCATGCAAACAGTTAAAATAGCAACCCGAGGCACTAATATTCTTGACCTTATCCTGGTATCAAATCCAGATTTTATCCAGTCACTGTCATGTGTACATTTCCTCAGTGAGCATAAATCACTGTTGTGTGATCTTTCTATTCCAATCCCTATGAAACAACCGTCAATAAAATACGTCCGTAGTTACAAAAGAGCCGATTTCGCAATGATTAATTCCGAGCTAAATAAGTATTTTTGGTACTTCCTAAATTCTTCTCCTGCTCGAACAATAGATCAAAACTGGCTGCTCTATAAAAATAACATTTTATCGCTTATTGATGTTTACGTTCCCCTCATACGTATTTGCGGTGATGCTAGGAAACCGTGGTATTCCAACGCACTAAGAAGACTAGCGAATAAAAAGAAACGCCTCTACCATGAAGCGAAAAATTCTACTTTCGCTTCTAAATGGCAAAACAACCTGGCATGTCTTCACGAATATACAGGGTTATTACGACACCGTAAATAGAAATTCTTTCATCAGGACTTGAAGAACATTATTCGTAATAATCCTAGGAAATTTTGGTCCATACTGGCACCACGCACTCACCGTTCACGAGACATCACTTGTTTGACGAACGTGGTGTATCTGTTCCCACACAACTCCGCTCAGACACAATGAATTCATATTTTTTATCGGTATTCACCGATGAGCTCCATCAAAATATACCACCAGTTCCCAATTCAAATTTTCCCCAAATGCCCCCCATTCACATTGCAGCGGAAGACATTGTGAAAATAATTGATGGGCTTAAAACGTCGAAAGCACCAGGCCCTGACGAAATTCCTGCAAAATTTCTTAAGAGCACTAAGAAAAGTTGTAGCCTCTTCTTTCAAGTCATTTTCGAACAGTCATTGTCAACGGGTTTGCTTCCGAAAGATTGGAAAATAAGCAAAGTTTGGCCGGTATATAAAGCAAGCAACAGATCAGATCCCTCCAATTATCTCCCAATCTCTTTTGCATGCATTGCCTGCAAGCTCATAGAGCACGTCATATATTCACATGTCGCATCTCACCTCGATCAGAACACTTTCTTCTTTACTAAGCAGCATGGTTTTCTTTCTGGTTTCTCGTGTGAAACTCAGCTTTTTGAATTTACCACTGACCTCCACTTAAATATGGACTCTTCATTCCAAACTGACATTATCTTTTTAGATTTTTCTAAAGCCTACGGTCGCGCGCCCCATCTTCGCCTCATGTCTAAACTCTCTGGACTGTCCATCGATCCTCTCGTTTTATCATGGATACATTGCTTTTTAACAGGTCGCTCCCAATACACAGTAATCGACAATCATCCTTCAGGCACTACTAACGTTATCTCTGGCGTTCCCCAAGGTTCCGTTCTTGGCCCATTTCTTTTTCAAATCTTCATTAATAACCTTCCTTCCGGTGTTTCATGCACTATTCGGCTTTTTGCGGATGATTGCATCCTTTATCGTCGCATTGTCACTAACAGGGATCAGCTATCACTTCAGAATGACTTACACATTATAGAACGGCGGTGTTCCGACTGGCTTATGCAGCTGAATGTCTCAAAGTGCCAATTCATGCAAGTATCTCGAAAACGTTCTAACATCAGATCCCCATATTCACTCCTGTCAAACACGGTAACCCAAGTCCAATCATATCGGTACCTTGGAATCACTATCTCCAACGAATTAACCTGGTCGGAACACATATTATATCTAGCATCTAGTGCATCAAAATCACTTGGTTTTATCCGAAGATCCCTGTACCTAGCCCCCCTTTCTGTTTTAAAATTAGCATACCAAACATTCGATCACCCGTACCATACTTGATTATGCAGCGGCTATATCGAATCCTCATCATGCGTACTTAATTAACACCTTAGAAGCCATTCAAAACCTACCAGCCCGTTTTATATCCTGAAATTGCAATAGACACAACAGTATCACCATGATTAAATCTGCACTTAACATCCAGCCACTAGAGCTCCGACGGAAAATCGCACGACTCTGCCCTTTCATAAATTATATTCCAATTTTCCTGATCTTCGTGACACATTATTACTAGCTCCAATCAGAACATCGCGCCGCCTGTTTAACCTCTCAGCCTTCAACGTATACATGGATCGACCTAGGCATTTAATAAATCTTTTCTTCCAACTGCAATAGAAAATTGGAACCTGCTACCCGACTGAATTGTTAAAGAGCGCGACGCTACTAAATTTCGACAGGCATTAATTACTTACTGTACTGATTAAAAGTTACTGCTCATTTGTCTCAAACTACAACCAGTTACACTTATTCTTTTTCTTGTTGTTGTTACCGCCTAACTCAGCCTTTCGCCCTTCATTATTGACCAACGTTGTATTGTGATGTATCGTTTTTCATTTTATTGTATTGCATTATGTTTTGTTGTATTAAAGTATTATTCTCAGTTGCATTTGCTCTGTCCCCCCCCCACCCCTTATGTAATGCCTCAACAGAGGCCTTTAAGGGTGAAATAAATGATGATAATGATAACTGCCTGCGGGTATGCCTTGACCTAACAAGGAGTTCCTTCGCTCCAGGATTAATAGCAGAAGCAAGTTTTCTCTAGATAGATGTGACTGCCGCCCAGCAAGCTATGCTTGCCTATCTCCGCCATGCCCTCGAATGGAAGAAGCACCTACACCACGTCCAACTGACTGACTGTAACACTGGCTGTGGTCAAGCTGTGCAGCTCCTGCCTCTCTCTACTATTTATCAGCCCAAAGAAATTACTATCTCTGACCTTTCACCCTTGGACCCTCCCACCTCTAGAGGCGAAGAAGTTTGTTCCAGGTTGGAATGCAAAGAGCTGGATGCCACAGGCAGCGCTTCTGCAAGCTTCTCTCGCCTACTTAACCGATGAATATAAGCAGCATACTCTCATCTTCAACGACGGTTTCGCTACTCACGAAACTTTTCCTCTGGCCTTTAAGTACTCTCAACAAGTCATATCCTTTCTTACCAACTGCAGCGGAAGACATCCTTTACGACAGGTGAGGTTCTCGGCATTAAAGCAGCTGTTTTCTATACTCTGCGCTGAGCCCCCGGCCGATGGGTTATTTGTACCGGCTCCAAAGCATCTCTGCAAATCATACTCAACCTGCTTAAGAAAAGCACTCATCATCGCGTTTCCATTGATATCAGGAACTTACAATATCTGGCTATTGCCGCTGGGCACTACACAACATTTCAGTGGATACTAGCAGATTGTAGCAATCTGGGCAATGGAAAACCAAATGACGCAGCCCGTAAAGACCACCAACATCAGAGATACCGGCGGATTCGGACTTTTTTCATAAAATCTTTTGCGTCCGAAATGGCTAAAAAAATTTTTTCCGAACGAATCGACTCTGGAGCTTGCCGGCCCATCAGTATCAATTTCTTTGCTCAGTCGACCTACATCTCCGATCAAGACTCCATCCCAGAATTCCTAGCATTATGGAAAAACTTTGTCACCGACTTCGGCTGAAGGCTGCATTTACAAACTACTTGCGATACCGTTTCGGTCAATTGAAGAGTCTGTTTTGTGACAACTGCGGGTCGGCTAAAACTGTGGAACATAACCTGCTGGAAATCCCTACGTATTCTGATGAGCGTGCTATGAACATTGCATAGAGAAGCTCTCCCCAGAGCCTCTAACAATGGACAGTGTTTAGGTCCTTTAGCCTGTTTTAGGCAACAGACATATGAAATGAACTTTTTGCATATTTAAATGAGAGCGGACATCTCGACATGTTCTAATTTCTCCTTGCATGTTACCATCATACATTCTTCATACAGTGAACATTGTCAGCTCATTTGTCGGACTGCGCACTACATCATTTCATGTTACATGATTACTCGTCGATGCATCGATGCACCTTAGTGCGCGTTTAATGGCCACATTTTATCTTATCCTCATTTTTTCTTATTTTTTCTTTTCCCCACCGCTCTTCTTCCGTCTTTGTCTCCCAAATTGCAGTCCCTACGCACAGTAGCATGCGAGCGATTTTTACACGCTGGCCAAATTCTCTGTTTTTCATGAAAATGTTTCCCTATCTCTATTTGTTATCGCGCATGGTTCTTAGCTGCCGTGACCGTGGCAATGTTCAGTCGCTTCTTCCTGGCGCCTTCTCAGCGCACTCTTTCTCCCTCGCCGCCGCCGCGGGTGTATAGTCGTGGCTTTCTTTCCAGCACAGTGAAGCTGTGCCGTGTGGCATCGAGTGCACGGCCCCGCGGCAACGACTAGCTATTTGCCACTTAAAGCAGCGCTTCACTGTGCGACAGCTGCCACTCATACCAACGGAATGTTAGTGCGTACATCCTTTAGGCGCACCACACATTTCACTGCCATGAATATTTCAAAAAGCGTCCCGCTTATATCGCGGCATTCTCGGTTAGCGATTACTCTGATGCCACTGAGCCTTTCTGGGAGCCCCAGTCTTGCTCTGTGCACGTAGCGCAACCGTCATGTTGCTTACGAAAATCCGGGTAACAATTTCTTTTACTTGTTGAATACTATCGCGGTCTTCGATTACAGAAGGCCACAACTTAAGCATGACATAAAATTTGGGGACTTACAGCAGAACACTTGAAGGGAGCAGGAGTTAAAAATGATGTCACTCGTCCCTGCGTTCACTTCATCTCTCTGCCCGTCCGTCTTCGGGAACTAAGGGCCGTTCTTAGTAAGGAAAGGACAATGGTGGTGGTGGTGTAAAACATTTATGGGCAATTAAATTTTTTACAGAAAGGTGATTGGAGTAGGACACTATTGGCCCTTTCCCCTCACAGTACTAGGTGGAGCCCCTATTCCGGGGCCCCATTGGCAAGCAACGCCGCCGTTGAACCAAGGCCTTTTGGCTCTTTAGGTCCTGACAGCCGAGCAGGGCCGCCTCCCAGTCCTCTCTGGTGGGGTTGGGGTTTGGGGGGATAGAAGGGTTAGATTGACACGCCCAAACCATGTGGAAGGTGTCAGACACCTCCCCACAGAACTGGCACGTGCCATCAAAGGATGTATTGAAATGTTTAAGCACCGCCGGGTACAGTACAGTGTTAGTGAGAATTTTGATGAGGAGGCGCTCGTCAGCGCGATCCAGACCCTTACAAGGGGCCGGGTAGCGCCGGTGTTCCTCCTTGTAGTAATCGGTGATTTGTTTGAATGTAATGGCCAGATTGTCTGATTGGGAGTACCCTTCCAAGGATAGGGAGATAGCCCGGGGAGAGAGTGCGCGGGCGGCCTCATCGGCCTGTTCGTTTCCCTGGAGTCCCTGGTGACCGGGGGCCCAAATCAGGTTGCGTGGAGTTGGATCTTCAGATCGACAGCTATATTCCAGTATGCGCCAGGCAAGCGGGGGAGCCCAGCCCAACTCATAGTTGCGACAGGCCCCTCGCGAGTCGGTGATGATGTGTTTTGACTTGGGATTCGTGAGAGCCAGAGCAATGGCAATCTCCTCCGCGTGTGTTGCGCTGTAGGCTTTGAAAGTGAGCCCGTTGACTGTGTTTGTGTTGTGTACGACTGCGGCCGTGTACCACCCCCGTGGTGTGGGCCGGCAACGTCTACGTAATACACATGTTCTTGGTTACCATAGTATCGCGCGAACGCTTCCGCGCGCGCCTGGCGACGACCGCTATGGTCTTCTCTGGACATGTTGCGGGGAAGGGGTCGGACCCAGAGGGCGGGTCTCCAGGGTTCTGGCACTCTCTCCCTTTCCTCAATGTGGTAGTCGTGTTTGATGTGTAGCCGGTCCAAGAGGCGGCGACCGGACGTGGTCTGTGCAAGACGCGTGTATTGGTTGACTAAGTGGTCTTCTCGAAGCTCCCGGAATGCGTTCACCACGCCCAAGGCCAGAAGTCTCTGGTTGGACGTGGTGACCAGGAGATCGAGAGCCCGCTTGGTCACTTTCCGCAGGATGACCTCCAGTTGGTCATCATCGTGTTTGCGCAGGTGCAAGTAGGGAGTTGAGTAGAGGATTCTACTCGTTACGAAAGCAAAGCATGGGCAAGCCGCAGTGCATCCTTGCTTCGTAATCCGCCCCGCTTGTTGGAGACCCGGCGAACCATTCGGCCCACCTGGTCTCCCACCGTGCGAAGTTTGGCTAGGTTAGTGTCGACTCTGCGTTGGTGGTGTATGAAGAGGCCAAGGACGCGGATCTCCTTGGCCTCCCGGATCGGTCCCGAGGGGAGACTGATGCGAAGCGGTGTTGTGTCCCGAGGGGAGGGACGTAAGTGCACAAATTCTGATTTAGGTGGGGCGCACTGGAGTCCGCAGTAGGCTGCGTAGTCGTCGACTAGGGTCGCCGCTGCTTGCAGGCAGGACTCCATGTGGCCCAGGTTACCTTGCGTGGCCCAGATTGTAATGTCATCCGCATAAAGAGCGTGATGTACACCGGGCAGAGAAGACAATTTGGAGGGAAGATGAAGCATTGCCAAATTGAAGAGGAGGGGAGACAGGACCGCGCCTTGAGGTGTTCCCCTCGAGCCGATGGTGTATGGCCCGTGTTCCGCATCTTGTATGCGTATGTAGGCTTGACAGTCTGTAAGAAATTGTTTTATGTAGTTGAATGTTTTGTGCCCACAGTTGGTGTTACTGAGGTGGTCCAGGATCACTTCGTGTTTGACGTTGTCGAATGCGCCTTTAAGCTCCAAGACCAGGACCACCTTGTCGTTGTGGGGACATTCGACAGGATCTAAGATGTCGTGGTGAAGTTGCAGAAGTATATCCTGTGCTGACTTGTGAGGGCGAAAACCGAACATGGTGTCCGCGAAAGTGTGCTGTGTTTCGAGAAAATCGGAGAGTCTGTCGCGCACCATCGTCTCCATCAGCTTGCCGACACAAGACGTGAGGGAGATGGGGCGAAGGTTCTCCACATCAATAGGTTTTCCGGCCTTCGGAATAAAGTTCACGAGAGCCGATTTCCAATCGAGAGGGAGAGGACTCTCTCCATCCCAAATGCTATTGATGTATTTGAGGAGCGCGGCGTAGGCTGCGTCGGGAAGGTTGGCCAAGAGCTTGACCGTAACCTTGTCGCGCCCGGGTGCAGTGCCCCGCTTCATTTTGCTTAAGGCTGCCCGGAGGTCGTGGAGTTGGAAAGGCTTGTCCAGCTCCGTGTTCTCTTCGCCTGCATACGAGAACGCCGCCTGCCGGGGGTCCTTAGTGGTGCACAGGTATCGATCCCTGAGCGTGTGCGCTAGTTGTTTTGTCGTTCCTGTAAAGTTGTGCAAGGCCCTCTGTGCGACTCGAGCGCGTCTTGATATTTGTCCTAGCGCACTCGAGTGGACTCAGATGCGATGCGACTGCGCATGCTCGATTGGTTCATCGAATAGGCATACTGCGCCAGTGATTTCTCGATGGCGACTCTTGATAAGCGTGGAGGTACAGGCCTGCCGGCGCAGTTCGGCGCAAGGGCTCTTGCGACACGGTCAAGCTGCACGTTGCTATCTTGGCTGCGGCTGTCTGTCGCAGCTACCAAGCGTTCCAGGACCGCGTCTATGGGAGCACCGCCGATGCTGTCCCGTCGTCAAGAATTCAACAGCGGCTAGCATAGAGACGCAACAATGGACTGAGCCTGATACGGTGGACGGCGTGAGTGACTGCGTAAAGCGTAGCCGCGTGAATGTGCCGCAATAAACTTCGCTAAAGAGACAGGTACTGCTTGGGAGTGCCTTTACTTTGCCTGTGCTAAATGGCGACGTTGCATGGATTGTTTAGTTGTTTGCTTTAACACATTAGCTGTGGCGCATATTCGAACGTTTTCGGTGGCACAGAATATGCGGGTGTTTTACTCCCCGCTCGCGGCGTTTCTCTTGTCGCGTGCTACCAAGGCTGAAGAACACCATTTTCTAGGAAGCCTGACCTTCATCTGGCTACAAATGTGGTTTTTCCTAGAGCTTTTATTCGCGCCGCCAGTGCCGCTTCTCAGTTTCGCATAGACTGTACAGCGTTGAAGACGTGTGCGTGGCATTATCTTTAAAGTCACTTTTAGTATGAGAGCCGTAAGTGAGTAGCTAGAGAGGAAGGCATCCATGTCGGCATAAAGTGTTGTAAGCAACACATGTGGAGCATGAGAAGAGAGGAGAGGAGTAGAAGAACGGGGAGGAGGGGAGCGTGCGCACTGATAGCCGGAAACGGAGAGGGTCACGTAATGCAGTGGTACATCTGGTGTGTGGTTCGGCGGCCCGCGCTAGGACAGAAAGAAGGGAGTCACGTGACTCACACGGCGCAATTGTTGCTATATGAAGCGGCTTCTTCCATGCTTGTTTCGCCTGTGCTTTTAGCTCGCATCATGATTAAGTTATGTGGTTGAAAACACTGGTAAAAGACAGCTCTATAACATCAAATTATATTATTCAGGAGAGTGCGGGGCGAACCGTGGAACCAGGTCGTCAACTGGCTGCGATTCTTTTCTCATTTCCAGTAGCACTCTCTGCAGCCTCCATGTATTCCAGTTGTTGCTCAAGTACCGAAAATAAATATTAATGGAGTAATCATGGGCCGCTTTTTCCTTCTCTTTCTTGATTTGTCCCCACCTGCGCTGGCTTAATGTCACGGACATTCTGGCTGTACGTCTTATCGCTGTGTCACAATATTACGGTAGGGGAGTGTTAGAAAGTACGCGATACAAAGTAGCAAATAATCTCCATATTTTTATTATTCACAAGTTTCAAATAAGAAATACTGTTCTTTGGCTTTAAACCCTCTTAGTATAACGCTCGACAACTGTAGAAAGCCAACTCGAGGGGAACGCATAAAATCGGTGACTTGAAAATTCAAAACATTTCTTTTCTTCCACCACCCTGTGGGCAAAAGAAGCATGCTTCCAAAATCAAGAGATTACTCATTTTTGCAATGAATGTGTGCGAAGTTGTGTCAGTTCGCATTTAGACAGCCTTTCGGAGGCAATTTTATTCGTAGGCACAGTAGCCATACCCAACACGGCATTGTTTGTTACACAGCCAGCTAGACAGCAGCACAGCCGAGAAGTGTGTGCAGCCGGAGCTGCGGAATATTTTGGAGTTTCCTGCCTTCCTCAGAACTATTGTTCTGTTTTAGTCTCCTAGTTGTAGCTCTTCAGCAAAACATTGTTAAAAGCACTAGAAAAACTATACTCATCCGAACTATGAGGGATGGAATCATAGAATATTCGGAATTAAGTTCGCAATGTGCTCTTTTTCAAACTGGACTTTTTAAGGCAGAAAGCTGGGCTAGTTGGTGTTTAGATTCAGTGTAGATAGTAGTAGCGCTAAAAAAAAACATGGAGGACAGGATAGAAGACGGCAACACAGAAGCTAGACATAAATTGACTATATTTCCGAATATACCACGCATTTAGAGGTGACTACCAGACGCCAAAAAATCAGCAATCAAATCGCATCCCAGACGGCGCTTCGCGACAGAACTTCAGTTATTTAATAGAAAGATAAACATTCTTTTTGCTCGCGCATGATTGGCTTTTGCGCGTGTATAAGAAAGGCTTCCGATACCTCCCGCTCCTTCTGGTCTGCATTTACGTATGCCACACCTGTCTGCGTGAATGTTCTAAGCAAATTGAAACAATCAAATCAGACTAGAGGCTGAATTTGAAGTGCAAGTTTGACACAACAAAAGATAATGGCGGAATTCCTAAACTCGGAAAATGTCGAAAGTGTAGCTGGAAGTGGTATGGGAGTGTAGTTAGCTTCTAGTTGGATAGCTTTAGAGTTTGTGTTATCAAAATGAGTCCTTCAGAAAGCAGTTGCTTCAGTTTGCATTCGAAGTATTAGAGCATTCATAAATTGGTTTACGACTTCGCAGCCGCTGGTTAATTTATTCAAAGACGTCTCTAAAATCTTCTAAGTGTTGTCGGCAATATGACAGTTCTTTCAAAACTAGCTCCGTATAACGTTATTTTCTCCGCGCTCGAATAGAGGTTTAAGGATTCAAACGATATGAAAATAATACCATGTTTTGAGACCTACTTAATTTATTTCACACCGCAGCCAAACCCTTTAGCCTCTATGGGCGGGTCGATACCCGGGAAGAAGTGGACCATTTACATCGAGGCATAATCCAATGCGTGGTTGGTTTATCTTAGCGTGACACACACAGCCTTCGAAACAGCCTTGAAGACGTTGATATGGAAAACACTGCAAAAGAAATAACATCACGACATTTGTCATTCCTAGATTCCAGAAAACAAAGCCGATTAAATTGCCACATTATTATAATTTGGCCGCAAAGGTGGTAGCAATCCTCGGCAGGAACAGTTTTCTGAATACCATGGAACTTGAAATGCACTCGTAGCAAAACCCAACCAGCATTATGAGCTGGCCAAGCTTGTGCTTGAATTGACTGATAACTTATCTATTCGAGTATCGAGAACAACTTTTCTAGGACCTCGTTATTCTGTGCCGTGCGTGCAGTCATACACGTTCCGGAAGTGTATATACAGAAAGCAACGGTTAACAAAGGTTACAATAGGCGTATACTGACTTTGTGAAAGACATCTCCGTAATCTGCCGTGCGGTACGTTTGGTAAAGGTGCAAGAGAAACGCAACACAATAAAAAACGAGGGTTTAGGTAGCTAATCCTTCAACATAGGTGTTGGCAGATGATACATTAAAGCCTTTCATAATTTGTTTGGGTTTCAGGCGCAAATGATTGAAAATGGAAATAGCCTGAAGCAGCCTGTTTATGGACGGGGAAGAATTTCAGAGACAAATGCCAAGATCTGCTCCAGTATATTAATGACTGTGTTTCGATTGCCATCATCGCCGCACCGCGCCTCCCACGCTGACGAGCGCGAGCTTGGACCGCTTAGCTTTGGCGAGAGCGAGCATAGAACGGAGGAGAGCTCTAAAGGCCGGCAAAAAACTCAGACGATTGGCTGCTCAGCTTCCAAAGCCTCGCCGTGCCAGTGCCCATCGTCCAGCAAAATAAATGAGGCTGCCACCGCGCCCACATTTCTTTCGCTGGACGGCAGACTTCAGGCAGTCTTGAGGTGTCAGGCTTGAGTCAGTACTGGGAAGGACTTGAGGCCACGAGCAAGGGTCCTGTTGAGGGCGAGGGGGTCCCGAAGGCAAGGCATCAGGGAACGGAGGCGAGAGGAGCGCCTGCGTGACGTTGCAAAAGGGGAGAACGGCACGTGGATCTCGTGCTAGTTGAGAGCCGCCGCTTCTGGAACGGCAAGGCGAAGGAGAACCAGGGGTGGTAAGGCGTCACGGATGAGGAGAGCCAGCGCTGCCCGTGGTGCAGCAGCTCCGTTGTAGAAGGCCACTTCAGTGGTATAACGCAGGTTAGGCATAAAGCCGAAGTGTAAAATTAAGCTCTCCGTGGTCTGCCTCATCCGGGATCAGAATGGTTGTATAGAAAAAACGTGAAGTATATGCTAGAACTGCCTGGGCAACACAACCTACTCATCAAGGTACGAGAACCTAACGAAAAGGCAGAAGCAAAGTGGAATTCTGAAAGAAGACGCTTACTATTGACTACTGTAATGTCAGAGCGAATTTATTGCGAGCTGGCTAAAATGAAAATAGACATCAGAGCGGCACATGATTTATGAAGCGATCATAAATGTATCACGTGCAGCGGAAGCACATCGCTGAAGAGATATCAGGGGAGCGAACAGAGAATAATAAAACCAAACTAACGTTGTGGCAAGGCTAGCAGGAAGCATTGATTAAAAAAGTGTGGAAGCATGGTCTGCAGATGTACTATCAGCGTCAAATGAAATGCGAACAAAACACCTGAAACGCGAGCACAAAAAATTAAGCATATTAGCGGTTGGAGGTGAAATACAGGCGTGGCCTATTAACATTTCAGAAGAGCGGTCTTTTCGGCTTCGATGGAGGAATCAACTGGTCATGTATTTTGCCTCCCTAGTATAATATCTGCGAGTTGTGCTGTTCGCGTCTCAATTGGCTTGTTCGCGTTTCAATTGACGCTGATAGTGCACGTTAAATTAATGCGATTTCAAGTGTAGCTTTCTCGCACATCACTTTTAATTTTGAAGCAAATGCGCACTATTGTAAGATACTGTTCTGAACATATTTTTACCCGCTCACAACGAAGTGACTATCAATAATCTCGAAGACGGTGACGCTGAGTGTCTTTGCCTGAGCGTGCGCAAAGCCTGATTCGTCGAGTACCTCTCTGCACTGCACAGTTGTTTGTGGAGACCTGAGCTGACACCGAGTAGTTAAGAATGCCATAGAAAACCAGTGGGGTGGGATTTGACAATAAATAGCTCAAAACTACAAGCGCCATCGGCGGGGATCTGAGCAGATATATATTTTTAGGGTACAGTCTTCCTTTATGCGAACTATTGCGGTTGTAAACATTTTTTTTGGTAGAAAAATTGCACTTGATCACGATTTCTGGGTATGGTGCAAGCTAAAATTAAACATGTATATTAGGCAAAGAATTGGAAAGAGAAATAAAGCAACGGAGCTCGTCGAATAAGGGAAGGCTAAACGACGCGCAGCTGCGAGAGAGCATAAAGAGGGTTAGCAGAAGCATCATGGCTTGATTGCTCAAAAGCGCGAAGATACGGACTGTGCCTCAGCATAATTTCGGAATCACATAAATTTATCGAAGGAAAATAGTGAAAGAAAACGGGAACAGAATTAGGATTTCATGGCAACTCTGTCGACAGTGGGCAAGCGATCCGTTACATTAAACCATTCTAGCCAAGGCTTACAACAGCGACGACTCAACCCCTAGCATTGCGGATGCTGTAAAGGGGAATATAAATTAAACACATGTGAAAAACTCTAACTCGAGAAAGAAAAAAAAGGAAAAAATCTCGACACACAGCAGGTAAATTTGAAATTTGAACCACATCAATTATTGCAGTAGGGCCTCGCTAGAAAGAAGCAGTTCTAAAATTAATGAATACGAAAATTGCACAAAAGGGCCGAAGCACTAGAAATACGTGGAGTTTGGGCGAGGGGGTAATGTAATAATACATCTTTCAGACGAAATATAATAACCTTGGCCTTCTAAAGGTTGACACAGCAAGTAATGAAAGTGAAGGCATGGTCAAGTGTTAATACATGTATAATAGGGGAACTTCCGAATGACGTGAGAGTCGGCAGGCGCTTGAATCATAGCTTTTTCTTGTTTACGCCGTGTGTAAGAGCAGCAAGCGCGATAAGTTGGTCTTTGTACAGAGTTTTTTGAACACCAGCGCTGTGCACGACCACGGGCGTAAAAAGAATTCATTGAGCTTATTCAAAAGCAAGGGATTGGAGATGTAATCGCCCAGGTATTAAAAGAGCGATACCTGCATAATAAAGTTTATATTTCATCGGAAAGGAAGTGATGGAGGTACGGTAGATATTTGAGAAGACGTAGCGCTGAGGAGGCACGACAACTCTACTTGGACGAAAGGCAACAGGCCTGCCGCGATTACGAAGCATACAAAACTGGACGGACACAATTGGCGTTGTCCTGGAATGTGTACATCGCTCAGACCGGCGTATGCCTGAACGTGCGGCTTCTTAAGAATGCCAAATTACTTGGTAGTTACACCCTTGACCGCCTACCAGCGTGACGGTAGCATCGAGTGCCAGTATGAGTACAGCACGAAGTTAGGTGAGTTGGTCGGAATATATGGTAGATAATACCGCACCACAAGGCACCACAAGGAAAAGGACAAGGCACCACAAGGACGAGCACTGGTCCTTGTTGTGCCTTGACTTTTTTCTTTTTTTTTGCGCTATTATCTAAGATATCACTATTCTGTTTTTTTTCCGAGTGCCACTGTCCGACAGGCCTGAGTCGCTGCTTGCGGTTCCCTTACGGCTCCGTTCGGCTGTCCTGAATGAACTCTATGACGTGATGGCCATTTTTGTTTGTCGCGGACGTGTGACCGGATATTCAGTAGTTTTGTTCGGTACCCCTACGCCTACTTTGCCTTTTGGTTCATTTAAACTGACCGACGTTCGCCTGTACTGTTTTTTCGCGTTGCCTCCACCTGTAGGGACCAATCCAAGTGTGCCGCTCCAGCGATAAGGCTACTGCCATTGCCAGATAATATTACGAGCTGTGCTATAACGTGCCCGCTAGCCGCAAGTTGCACAGAATAATTTGCAGGCTTTCTTCCTCAAGACCACCGGCCGACGCCTATAAGTTCTGCCGAAAGCTCTTGATGATATTGTGAGCCTGTATCCACCGGCACACGCTGGCCAAATGTATGAATCCGGATCAATCGCTTACTAAACGCCTCTACGCTATGTTGAGAAAAATATGTGGATATCAGGCGGCAAGAGCATTGAAACACCGCGGCTGGTGAACCCTGACGCCGAATTTCGTATCGGTTATATAATGCTCTCGCATTAAAAGGCGCGCGTGTGCTGTGCGACGCCAGGGCACGTTAACGATCCCATAGTGGTCGGAATTGTTCTTCAACCTCAGCTACGGCACCCCTTTTTCTTATTTCTTTCCCACCTCTCTCCTTTCCCTCAAGGCGCGGTTTAGGTGTCCACTTAGAAGTCAGAGAGTTGCTGCACCATTTCCTTTCTTGGCAAACCTATTTGAACGCGGCAGTACTGAGGAGGTCCTGTCACGGAACATCCGGCGTTGTGAGCGCCGTCATAGGCGTCGTTGACACTGAGCGAGAAATGCATGAAAAATTCTCAGACAAGCAACCGAAGTGGCAGATGGGCCACCTTGGTTACGCGACCTTATGGTGTATCACAATCTGCCCCCCGGATTGTGTGAAAACTGCCCACCGTGGCAGGCGGCAGCGCAATTATTTATTCATCGCTCGGGAAGAGCAACCTTTGTCGCCCAAGGCCCGCCAGTGGCAGCACCTGCAATCATCGGGCTGTAGCGATCATTTAACCGCTGTACAATGGCACCAAAAGTTGTACAGGTATAAGGATTCCCAGGGTTCTATGAACGCAAAGTAGAGAATACCACTTCTGCATATATGGGAAGGAACCCATTCCGCTATATCGTCATGCTATTAAAGCGTAGCTTAAGTGGCCCTTCCATTTTTTTTAAATCGTAAAAAGATCCCTTATATAAAAAACTCTGCCTCTCCCGTAACCGAGAGTAGAGTAAGCATGAAATGTTTAAGGGCATAATGCGAAGCGCACGCGGACACGACAAGACGCAGGCCTGAAGGAAGGCAGGGAAAACTTTATTTACACTAATGGTTTTTCCTGCGGTTTGGGGGCATCTTCAGAGACGTATTGGTTCTACCCCCAGGAGCCTTCTCTGTCGAAGTCGTCCGCCTCTAATCAGTGGTCGGTTGCCCTCAGTCCAGGGCTCCGCTGGCCACTGCCGCCCGTTGAGCTCACTGTACCAGACCTTGTTGGTCTTCGCAGCGGTCGCTGGACAGCAGAGTCTCCCACTGCTCCGCACTCGGGTTTTGTATTTTGGGGGCCACGTTTATGTTTTGGCAGGCCCATGTGATGTGGTATAGTGTAGGTTTTTCGTCGCACCAGGGAAATTTGTTCGTGTATATCGTAGGGTGCATTTTGTTTAGTATATGTAGGTTTGGGAAAGAGCCTGTTTGTTATTGTCTCCAAGTGACAGCTTCCTCTCTGCTGAGAGATTTGTGCGGTGGGGGATATCGCATTCTTCTGCCTCTATAGTTTTGTAGTATGGCCGAGTATTCCCTGGGTGCTGGCGCGAGTTCCGCGGTCTCGTCGGAAGCTCGGAAAGTAATGTATCCTCGAGCTATCCTGTCGGCCTCTCGGTTCCCTGCCACCCCCGTGTGCCCCGGTACCCACACAATTTTGTGTCGGATCTTGTCGTTTTGTACTTCCCGGTTTTTAATTCTGTCACTCGCTGCGAGGAATATGCGGAGCGCGTGACGACCTATCCTGCCATTCATGTAATTTCGGCAGGCTGTTTGAGAGTCCGTAAGTATTGTTAGTGACCGCCCGGTTCTATAGCCCTCCGCCACCGCTAGAGCAACAGCTACTTCCTCGGACTCTGCAGCTGTGCAGCCTCGGAGAGACGCGCTGGTCATTTCGCGTAAAGACGAATCGACCACCGCCGATACAGCGATTTTGGTATCTCCTCCTCTCCAAGACGCGTCTGTATACACGGTCGTGGCTTGAGGAGCGTATGTTTTCTCGATGAATTCGGCCCTCGCTTCTCTTCTGCCTCGATGGAGGTTGGGATCCATGTTTTTTGGTATTGGCGCTACCTTGAGGGTCTTGCGAAGCTCGTCAGGGATCGTTGCCGTCCTTGACATTTCTCGCATCTGCTCGCGGTATCCGAGCCTCTGCAGGAGCGCTCTTCCTGTCGTTGTTTGCAACAGCCTGAGTTTTTGCGACTCAAGCTGCGCCTCTCGTAGCTCCTCAAAGGTGTTGTGTAATCCCAGGGCCATGAGTTTTTCTGTAGACGTGTTGCGTGGTAGTTGGAGCGCTGTCTTATACGCTTTGCGTAGCAGGGCATCCGCTTGTTGTATTTCATTATTGTTGAGGCACTGGTAGGGTAGGCTGTACGTGATTCGACTAACTACTAGGCTTCTGATTAGTGTTAGTGTGTCTTCTTCACGCATGCCATGTCGCCTGTTGGTGATGCGGGTGATCATGCGTGCGACTTGTAGCGTTGTTGCTTTCAGTAGGGTAAAAGTGTGAGTACTGCGCTGGTTGGATTGAACCCACATGCCCAATATTCTTATTGTTGTCTTTTCGGGTATGGGCGTCCCTTCTAGGTAGACGTTGAGTGTTAGGTCCTTGTTGGTTGGGACGGTCCGGTTTTGCTTGCCTCTCCAGACTCTCAGCAGTTCCGATTTCTCGGTCGAGCATGCGAGTCCTCTTTGTGCGAGGTATTGCTCTACACAAGAGGCCGCTTGCTGTAGCCTTTCTTCCTTCTCTCCGAGACAGCCCGTGTTTGTCCAGACTGTTACATCGTCAGCATACATTGCATGCCTGATGCCTTCGATGTTCTCTAGTTTTCGAGCTAGGCCTATCATAGCTATGTTGAAGAGTAGGGATGAGATAACTGACCCTTGGGGTGTTCCTTTGTTTGGACTGCGAATTTTTTCCGATCGAAGGTCTCCTATGCCGATGGTGGCAGTTCTATCGGACAGGAAGGCTTTGACGAAGCCGTGGATTCTGCGTCCGCAATCCAGGTTGTCTAGGCCCGTAAGGATCGCTTCGTGGCTGACGTTATCGAATGCCCCCTTGATGTCCAGGGCCATTATGACATTTTCTCCCGTCCGAGCTACGTTTCGCAGGACAACTTCTTGTATTTGGAGGACAACGTCCTGCGTCGAGAGCTTCGCTCTGAAGCCGAACATGGTATGTGGTACACAGTCGTTGTCTTCCATGCAATTTTGCAGTCTGAAAGTTACAACCCGTTCGTAAAGCTTGCCAAGGCACGACGTGAGTGATATAGGCCTGAGGTTTTCAATTTGTAGCTTTTTACCAGGTTTAGATATCATTATTACTTCGGCGTGTTTCCAATCTTCGGGAACCGTCTCCGCCTCCCAATGTTTGTTAAGAAAGGTGACGAGCTCTTGTATGAGGTCGTCGCTCAGGTTGCGGATTAAAGCGTTGTCGATTCTGTCCGGTCCGGCTGCCGTGTTTCTGGTGGTGTTTCTTATGGCCGCGTAAACCTCTTCCACAGTTATGGGGGCCTGACAAGAATGTATATGCAGCGCGTTCGAAACTGTCCGAAGTGCGTAGAGGCGAAAGCGTTTTCAGCACCACTTTGCGTATGTGACACTGGTGATGTTACCACTGGATTACGTCACACATAAATCATGACGAAGTAATGACAAATTACTGATTAGTGTGTAATGACTGATTAATGACTAAATACTAATAAACTGCTAATTAATGACGCTTAAGCTTCGCCTTTAGGAGTGGAACGCGACAGCGTGTTGTAGCGCTGCCAGGCAGTCCGCGGAACGCCACCACCCGTTCGGCGTGATGCCTCGTCCTTTGAACGCGACGCTTTTTGAGGAAAGGAAATTACGCAGTAATTCTCTGCCATCTCGGTGGACACCCGAGCCGCACCTTACAGGAAGGTAGGAACGCCACCACCCGTTCGGCGCGATGCCTTGCCCTTTGAACGCAACGTTTTTTGAGGACAGGAAATGGAGCAGTAATTCTCTGTCATCGCGGTGGAGACCCGAACCGCACCGTAAAGCATTTCATGCTTAAATATTGTGGCATGCATGTGCTTTTTGAACGCGTTATTAGAAATCGGAAATTATAATTCCGTGCATTATCAAACGCACAGCTCGACTGATATCTTGATAAACATTGAGAAGCACTGGCAGCAGTTATTTTTTGTGACTCGTTTGGAGACCAACCGGCGCCTGCATGCCGGTCGCGTAGGAGGGCTTAGAGAGTCTCGTTATATCTCTGTAGGGGTGTCTGTTTTCGCCTCGGCGAGCGCGGCTTCGGCCGCTTATCTGTGTTGTGAGCAGCGTCCGTTCCGGCGGACGCAGTTGTTGCTGAGACGCGCGTCTTTCCTTTCCTTTCTCTCCTTCCTGTGATCTTTTAGCTCTCCTCTATCTGCACGTGGCAGCGGTGGTGGCTTCGCTCGACCCAGTAGCAGGCCCGTGCAATTTCCTTTTCATCCTTCTCTCCGTCACAACAACATATCTCGTTAAGTCTCGTACGGTGCCCGGATGTTCTCGTTTCAGAGCCCGGATGATGGTTCTGGTCTCGGCGTGACGTCACCACACTGCCGACAACGGGAGCTAAAAGCATTTCATGCTTAAAAAAAACTAACACCGTTTACGCTTGCTCTAGCGAAGTCTGGCGGCTTAAGCAGCATGACGTAAGCGTAAGGAATTTTTCTATTATGAACTAATATTACAAGTACTAAATACTTTAGTCCCTAAAAACGCATCGGAGGTTGTCTTATCAAATTTGGAAGCTGGTTTTAGAAACACCCCTTTAACTAGTTTTGTGAAGGTGTATACAGGTGATGTAATGTAGAAGGTGCTTTGAAAACTGCGCAGAATTGGAAAAAGTTCCGCCGTATAGTAGATTCCATTAGTAAAGTTCAGGTTCTTCTTCTTCCTTGCACCAGAGGTGCCCCGCCAGAGACGGTTTGTAGACTAGAAGACTGAATCATTATCTTCGCACCAGGGGTACCCCGTCAGAGACGGTCTTCCGATGAGTTGGGACGCAGAGATAAAAAAGGGAATACTTGAAATTTATATACAGATATTTACATCACATACAAATGTAGGCACTGGAGACAAATTTAGCGGCAAAAAGAGAAATTAAGCAGCAAAGATACAGAACCACCAAAAAGTGGATCTGGCTACCACTAGGGGAGCCTACTCGGCATAGCCGAAGATGCATAGCACCTGACCTTAGCTCAGAACCCCTTATTCTGGCTCCGGGGCCCGGTTTTAAAGACCTAGAGGCAGGGCTGTGGCATGTTGCAAGTTGCGCGTCCGCGCCGAGGGTGGCGCCACGCTCGAAACGATTGCAGCGATCCTGGTATCGGCGGCAAACGCGGCTGCAGTTAAGCCTAATAAAAGTGCAATTTTTTGACCACTATCAATAACAAAAACATGCCTATGAACTAAATTATAACCAGCCATAGGTATTAAAAATAAGATATCAAAGAAATTAGTTGCGAAGATGACGACGCGGGTAACGCGGCAGCAGACGACAAGCAGACGACGCCCGGTCAGCCGCGCAAGCGAAAACGGCGACGTCGGCGACATTCACACTGCAGCAGCGTCATTGGCGTCCAGTCGAGTCACACAGTTAGCTTTTCTTGGAGTCTTTATACTAAGAACTAGCACTGCAGCATATTATGTTGTCCCTAGCCCAACGCACTGATTTCTTCTACACAAGTCAAAGGTTGAAAATTTTCGCTGCCTTTCTCTGCGTGTGTTTATTCAAAGCCACAGACTCATGCGTTTCAATACATGTCAGATGTTTTACTTCCCTGCTATTTACCTAAATATCTTACAAAGTCGTGTACAAACCTATATTCAGTCATGTAGCATTTTATTATGTATACTGTACCTACCTTGACACCTTTTTTTTATCCCCTATATATTCTCTGTGCGCTCATGTCTTCTAGGTTTACATAATGGCGTTTTTTTATTTCGATTTTTAGGATGCCTGTCACTGATATTGCAATGCCAATGATGCCCGAAATCACTTTTTGAACATAGTTTGTCACTGCTGATGTTCCCTTAATAAATTGTTCTTTGTACAAAACCATTTACGCTTTTCGTTCTCGAGCGAGCGCAGCTGCTAAGCAGTCGCGCCGCTCGGCACCATACACCATGCTACATCAACAGTCACATCGAAATACGAAATACAAAAGCGAGCGAGCAGATTCCGTAAGTACTTGGGAAATCAAGCGTGAATGCAGCGTGCGATCAGTTAATCACCAGTATTTACAAAGCTTGGATCGAGCTAGGGGCCGCCAGCACCAGGAATGCGCGAGTGCAGTGCACTGTAGCGCGAGCAACCGGCCACAACCATCCGCCTAAACGCGCGCCGCCATATTGGATTTTTGATGCGTTTACCGCCTCTCCCAGGTGCCGCCACCATCGCTTTCGAAAAAAAAACGTCCCCATTGGCTCTATGAGAGTGTCACTCCCTTGCTAGAGGCCCGGTCCACCTTTAGTGGCACCCAATCATATTATACTCCTAACATGATTGGTTGATCGAGAGCATGGCCAGCCTTCCAGCTTCCGTAGGGTAAATCACCTGCCCAGAACCCTTCGCTTCTTCCCTCCACATCCTTTCCCTCTGCCCGGCGGACCCTCCCCCGCGGGACCTAGAGAACCTCAAGACCTGGGAGGACTGGGAGACCCTGCTGCGCTCGGAGGACCCGGCCGTGCAGACCATCGCCACCGGCCGTGCTGCCAGTGTTATGGACCTTCGGAACATAAACACTTGAGTGCAGTGGGGTCGTGCGGGGACCCTGGGGCGTGCCCCGAATTCCTCTGTAAATAAAGTTTTCTCTCTCTCTCTTCTCTACCACAAAATACAAGTAAAAGCAAACACAAACGCACAGACGTGCCAGCAGGTGCGAGGTAAAACATTCTCTTCCGCGCAAAAAAAAGAAGAAAGAAAAGCAAGTGCAAACACCCAGTCGTCCCCGCACGTGCGAGGTAAAACAACCTTTCCTTCGCACAAAAATACACGCGGGGCGAGGGACACACGTACTTCCTGGCGCATTGGCGAGCGGCCGCGTTCCGAGAAAGGAGACGCTTCGCTTGGAGCGCCCCCAGCCGCCCCCCTCACGCCGGTGGCGTCCATTGAAAACGGCAGCTGGCGGAGTTGTAAGGGAGAAAAACCGGTCCCGATGACCCCGCGTACACTACCGATCCCTTACACCATTCCTGCCACTGGATTCGGAGACACGCTTATCCTGGTGGCTGCTACAGCGTCTCACCCTTAGGTTGTCGCTGTCTTGTTGAAGGCCCTAAAACGGATGACCTATAATTTTACCTGTATATTTTGCGTTATATAATATCAGGGTGCAACAGTTAACATGCAAGACTAATGGTACTTTTAAACTACGCTTAATGCTACTCTTTTCTTCTGAAGAAGGAGCTTCGCTCCTTTTTTCTTACCTGGTCTAGGCAGAATTGATGGGCACGAAGCAGTGTATTGACTTTGTTAGGCTTGGAACTGAAATATGAAAAATTTAGGATTAGAAGGGAAAATAAAAAGTGAATCGTTAACGCAGATGTTTCACCTTACACGTGGTCTGCTGGGACCAGTTACTGAAAAGGCAAATGTTGACTTATATCAAGTGGTCCATAGAAATAGCCAAGAATCTTTCAAAAATAAAGAAGCACTGTAGCGACGCTACCTATGCTGCATTATTGCCACTATTACCAGTCTCCCTTGCTAGTTTGATTGGAATTGATGGGCGAAAATTAAGAATTTCTGAGAACTGCTCTTTAGCACTAGGTCACAATAAGCCGCTTCAATTCATTTCAATTTACATTTATTTTCAACATTTCACAAAGTTGACTGTCTCCCAGACAAAAAGCTGTAGCAACAACTTGACGAAGCCTGGAAACCGGCGGCAGGGAACAGTGACAGCAGTACAAAAAATAAATTCTATACAACATATCAATTGCTATCACATTTTATCAGAGTCATATTTTATCACAAACTTAAAAAATAAAAGGTGAAGTAAATAAATAAAAAAAAAGATATCGAGATGTTATACAAAGGCTAGGGTTAACAAGCACATGGTACTGCAAAAAAAGCGATAATTGCACATATGGGAGGTTAAACTACCACGTGTATGTTTTTATTGTACAAGTTACCATTTTACGCCAGAAACAGCATTTTACGCGTTATTCGAGCGTTATTAAAACTAGACAGACTGATCTTATTTAGTAACACTGGCACTGTCTATATCAAAGTAACAGCAGACAGGCCGTATCGTCTCATTGAACAGCGTCCTTAGGGCTTTTCTCTCCCAATCAATAATAAGACACGCCAATCAACTCATCACCGCAGTCGTCTGCGAGATTGCATAAGAACTAGAAGCACAGAACAGAGATCAGCTTTAACATTCGCGCTTGTTCACACAGGCTGTTGGTGCTGCCTTCTCTTTTCTCGTCCACTGGAACGAGCGAAAAATGTGAGGGTGCGTCGGCTGGCATAGCCAAGTCACGGTGGATGTGAGAGTATGCTGACTCGCTTCTTTTTACTTCATTAGTCTTCTTTCTTTCCAGTTGTTGAGCGCCATTTGGTTGGTTGTAATTGCTAGCGAGGTGCTGGAAGTGGTAAGGGAATAAGTCCACTTTTGGCATGCAGTGGCCGCAGATCCGGAAGGAAGGAAGGAAGGAAGGAAGGAAGGAAGGAAGGAAGGAAGGAAGGAAGGAAGGAAGGAAGGAAGGAAGGAAGGAAGGAAGGAAGGAAGGAAGGAAGGAAGGAAGGAAGGAAGGAAGGAAGGAAGGAAGGAAGGAAGGAAGGAAGGAAGGAAGGAAGGAAGGAAGGAAGGAAGGAAGGAAGGAAGGAAGGAAGGAAGGAAGGAAGGAAGGGAAACTTTACTCGGACTAATGCTTTTTCCTACGGTTTGGGGGCATCTTCAGAGACGTCTTGGTTCTATCCCCAGGAGCCTTCTCTGTCGAAGTCGTCCGCCTCTAATCAATGGTCGGTTGCCCTCAGTCCAGGGCTCCGCTGACCACTGCCGCCCATTCAGCTCGCTGTCGCAGACTTCGTTGGTCTTCACAGCGGTCGCTGGACAGCAGTCTCCCATTGCTCCGCACTCGGGTTTTGTATTTTGGGGACCACGTCTATGTTTTGGTTTTTCGTCGCACAAGAGACATTTGTCCGCGTATATCGTAGGGTGCATTTTGTTTAGTATATGTTGGTTTGGGAAAGAGCCTGTTTGTAATTGTCTCCAAGTGACAGCTTTTCTCTCTGCTGAGGGATTTGTGCGGTGGGGGATATCGCATTCTTCTGCCTCTATAGTTTTGTAGTACGGCCGAGTATTCCCTGGGTGCTGGCGCGAGTTCCGCGGTCTCGTCGGATGCTCGGAAAGTAACGTATCCTCGAGCTATCCTGTCAGCGACTTGGTTCCCTGCCACCCCCGTGTGTCCCGGAACCCACACAATTTTTAGTGGGATCTTGTCGTTTTGTTCTTCCTGGTTTTTAATTCTGTCGCTCGCTGCGAAAAGTATACGGAGCGCGTGACGACCTATCCTGCCATTTATGTAATTTCAGATCCGGATTATGAGAGTGAAATAACTAGAAGAATAACAATGGGTTGGAGCGCATATGGCAGGCTCTCTGAGATCATGAATGGAAATTTCTATCGGTAAGGATATTTCTATGCTAACATTCCTCAAGAAACAGGAACACTGAAAGCCTGATCTCTATGTTACGCTGGACTGAAAGTAAATTAATATTACAGTCACCAATTAAACTGGAAACATTTCTAATTTAAATTAAATTGAATGACCGCGCACACTCGCTCTCCAGCTCACACGGCAGAGCTTACGTCAAATGCGCTGGAAAGCGGCATTGCGTATAGTCGAAATGCTACGCATTAAACACGGTTGTAAAGGAGGCAGCTTTTTCAGGAAATTTCTCTGCAAATACTAGAACTTACTTGTAGGTGTCTAACAGCATCGCCAAAACAAGGAACAAGCGCAGAGAGCACATTAGTAGGCCAATTTTCACGGCTACTAGATTAGTGAATGCTGTCTAAATATACTACACAGTTGCCAGTACGCCTTGCATATTTTTCTCTAAGTAAAATGCATTGTTAAAGTGGAAACGCAGATGCCCCCTTGCGCGGAATAGGAATATCAATTCGGATTCATTAGCAATGCAATGTGAAAATGGAGCAATCAAATGATTAGTTTTTTGTAGGGCTGCTCAAAGTATTGATATTTAATTTTTTTTGCAAGCATAAAAGCCAGATCACACTAAATGTCATCTCACACATTTCGTACTTGCTTCTTCTCACTGATGCATTGAACTACTGGAATGCGCGACATGTGTTTAAAATTTGCTCTTCATTGTTTGATACTTCAGCTTCTGGAACCTCGTTTAGCCAGAAAAGGAAAGCAAGAAACTCAAAGAATAGTAATAACGGCCAAGGGACGTCTTTATGAGACAAAAATCAGACTGGAACATATTCAGCGAGAAATGCTCTATATTCTGGACGCTTTGCTCTGGTGATATTTCTCTCAAAATTTGGCCGTCTCTACCTCAGTCAGTTTTCGTTAAAATGAGATTTCATGGTGTTTTGGTTGCAGGAACGATGACTCTGTTTTAAATTTAACGAGCAGACAAAAAGGCAGCTTCAAGAAACCGCACAGCTTGCCGACAAGCCGTGTTTTTGCTTCTCCAACTAGCAGAGGCTGGAGTCTTTGTTTCGGTTGCTGAGCGAAACTTGCATAAAAATGCATCCGTCGGCGGCACAAGCATTTAAGCCATTACAAAAATATCAGGCTAGTACCGATGTGTACCTATACCTCGAAGACGTAGAAAATAATAAGCTGCTTTACTAGCGATCTATGCTCTCCATTAGGGCAGCAGTGCACGTAAAGAATTTTTTTAAGTCTTGAAGAATAAATACGGAAACGTCGGTTCATAATGCAATTTTGAATAGGCGGGGACATGCCATTCAAGGTGCCTCTTGCCGCTAACATTGAGCGATTTTATTGTTCTTTCATTACATATAATGGAGGAGATAAGGCAAAGAGCTGCGTACGCAGCTTCACTAAGGCCTTATCCCCTCAAAGGCAAAACAGCAGTGAACACAGACCGGACACCGATCAGAAACTAGTAACAAAGAATTTCACTAAAAGAAATAAAAATTCCTGCCCTATTCACTGTACCGGCCCCAGCAGAAGCTTTCATGTGGGCGCCTGTGTATTGGCGTCCAAGTCTGAACAATAACGAGAAACAACACTGCAGTCCTCTCCAGCTTTTTCATCAGTTCCAGGTCTGCTAAATAATTGTGCAGTAGTTGTGCGACAATCACATGATGTACTAAAATTGCGGTAACTAGGCGTCGTTTGCGCGATGAACTTGCGCAACAAGGTCCGTGTGACCGAGTAGGATTGAATACAGCGGCACGATGCTGGCTAGTGGCTCCGCGATTGAGCAGGCTGTGTCTGTGGTTAACGTGTGCGTTCCCACAAGCTGGTTCTTTCGTGACGTTGACATCACGGCGAAATCAAATGTATTGCTATAGATTAGGGCCCCTACGATATGGTGCTTTTAGAGCGATAGCTATTTCTGTAAACCCCTAAATGAGGCCTCCTTGAAAATGAAGTTACGGAGAACACGTAAAACTACTTACGTTCCATGATGGCGTATTCAAGCACTCGCGTGCTGGGCTGCAGCGGTAGAGTACTATTGTAATGCAGTGGGCAGCAAAGCTAATCGGTTGACGATGCCCGATTAAAATTTGATTCAGACGGCACCCGTACCCACGCTATTGATTGTTTGAAAACTTTATTTCAAGAATTGCACAGCGGAGCGTTGGCTGGTTCGCCTATTCCGGCGGCCCACTGGCCTGCGGCCGCAGCGTGGGCCCTGCGAACCAAGCCGCATTGCTTGTTAGGGTTCTCACTGTGCAGAATGGCCTCCCACTGCTCCGAATTTATAGAGAGTGGCAGTTTAGCGCGCAGGGTGTTGTGCTGCCGTGATGGCGCGCTACCCCAATGCAATGGCTAGCGAAACTAATCTTTTCACGCCGCCCGAATCGAGGTTGGTGAAGACGACTACACCCAAACCAACTGCGATAGATTTCTAGTTTAGCACTTTAGCACTGTGATGTAAAAACCTGAAACATGTTTAAATCATACTATAGCTTCAGCTGCGGCAGCAATTTGAATAATGATGTATTGCCATTGTTATTTTGCTCTGCTGCTGCGACCTTTTTATAAATGTGAACTGTGAAATGAAGAGTAAAAGCGATGATGGCGCAGTGCTGTAATATAGTGGCCAGCCAAGCTAATCTATTCGCGCCACCGTAGGTTGGAAACCCACTTGGGAAGAATTGTTCTTCAAGTTAGATATACCAGGAATAAAATGCGCTGCTGCAGTAGTATCACCAGCTACTGCAGCTGCGGCTTCGTTTTTTTTCTTCCCCCTTTCCTCGTCTTCGGAGGGACAACTCGCAAGGCTGTGCCTCACTGAAGGCTGCGGATTCTGTTTTTTCTGCCCTCATGATGGTGGCTTTTTGTTTTATTCCTCGCGATGTAGGCACTGTCGGTGACGTCATCGGTCAAGTCAGATTTCTGTCCGTGTCTTTTGCAAGGTTGATCAACGCCGGATTTTCCGACTAATGAGCCACACAATGCTTTCGCACTTATAGCAGCCTTCAGTGAGGCACAGCCTTGCGAGTTGTGCCTCGGAAGACGAAGAAAGGGGAAAGAAAAAAAACGAAGCAGCAAACGCTCGTTTGGTGCGAGCGCCACGGGATTCTCGTTAAGCACTATTTGCGGCTACCTTCATCATAGAGTTTCTTACTATTACCTAGAGGGAAAGCTGGCTGGCAGCCCGTCTATGGGAGTTTGCATGGCGACCCCTCGAGACCACTTCAGCCACCATGGGCGCTCAAAGCATCATGGGGCGGTGAGCTACTTGTTGCGGAACTGCAACTTTTGGCCAAAAAATAATAGAAAAATAAGGCTGTTTGATAACTACAAACGTCCTAACATTCAATATCTTGTCTAATGATTGCAACAAACGAGCAGAAAAGCATTTAAGTGCAAAGTTTGCCCAAAATAAGAGACGACTCGCTCTCCTATTGGCCAAGTAGTGAACACTATAAAAACTAATATTTCGTAATTAACAGGCTCGTTTTTAAAAGTAAATATGTTTTCAAAAACGATGTTGTTGCTTAAATACTATAAGAGGTTTTTTAATGGCAGTTCGGAAAAGTGAAACCTTTTATTGGCGTCGTGTGTCATCGCGTTTTCACTACTATGGGTTTCGCCCACTGCGTTCGCGCGAAAGTCGTCTGCGCACACACTAACAGCGTTTTCGAAATGCAACGTCTTAGTAGTGACGCTCCGGGTTCCCGAAAAATTACGACTGTGCCGCAACAAGTAGCTCACCGCCCCATGATGCTTTGGGCATCAATGGCGGCTGAAGTGCAGCGCCGCCAGCTTTCCCTCTAGGTAATAGTAAGAAACTCTATGACCTTCATGATTACATCATTGCGACTGGTCGCTTACCCTGTTAAGTCCATATAAAATTCCACTGAATGTCCAAAAGCGTATTTTATTTTCTTTCCTGATGTATCTAATTTGCTCATTATTTCTAACAATTCATACATATTTTCTGAATTCAAACATTCTACTATTTTACTTAGCTTTCTTTCCCGCACTCATACCTCCTTGGCATTCACCACCGTACCTTGGCCAATCCCCCCGCGTTGGTATGTGCCATTTTCATATGGCGAAAAAGAACAAGAAGAAGTAGCAGCTGCTGCTACTACTGCAGCAGCGCATTTTATTTTATTCCTGCTATATCTGATTTGTTTATTTATTGAAGAATTTTAACAATTCATACATATTTTCTAATTTCAATCTTTCTACTATACTACTTAGTTTTTTTTTCCCGCACATATACCTCCTTGGCATTCACCACCGTACCTTCGCCAATACCACCGCGTGGGTATGTGCCATTTTCATGTGGAGAAGAAGAAGAAGAAGTAGCAGCTCTAGTTCAGTAATGGGCTGAGTTTCTAAGATTAGTTACCCCTTGGTTCTCTTTGTTTTAAACCCCGCATTGTTGGCGCTTAAAGGTCATTCTCGTGGTGAAGTCTCAAAAAAGATATTCTCGTTAGGACGCGTTTTGCATGTTTAACCTGGCTTATACGTGAGGTTTTAAAACAGCTTTTAATTACATCGCATATAGTTTTAAACGGCTTATTTTAGTATCCAATTTGCTGTACGGTGTTTCCAAAAAAATTCTGAGGGCACTTAAGTCTGCTTACGTGTAGGAATGCGAAAGCATATCACCTCGTTTTTTTGCATCTCATGCTGACGTCGCACGTTAACTCCGATCATGTTACTCTATTATGTAGTCACTTGTTTTTTTCATGTTACTGGGACATCAAGCGACATTACCCCATGCCACGGAAATATAGTATGACGTCACACATATCGGACAATTTTCGTCTAAATCGGCCGAGGTCAAATTTCTGGGGGACGCGGGCCAAGTTTGGAAGTCGCCACCGTGTCGGGCATGGTCAACTGCGGATACACGTATGTTTTGGTCCAAATCGCTCTGGGTCAAACTAGGGTTGGCCGGGTCAAATTGAGCCAAAAGCCCAGGTCACATCTGAAGGTCGCCATCGTGTTGGGTTCGATATTGACTTCTGTCTAAATCGGCAAGGGTCAAATTTCGGGGGTGGCTCCGGCCAATTTTGGATATCACTCTGTGCGAATTTGAAGGTTTCCATTGTGTTTGGCACGCTCAATTATGGTACATCAGCTTTTTCACAAATCCTTTAAATTCAATTTTAGGGCGTCGCCCGGACCAAAATTTTATTGTAAAAAATCAAAATTTTCAGTAAAAAATTGAAAGAGAAAACATTGTATTCACAAGAAACGTACGCAGAACCGACTTCACTCAGATATTTTGTGACCAGTATGTATTAAACGGTCCTGTCGCTGCCTTGCATCAACAATAAGGCGCATACGCCAAGCAGGCTGTGCGCAGAAGCTTACCCTGAACTACTTTGGGTTGAAGGTGGAAAATAATAGCGCCCTGTTACGCGATTGCGTGAGAAAATCTCACGGTACTTTGTGCAGTATAAGAGTGGCGAATCCAGTTTGTGCATGGTGCCAAGTCGAGAAACCACCAGGTACTACTACAGGGTGGTACCGATAGAGGTAACTTCTCTTTTGTACGCGTCCGGTAATGCTGGTTTCTCTACCCGGAACCAAGAGCATTCATTTTGAAATGTGGAGCTGCTCACCTGCTGCAGCTTTCTGCATGCACAGCTGCCCATTTTAATTATCTTCGCCACGCTTTTAGACTAACGAGTACGAGCCACCATGCGGGCGCTCCTGTGTGTAAGTGGCTTAACGAAGAAATAAAAAGTATGTGCACGGGCCTGTGGAACGGCTCCAAACAGGACGCATCAACTACCTCACAGAAAAGAAGCGAAAGAATCGAGATAGAAGAAAACATACGGCACACAGGAGCTCCGCCGCGACTATCACGTCTGCGGGAAAAGCCACCATCACAAAGCCAGTGGTAGGGAAGGAGCCATGGCTAACGGAACCCAGCGAAGATCCCTCAGGTTGAAAATATCTAAATTATAGGAGTGACTATACAAAGCAAAGGGCACACCGGTGATGCAGTAACTAAGATGGAGAACTGCGTACAACGAACGATGTTCGTCATACAGCGAATTGCCAACAGGAAACATGGCATCAAAGACCATAATCTCCTGCGGCTGCTACTAGGCTTCGTAGTTAGCCGTATCTTGTATGCTGCCCCCTTCGTCGATTTTAAAATAGCAGAAAAGGAAAAGGTAGATGGAATTATCAGGTGATGCATGAAGCAAGCTCTAGGCTTGCCCACTAGTACATCCACTCGCCGCCTTCTAGAGCTGGGTGGGCACAATACCCTGGAAAAAATTACGGAAGCAGTAAGAGCGTCCCAAATCGAATGCTAAGCTGGGACCACAACTTAGAAGGTCATTCTAGCCAAACTGCATATGAGTGCACACAACAGAAAAGACGCCAAAGTCGACATTCTTGAAGAAATTCAGAACAACGTAGTCGTACCACCACTACCCAAGATTATGTATCCTATTCATGACTCAGTGCGTCAGGCCAAACTAGGAGAAGCGCTTGAGAAACGCTTCCGCTTCTACAAAGACGCGGACGTGGTCTACGTGGATGGCGCTGAGTACTGTAAGAACGCGATGACCCTCGCTGTCGTCGATAATAAACATCAGCTGAAAATAAGTACCTCTATGCTCTTGGGTAACCCAGACACTGAAGAGGAAGCTACCACAGTACTGGATTCTGTAAGCACAAAAGCGGGGTATATCATCAGCTACTCGCCGTACCAATTTTCAGCAGGGGACGAATAAAATTCTATGCCATCATGTAATATACGAAAAAATTAGTCTTGACGCCATCACATGCATCCCTGCCTTTCTATGAGACGGCCCACGATTTCACCCGAGGCTTTTTCTTACGGGCGGACCACAGCGAAGTGGTCTACACAGACAGGGATCGCATGGTAGGATGCAGAGCAATTACACAGCGCTATCGTTTGCGAAGAGCTAGACTTCCTTCAGAAAATGGAGTCTTAATAAGATACCAAGCCATCAACTGGCACCGGTTACAAACTTACACATCTCCAAACACGACCCTCTGGAGTCTTATGTGCTCAGAGCAAGTTTCAGCAAATTGCGGAAAGTTCGTACTTAGGGCCGCCTTGATCACATACTATGGAATTGTCCTGATGCCTCCTAGTAGGGACGACACACAAAGTTGAAACACCAATGGCAGGCCTTACTACTGAGCTCTGACCTTTAGACTCAGCTACAACTCGTTCGACTGGCCGTAGCCGCCGCCTTTCGGTCGTTTTCTAGGCAGGTAGCCCGCTAGCTACACTGTTTCTGTTGGGCATTAAAAGTTTCCCTACCCTATCCTGCGAAGAGTCGGGGAATGCCGCGGCACGATGAGTTCGGAGCCCAAGCGGAATTCAATTATATTTTTACACCGCGCCATCAGTGTCAAAATACTCTCCCCCTCCCTGCAGTTCTGAAATATCCATTTTGTAAGTGATGTAATGTGCCCAGATTCCTAGGGAATGATTCCCAGGGCCTTTGTTAATGACCAATCAAAGAGCAGAAATTGACAATTTTGCTCGCATCTCGCATAGACATCCGTCCCTGATTCCTGCGATTCTGTGCTACTGAACTCGGGCACACATACCGGATTGTTGCAGATCCACACCACTGAGTTTCCACAGGCAATCGTGCATTGTACCAGCGCAGAATTTGTGAGGAGGTGGTGTTGCCGGTGCGTCCGCTCATTTCGACGTGATTCTAGTGCGACTTCTTCTGGCTTCTCTGTTTATTCTAACCGGCGTGTATCTGCAAAACGACCACCGTGGGAAGATGGCAAGTTCGTCTCCATTCGCCGGAAACATCATTGACACCGCACCTGTGTTGACTGCCCGTTTCGAGGGCTCGCCGAGTGACTGGCGCTCCGAGGTGTCGTATAGAGTGCGCCAGCATGAACGGGATTCAAAAAGCAAGCTTCGCCTTGGTGGTATGGTGCATTCTAGCGAGGTTTCTCAAACGGTTTTGAAGCTCTACGAAGGTGTCTCTTGCATCGATTAAGTTTAACCAGTGGCATAATGAACTAGTGTAGGAGTGCGTTTATTACGCGCCCTCGCAGAGGCCGAACCGCTACGTATGATCTGGCAGAGTGGACAGGCGTAGCCAGCACAAAGAGAGCGGGGCGACTTCGTCGTTGTCAGGCTAAGCGTAGCGCCCGGCCATGAGGCTAGCGGAACCCCTCACAGTTGGCACAGGACAGCTTCTCCTGGGTGAAAAGGAGCCAATCTGCCGTCTTGTGGCGAGGTAAGGACAAAGGGATCGCAGTTCGGCTTCAGTCGGTTGACGTGGATGGTTTCGCGGCCACGATGACGCAAGCCCTCAAAGGGTACATCTGGCTCAACGATGTAATTGACCGGAGAGGTGATGTGATGGTGAGACCGATCCGTCACCCTCCGATGTATTCCACCGTGCCATTGACGATGACCAACCCGCGCTATGTGACAAACTCGTCGCCCTCCTCCAGCGCTTTAGTTCTTCCTTCGATCTTCCTCAGACTGCCTAGGGCCGTGCGTCTCTCGTTGCGCACACCATCGCCACCGGTACACACGCCCCTCTTCGCCAGCGCGCCTATCGTGTCTCGGCTTCTTAGCGCCGCCTCATTTCTAATAACATAGACGACATGCTCCGTTGGGGTGTCATACGGCCCTCCCTTATTCTCTGGGCGTCTGCGGTTGTGTCGGTAAAAAAGAGAGATGGTTCCATCAGGTTCTGTGTTGATTACCGCCGGCTCAACAACATCACACGCACGGACGTCTATTATCTGCCACGCATCGATTACGCCTTGGGCTGCTTGCATGATGCTGAGCATTTCCCCTGATGGCGAAATTTGCGCCACACGCCGATCGCATTCTACTCGACGCCGGTCTCCTTCTCCTATGCTGCGACGATCTAGCTCCACCCTTGAGGGAAACTAACAGTCGTAGTTCTCAAGGGGCAAGAACTGCACTTGTTTCGAACTCCTCAAGTCCTCAATGCCATCCTTCTAATGCAATCGTAGTGTTTGTGGAAGACACCGAGGTTCTCGCCCTCGTCGACACGGGTGCTGAAGGATCCGTCATAAGTGAAGATCTCTGCCGTCGACTCCGCAAAGTGACTACCCCACTTTGGGACTTTTCGCTTCGCACCGCCTCATCACAGCGCATTCATCCCTCAGATGCATGTACGGCCCGTGCCCTCAGTCAAGATGTTTTGTACACCATCGGGTTTATTATGCTGTCCCATTACTCACAAAACATGATCCTGGGATGTGACTTTCTTTCGACTCATCGTGCCGTTATTGACTGCGTCCGAGTAGAAATTGCCTTTTCTGCGCTGTGTAACGTCCCTCGAGCGACGTACCTACTTAGTCTGCCAAACTTGTAGTCACGATTGATGCCGACATTCCTCCGTTATCTGCTGCCCTCGTACCCCTCTCCTGTGCAGGCGTTACTCATTCAACTGTTTTCTTCGCGTCTTCGTAAGCCGCCTCGCGCCATCCCTGCCTCCTGTTTCCCTTTGGTCTTCTCGCGATCAACTATGGACAAAATGCAATTAATGTCTCGAACCGATATTCGTAAACGTCACCAGTGCTCTGAGGTGAATGCATCGAGCGCGGCTTCGGCCGCTTATCTGTTTTTTTTTCAGCCAGTGTCCGTTTCGGCGGACGCGGTTGTTGCTGCGACGCGGTTGTTGCTGCCCTTTATTGTGATCTTTTAACTCTCCTCTATCTGCACGTGGCAGCTGTTGTGGCTCGGCCCGAGCCAGTAGGCAGGCCCGTGCGATTTCCTTTTCATCCTTCTCTCAGTCGCAACAACAACAACAAAATGCCTCGGGCGTATTGAAGAACTTGATTCCTCTCTTCCCTATCCTATTCTTGATACCACCGCTTCCTTTGAAGTCGATGTGCTCAGCTCGCGTGATGATGATGATGACGACCTCAGGCTTAATGGTGTCACCTAGAGAGCAGGGCGAATTTATCGTCGTCAGGCGCAGCGTAGTGTCGGCGCATAACCGTAGTGGAACCCTTCACAGTTGGCACATTACACTAGCAACAAATACCCTTGTGTGTAGTGCTTCCCTGGTAACATTCTCTAGCCATCATGTGCGCACACACTTCTGTTGAAGAAAAATACTGAAATGGGACAGTGCCGGGATGCCGGGCAAAAATATTTCACAGCACCTCTTTCTTCCTTTCTTCTTTCACTCTCTCGCCTTTCGCTTACGGCGGTGGTGGTGGTGAAAAACATTTATAATGCAATAAATATTTACAGAGAGGGGATTGGGGTAGGCCCTATTGGCCCTTTCCCCTAACAATACTAGGTGGAGCCCCTATTCCGGGGCCCCATTGGCAAGCAACGCCGCCCGTGTCCGGTGAACCAAGGCCTTTTGGGTCTTTAGGTCCTGACAGCCGAGCAGGGCCGCCTCCCAGTCCTCTCTGGTGGGGTTGGGGTTGGGGTAGATGGGTTTGACTGACACGCCCAAACCATGTGGAAGGTGTCGGCCACCTCCCCACAGAACTGGCACGCGCCATCAAAGGATGTATTGAAATGTTTAAGCACCGCCGGGCACAGTACAGTGTTAGAATTTTGATGAGGAGGCGCTCGTCAGCGCGATCCAGACCCTTACAAGGGGCCGGGTAGCGCCGGTGCTCCTCCTTGTAGTAATCGGTGATTTGTTTGAATGTAATGGCCAGATTGTCTGATTGGGAGTACCCTTCCAAGGACAGGGAGATAGCCCGGGGAGAGAGTGCGCGGGCGGCCTGATCGGCCTGTTCGTTTCCCTGGAGTCCCTGGTGACCGGGGGCCCAAATCAGGTTGCGTGGAGTTGGATCTTCAGATCGACAGCTATATTCCAGTATGCGCCAGGCAAGCGGGGGAGCCCAGCCCAACTCGTAGTTCTGACAGGCCCCTCGCGAGTCGGTGATGATGTGTTTCGACTTGGGAGTAGTGAGAGCAAGAGCAATGGCAATCTCCTCCGCGTGTGTTGCGCTGTAGGCTTTGAAAGTGAGCCCGTTGACTGTGTTTGTGTTGTGTACGACTGCGGCCGTGTACCACACCCCGTGGTGTGGGCCGGCAACGTCCACGTAATACACATGTTGTTGGTTACCATAGTATCGCGTCAACGCTTCCGCGCGCGCCTGGCGACGACCGCTATGGTCTTCTCTGGACATGTTGCGGGGAAGGGGTCGGACCCGGAGGGCGCGTCTCCAGGGTGCTGGCACTCTCTCCCTTTCCTCAATATGGTAGTCATGTTTGATGTGTAGCCGGTCCAAGAGGCGGCGACCGGACGTGGTCTGTGCAAGACGCGTGTATTGGTTGACTAAGTGGGCCTCTCGAAGCTCCCGAAATGTGTTCACCACGCCCAAGGCCAGAAGTCGCTGGTTGGACGTGGTGACCGGGAGGTCGAGAGCCCGCTTGATGACTTTCCGGTGGATGACCTCCAGTTGGTCATCATCATGTTTGCGCAGGTGCAAGTAGGGGGTTGAGTAGAGGATTCTACTCGTTACGAAAGCATGGGCAAGCCGCAGTGCATCCTTGCTTCGTAATCCGCCCCGCTTGTTGGAGACCCGGCGGACCACGCGGCCCACCTGGTCTCCCACCGTGCGAAGTTTGGCTAGGGTGGTGTCGACTCTGCGTTGGTGGTGTATGAAGAGACCAAGGACGCGGATCTCCTTGGACTCCCGGATCGGTCCCGAGGGGAGACTGATGCAAAGCGGAGTTGTGTCTTGAGGGGAGGGACGTATGTGCACAAATTCTGATTTAGACGGGGCGCACTGGAGTCCGCAGTACGCCGCGTAGTCGTCGACTAGGGTCGCCGCTGCTTGCAGGCAGGATTCCACGTGGCCCAGATTGTAATGTCATCCGCATAAAGAGCGTGATGTATCCCGGGCAAAGAGGACAATTTGGAGGGAAGATGAAGCATTGCCAAATTGAAGAGGAGGGGAGACAGGACCGCGCCTTGAGGTGTTCCCCTCGAGCCGATGGTGTATGGCCCGTGTTCCGCATCTTGTATGCGTATGTAGGCTTGACGGTCTGTAAGAAATTGTTTTATGTAGTTGAATGTTTTGTGGCCACAGTTGGTGTTACTGAGGTGGTCCAGGATTACTTCGTGTTTGACGTTGTCGAATGCGCCTTTAAGATCCAAGGCCAGGACCACCTTGTCGTTGTGGGGACATTCGACAGGATCTAAGATGTCGTGGTGAAGCTGCAGAAGTATATCCTGTGCAGACTTGTGAGGGCGAAAACCGAACATGGTGTCCGCGAAAGTGTGCTGTGTTTCGAGAAAATCGGAGAGTCTGTCGCGCACCATCGTCTCCATCAGCTTGCCGACACAAGACGTGAGGGAGATGGGGCGAAGGTTCTCCACATCAATAGGTTTGCCGGCTTTCGGAATAAAGGTCACGAGAGCCGATTTCCAATCGAGAGGGAGAGGAGTCTCTCCGTCCCAAATGCTATTGATGTATTTGAGGAGCGCGGCGTAGGCTGCGTCGGGAAGGCTGGCCAAGAGCTTGATCGTAACCTTGTCGCGCCCGGGTGCAGTGCCCCGCTTCATTTTGCTCAAGGCTGCCCGGAGGTCGTGGAGCTGGAACGGCTTGTCCAGCTCCGTGTTCTCTTCGCCTGCATACGAGTACGCCGCCTGCCTTGGGTCCTTAGTGGTGCACAGGTAGCGATCCCTGAGTGTGTGCGCTAGTTGTTTTGTCGTTCCTGTAAAGTTGTGCAAGGCCCTATGTAATTGGCGTTGGGTTTCCGTGCGTGTTTGTATTGGATCGATGAGAGCGCGGAACAGGCGCCACGTGTTGCGGCCAGACATCTGGCGAGCAGCCGCGTTGCACCGGTCCACCCAGTTAGTGTCGGCTAGCTGAGTAGCATATTCCGCTGCCTGTTGTGTGAGTTCGAGGATGCGGTTCTTTAGGCGTCTGTTATGTTTCTGTTTCTTCCATCGCTTCGTGAGGCTGCGACGGGCCTCCCAAAGGTGGAGAAGGTGGTTGTCCACGTCTGTTTGTGTTTCTGTAAGCTGTATCTGCTGTTCGTGTTGCGTGAGTGTAGACGTGAGCGATCTGGACCAGGCGTCGTATCCCGACTGGAGGGGGTCTACAATAGGTAGAGAGGTGCGGAAAGTCGTTTAGTCAGGGATACGAGCTTGTTTTAGTGGGCGTTTCAGGGGACGCATGTAAACGGTTGTGTTGATTATACAGTGATCACTACCTAGAGTGTCCTCTGTATTCAGCTAGTCGGCATGTCGTATGTTGCGTGTAAATGTGAGGTCCGGGCAAGTATCTCGTTGAATGGAATTGCCGACACGTGTTGGGTTGGCGGGGTCAGTGTGCAGGGTGAGTCCAAGTGTGGAAAGAAGTTCCGCAAGCTTCCTCCCACGCCTGTCCTCCCGGGGGTATCCCCATAGCCTGCTCGGGGCGTTGAAATCGCCGACGATTAGGAGGGGATCCCTACCCGCCACCTGCATAGCTTGAGTGAAAATTTCATTGAACGTGACGTTGTTAAGTTTCGGTGGGCAGTAAATATTTAGAACGTGTACAGATGGGTCAGACCGCTTTAGGGGCAGCACTGAAACCATCGTGTATGGGAAAGACGGTGTTGTGGGAAGTGTGACCTCCTGCGCAGTGTATCGCTTGTGAACAAGTATACATGTCTGCGGGTTGTGTTGAAATGTCGTGTAGTTTGTTAGTTTGGCACCGGCGCCGGGTTCCTGAAGGGCAACCACGGCGACGAGGAACTCAAGGTTCTCAAGATAGAGGCGGAGATGAGTCCGCTTCTTGTGGTCCTTGAGACCTCGGCAGTTCCACTGCGTTAGTGTAAGCGGCTGAGTTGTTCTTGCTCGCGACTTAGGGTTGGGGGCCATGGTCGGAGGCGGAGGGTGGGGTCACGTTGTTAAGACTCCCCAGTCCGCTAGTGCCCGGCGCAGACGTGCAGGAGTCTTCCGAAAAGTCAAACTCATCGGGAATAGCTCTATTGAATTTTGAGGGGCGGTTAGCGTCCCTGATGGGTCCTACGCGTTTAAGGACGCGCGGATTATCTTTTATCCATTTTTGGATAATGTGCGTTACGGCTTGTGTCACCTGTGCGATGACACTCTCCACCTGACGTGCGATGGTGTCATGGATAATTTCGTTTTGAGCTCGCAAGAGGGCGAGCTCGCGCTTGAGTTCCTGTGTCTCGGCGGTGCTGGTGGGGGAGGAGGGGAAGGAGAGGAGGCGACCCTCGCCCAGCTGCCTACCTTGGGTTGGTTGCAGGCGGCGCCGCCAGGTGAAGCGCTGAGAGCTGGGAACTCCGCTGCTCCGGGTGGTGGCGTTACTGTTGCTGTCTTGCCAGGGGGTTCTGTCGCGGTTCTGTCTGAAAACTTTATTGCGCGTATATGACAGGGATGAAGTTTTAGCGTCAACAGAGATGTGTAAGACAGCCGATTCTTTCCCTCAAGAAAAATTTTCGCCATTTTATTCCAGCGCAGAGGCTGTCACAATAAGGTGTATTCATCGAATTCAGCCAGTTTTCACTGCAATATTTTGCTAGTTCTATGAGAACGAACGCGTGATACTGAAGCATTAACTTTAAGATAGGGGGAGGATAAGAGGTGGAGAAATATATAAATAAAAAATCACTAAGTTCTCGAGAAGCTTTCTGAAAAACTTTTCCCTTCCCACTAATCAGCAGTGCACCTTCTCGCGTTACGCCTAGTGGCATTGGCCGCATAGCGCTCTATTAGGATAATCTTTATTGGCAGTCGGAAGACTCATTTTTCTCAGTTCTATGTATGTGTTTGTTATCAGAGGGTTAAAGACGATCATATCAACTGCAGTTGACCTACTGCTGAACCTGGTTAGAAAACGAAAGCTATGGCGTATTGACGCATGTAACGTTGATAGCGTTCTGGACTCTGGGTAGACTCTGGGTTCTGGAGACCTGCCAGGCAGCGTGCAAGCGCTGCGGGGGGCAGCACGCGATCTCCGACAGCGTTCAGCCCCGCTCGTACGCCGCGGCCGCCGGTTGCAGAAAGGCGGCAGTCGAGCCATCCGCGAGTGGTAACCAGCCCGCTACCCTGCGGGACGAGGCTGCAGCGACCTCCAGCGACGACCGGGCGGAGAAGGCGACGACCAACTCCTCGGCGGACCAGACCGAGGAGGACCAGCCCGAGGGCGTCTTCGACGCCGAGAAGTCTGCCTCGACAGACTCCGACGCTTCGCTTCTCGAGTGGGATAGATGGCTTGAATTTCTGCATGTATGCGGACGACATCACCATCTGGATGACCCTTGGATACGATGCGCACGTCGAAAGTACGCTGCAGAAGGCCATAAACGAGGTAGAACTCTATGTCAGCCGTATGGGCTTGGAATGCTCGCCTCAGAAGTCTCAACTTCTTTTTATCGACTTTTGCATCAAAGACAAACTAGAACCATTCCTAACATCAAATTACAAACTCAAGGGGTGGAGATTCCTCATGTTGAAAAAATCAGAATTTTAGGAATGATTATACAAATTAACCGGTATAACGGTGATGCAATAACTAAGATGGAAAACTGCGCGCAACAAACGATGCGACTGATAAAGCGGATTGCCAACAGGAGACACGGCATGAAAGAGCAGAATCTCCTACGGCTGGTACAGGCGTTCACAGTTAGCCGTATTTCGTATGCTGCCCCCTTCCTTGATCTTGAAGTTTCAGAAAAGGAAAAGGTAAATGGAATTATCAGGCGGTGCACGAAACAAGCTCTAGGATTGCCCATCCGTACATCCACTCACCGCGTCTTAGAGCTAGGCATGCATAATACCCTGGAAGAAATTACTGAAGCAGTGAGAACGTCCCAAATCGAACGCTTAGCCGGGACCACAACCGGCAGGGCCATTGTAGAAAAACTCAAAGTGAGCCGAGATAACAGAACAACCGCCAAAGTTGAGATGTTCGGATAAATTCGGGACAATATAGTTGTACCCCCATTACCCAGAAATACGCTTCCTATTCATCACTCGGTGCGCCGGGCTAAACGGGCAGTGGCGCTACAGAAACGCTTCCGCTCTACAAAGACGAGGACGTGGTCTACGTGGATGCCGCTGAGTAAGGTAAGAACACGATGACCGTCGCGGTCGTCAATAATAAACAACTCCTCAAAATAAGTGCCTCCATACTCTCGGTTAACCCAGAGACTGCATAGGAAGCTGCCATAGCACTGGCTTGTGTAGGCACAAAAGCGGGGTACATCATCAGTGACTCCAAAGTTACCATTCTAAATTTTAGCAGGGGCCGGGTCTCCCCTCGAACGAATACAATTCTAAGCAGTCATGTAATAGGAAAATTACACTAGTCTGGACACCAGCACTTGCATCCCTGCCTGGTAATGAGACAGCCCACGAGTTCGCCCGAGGCTTTTCCTTCCGAGCGGACCCGAGTGAGGTGGTCTTTACAGACAGGGATCGCATGGTGACCTAAAGAGAAATTACACAGCACTATCGTTTGCAACCAGCTAGACTTCCTCCAGCGGATAGATCCTTGACCAGATACCAAGCCTTCAACTGGCGCCGGTTACAAACTTCCACCTTTCCTAACCCGGCCCTTTGTAGTGTTATATACCCAGGGCAATTTTCAGACAAATGCGCAAACTGTAAACTTAGGGCCACCTTGGACCACATACTATGGGAATGTCCTCATGCCCCCCGGGAGGGACGAGGTATAAACACAAAAGATCAATGGGAGTCCTTACTACTGAGCCCCGACCCGGCGACTCAGTAACAACTCGTCCGACTGGCCGAAGCCGCCGCCGAGAGTCAAGACCTTTCGGCAGTCGTCTAGGCGGGTAGCCCTCTGTCTACCCTCTGTCGGACATTAAAAGTTTTCCTATCCTATCGCCCCTGTCGGAGCCACCGAGCCCGGAGGCGTCCCTTTTATTGCGAAAGCAATACTACTTGCACTTTCACGCCTTTGCCGTGCCGCGGCCGGTGACCGCCATCGTGCCGCGGCGGTGACCACCATTGACCTTCATTTGACCTTGATTGCATTAGATTAGATTAGATTGGATTAGATTGGATTGGATTACATTGGATTGGACTGGATTGTACTGGATTGGATTGGATTAGATTAGATTAGATTACATTAAATTACATTACATTAGATTACATTGGATTGGATTGAATTGGAGTGGATTGAATTGAATTGGAATGGATTGGATTGGATTGGATTGTATAACCGACGCATCACCACAAGTGTAACCACAAGCACCACCACCAGCTATACTACCAGCTGTACCATGGCGTAGGTACGGATATTGCTTTCGCAATTACCAGGCTCAACCAAGCTAAGCCACAGCGAATTTTTTTGACGCGCCGATGGCGGCGCGGCTGCAGGACGCCGAGCCGGGCACCGAGTCGCCTGCGATGTCATCCTCCGACGCTGCACTGCACACGCCCGTCGGGGGCAGCGAAACCAGCGACAGGGCGAGCGAGAGGGCTCATATCCCGGTGGCTCCCGAACCGCGCCCCCCGTGCGCCGCGAGGGTAGTCAGGGCTGGCGTGCGCAAGGCCCTGGAGCTGGACGACCCCAAGCGCCAGCACTCGTCGTCCGAGGGCAGCGGTCCATCGCCGCTCTACCTCGCGCCTAAGAAGAAGGTGCGGACTGCGGAGGAGGAGAACGCCGTCATGGATTTCTCCGAAGACTTCTAGTCTTCGCGATGGCGCCTCCTCTCAGGACTTCGGGCCGTGACGGCCCCTTTCCCTCTCCCCTGCTCGGCGGTGGCTCGAGCGCCGTCGTTTCGGCGCTCAGCTGGGGCGCTATCTTATCGGCGCGCTGGCTGCGTCGCGCGTCGGGCGAACGGTGGACGGCGTCTGTGCGGTGGTGTGTGTTATTGCGTGTATGACTATGTGTGCCGCAGCCGCGCGCGTCGTGCGGACCTTACCACCGCGCAACCGTTAGCGCCGCTGGGCATCGTCGCCCCGTCGCCGCGAGGCCGCCAGCCAGGAGGCCAGCAGGCACCCGGGTCGCCTCCGCAGCGGCTCGCCACCCCTCCCCCAGCGCCGGTGTATCTTCGCACCCACAGACTTTGCCTGCAGAACTGTGCCGTGTGTCCGTCACCGCTTTGTTTTGTTCAATTTTTTCGTTGTTTAACTTTGTTGTATTGTTTTCCTTCTTATTTTTATAATGGCTATGTTTCGTTTTGCTTCTTTTAACGTGCTGGGCTTTCGCTCTCCCGATAAGCAACGGGAGGTGCTGCACCGTGCACGGTCTTTTAGCATTGATCTTTTGTTTTTGCAGGAGTGTAATTTCCGCACCTCTGCAGATCTTATTTCTTTTCGTTCACGTTTTAACGTTGATGCTTTCTTTTCGTTGACGGACTCGTGGTGTTGCGGCGTGGGCGTTGTATTTTTGACTCCGGCTTTTCGCGCTGGAGCGCACTGCGCTTTTGGGTACGACGGTAGAGTCCTAGTGGTGGAAATCTTCCTCGACGGGCGGAGGACGCGTTTTCTAAAAGTGTACGCGCCTGTCACGCGAGCGCTGACAAATGAATTCTTCCGCTCGGTCGCGTCCCACTGCCTCGACCTTGTGCCGCATGTCCTCTTGGGGGATTGTTATTGTGTGCTGGGCACCACGCGGGACATTACGGCGCCCGGGAAGGGTGCCTAGAATTACCACGCACGCGAACTCAGCCGGTTAGTGCGCCGAATGAAGCTATCCGACGCCTGGGTCTTGAGGTACGATAGCGTCTTCGCAGCCACTCGCACAAGAGGCCAGACTGGGAGGAGGATAGATAGAGTCTATCTCCCCTCCTGTCTTCACTCGTTCTTGCAGTCGTGCGAGATAGGTTCCCGGGAGGTGCCCGCGACCTCAGTGACCACCTTCCTGTTTTGGTCACGCTGAGCAACGCGGTAGGGCGAACCAGTGTTTCCGACACTTGGCGGATGGACGTGTCTCTATTGCACGACGAGACCGGCGTGCGAGACCTTCGAACGGGGTAACCGCATCTATCGTAGGCGTGGATCGTCTCACCACTGACGGGTGGCACGCCCTCAAGTGCCCGTGGCGCCTCATCTTGATCGGGGCAGGAAAACGCAAGCGCGTGAGACACACGGAAGCCCTGAATGAGGTCCTGCGCAGAATGCGCATTGTCAAGGGGGAGGCGACCTCGACTTTGCCATGCGGGAGTACCTGAAGATCCTCCGCGTTAGGTGTCACCGCATTCTGGAGGAGAGGTCTCGCGCTTCGCGCGCAGCCGCGGCTCATCGGGTGCCTTTCGAAGACACTCCGGACCTTAGGCACGCGAGCAGTCTCTGCCATAGAGGCGACCGTCCAGCCCACGTGAAATGTGAATAAAATAATTAGGCAGTGGCTTAGCTCTGGTTAAGCCTGGATATGCAAGCGAAAAACTGCAGTTGTCCTTGGTTTCACGTAATGGCTGTCGCAGTTGGCGCACAATGAACTGGGAGCACCACGACAACGGTTGAGGTGTTCGGCCGTCCACACACTGCCTGTAAGGAGGCGGAGGAGGAGACGCGCGTGTAGTGAATACGGTGCTGTCTTAGAAGGTTGCTTTAGAGAGAGAGAGAAAGAGAGAAAAACACTATTGTAACATAAATTCCGGGTACGCTCCAGGGTGCCCGCACGAGCCCACTGCATTCAAGTGTTTATGTTCCTAAGGTTCTTTACAATGCCCGCCCGGCCGGTGGCGATGGTCTGCACGGCCGGGTCCTCCGAGCGCAGCAGGGTATCCCAGTCCTCCCAGGTCTTGAGGTTCTCTAGGTCCCGCGGGGGAGGGTCCGCCGGGCAGAGGGAAGGAATGTGGAGGGAAGAGGCGAAAGGTTCTGGGCATAGGGTGCGTGCCGGAGTGGCGAAGGAGGGATGATAGTGGGCTAGGGTAAGGGGTAAGTGGAGAGACTGTATCTGTAGTCTGCGCCAGAGTATTGCTTTGTTATCTGGGGAGGAGTGGGGCGGGGGGTAGAGCTGGCGTGAGGCTCTGTAGGCCCGCGTCAGCTCGCTGAATGAGTGCATGCGCTCCTTCGTGAATCCCCGATCTGAGGCCACCTGAGCCCGGTTTAAAGAACCTCGGGCTAAAAGTTTGGCGACCTGGTTTCCGGGATTCCCGGAGTGCGCGGGCACCCATATCAGCTCCACTTGGCGGGGCGGGGGTGCACACCCGAATCGCGCCGTAAGGGCCGTAAGGGAAAATGAAATGAACATTGGATTTAAGGAAAGGAAATGCCTGTCCCTCATACCTTGGTGCACACCCGAAAGGAATGGACGCCACAGTACAAGTCTCTGGAGGTGGTGGTGGTGGTGGTGAAAACTTTTATTTTTTGAATTAAAGTTTGGGAGCCACAGAGTGGCCCCGCTACATGGTCGGCGTCCCTAGTCCGGGACACCGCATGACGAGGCCCCGTCTCTCGCCCGTTTCACCTGAGCCATTTGTGACTCAAGCGAGTAGCAGTAGAGGAGGGCAGTCTCCCTGGAAGGGGTAGGGAATGGGGGAGGTGGGGATTTTGAGTACATGCCAACACCATGTGGAAGATATCACAGGTCTCCCCACTGTGTGGGCATCGCCCATGCGTGTTAGGATCGTAATGTTTTATGATTGCAGGACAGAGTAGAGTACCTGTCTGCAGGCGCCTTAAAGTTCGCTCCTCCGCCTTACTCAGCCCTTTTGCAGGGGCCGGGAAAGGCGGTGGTTGTCGCTATAATGTGTAAATATTTCCCTGAATCGCAGCAGCGGCTGGTTAGTCTCCGAGCCAGAAGAGCTGGGATGAGGAGCCCGGTGAGTAAGCGCTCGGGCAGCCGCGTCAGCGGCCTCATTACCTCGTAAGCCCTGGTGGCCAGGAGCCCAAATGTTTCGTTTGGGTGTTGGATCAGTGGCAGTCCGTCTTAGAATACAAGCAGCTAAGGGGGAGATCGCCCCTGCCAAGTATTGTTCACATGCTTTTCGGGAGTCCGTGCTAATTATTCTCGAAATGGCGTGGGCGGCAGCAAGCGCTATCGCTACTTCCTCGGCTCGCATTGAATTCGGGGCTCGAAAGGAGAATCCATCAACGTGCATTTCCTGGTGAACGACAGCGGCCGAGTAAAATCACGTGGGTGATGGGCCTGCTACGTCTACATAATATACACCGGGTCGGGAGCCGTGTTGTCTCTCAAGAGCCCGAGCCCGCGCTTGTCGTCAGTTTTCATGCATGTCGGTGTCCATGTTACGGGGGAGCGGGGAAACCCAGAGCATATGGCGCCATAGTACTGGGATACGCTCCGCCTCCTCTGTAGTGCAGTCGTATTGGATGTGTAAGCGGTTTAGCAGGCGCCGCCCAGGAGCCGTCTGCATGAGTCTCGTCTATTGGTTCACGAGGTGGGCTTCCCCCAGCTCATGGTAGGAGTTTAGCACCCCCAATGCCTTGAGTTTGGCATTAGAGGTAGCCACCGGGAGATCCAGGGCTCGCATAGTTGCCTTGCGGATGATGGCGTCTATTCGCGCCTCGTCTTGCTTAGTAGTGCGGAGATATGGCACGGCTTAGAGGATCCGGCTAGACACGAAGGCATAGACGAGCCGAAGCGTGTCCCTGCCCCGCAGACCACCCCGCTTGTTGGAAACGCGGCGGATCATGCGCCCTACCTGTTCGCCTACTCTCTTGAGTTTCGCAATAGTGGAGTCCGGTCTGAGTCTCTGGTGAATTAACAGGCCCAGAATACGGAGCTCCTCCACCTCTCTAATAGGACCTCCTGACAGAGAGATGTGTAATGCTGTCCTATCCTTTGGGTTCGCTCTGACATGCAGAAGCTCTGATTTCGCTAGAGCAAATTGGAGCCCACAGTCAATAGCATACGCATCGACTATTGAAGCAGCCTGCTGAAGGCGGTCCTCCATGTCCCCAAGGCTCCGCTGAGTGGTCTAAATTGTAATATCATCTGCATATAACGCGTGTTGAATGCCTTCCACCCGGACCAATTGGCTTGGGAGGCGCACCATAGCAATGTTGAACAGGAGCGGTGATAACACTGCTCCCTGAGGGCTACCCCGTGTTCCCATCATGTAAGGGCCGTACTCCTCGCCCTCAATCCGAAGAAAGGCCTGGCGATTAGTGAAGAAATCTCTTACATACGCGTAGGTCCTAGCCCCACAATCGGTAGAACTCAAATTAGCCAGGATGCTTCCGGGTTTAACATTGTCGAAAGCCCCTTTCACATCAAGGGCGAGGATGGCTTTGTCATTGTGTTGCATAGTTGGGGGTCGTATTACATCCCTGTGCAGCTGGAGAAGGACGTCCTGTGCAGACATGTGGGGGCGAAACCCGAACATGGTGACTGCAAAGAAGCCCTTACTATCCAGGTATGGAGAGAGGCGATCCCGTACCATCGTCTCCATAAGCTTGCCCGCACATGAGATCAGTGATATGGGCCTCAGGTTGTCCGTATTCACGGCCTTACCTGTTTTAGTGATAAACGTCACAAGTGACGTTTCCCACTCGGGAGGGAATGGACGCCCGTCCCAGGTCTGGTTGATGTATTCTAATAAATGAAGGTAGGCTGAGTTCGGTAGGTTCGCCAACAGGTTCACTGTTATATGGTCCCGTCCCGGAGCCGTACCCCGGCTCATTTTTGCTAAGGCCGCCTTAAGGTCGTGCAACTCAAAAGGGACATCGAGTGTTTCATTAGGCCTGCCAGAGTACATGTACTCTGGCCCAGGCGGGTCTTCCATACGACAGACATATCTGTCGCACAGAGTGTCCGCAAGTTGCGCCGTTGTACCTTGAAACCCTTGCAGAGCCCGCCGTAGCTGCGTTTGCGTCTCCCCTCTCGTTTGGGAGGGGTCGTTTATACTGCGAAAGAGACGCCACGTCCCCTTCGAGCTCATCTGTTGAGCTGCGGCGTCGCAGCGTGCTATCCAGTTTGAATCTGAGAGTTGGGCAGCATACGCTGCAGCCTGCTCTCTGAGTTTGGCTATGCGGTCGCGTAATTTGTGATTAGTTTTCTGCTTTTTCCACCGTTTAGTTAAGCTCCGGCGCGCCTCCCACAAATGCAGGAGGTGGGTGTCCACTGCGGGGATCTCTTCGGTGGTTTTTAGTGTTGTGACGTGTTGTACTGAATGTTGTATATGTGGTTAGCCCACTGCGCGTAGCCGCCGGAAAATAGTACGGGAGGGATAGTGTGATTCCGGAATTTGTGCCAATCGGTCAGCTTGGCGTGACCCCATTCTGTGCGCGCTGCCTTTTCCACGAGTGTAATCCGGAGAAGGAGGTGATCGCTGCCTAGAGAATCTCCCAAGTTCTCCCAGACAGCCGCTTTAGCATTTTTAACGAGAGAAAGGTGTGGACACTTGTCGCGGGTTACCGAATTCCCCGCTGGAGTGGGATACGCCGGGTCCGTGAGCAACGTGAGGCTGAGGGTGGAGACGAGCTCCGCCAGTTTATGCCCTCTTGCCTGTTCGAAGTGGTAGCCCTAATGAAGGCTGGAAGCATTGAAGTCTCCAACGATCACTAGAGGCTCTTTGGCTGCAATTTTATCGCACGAAGGAAGATTTCATTGATAGTTACGCGCGGCTTATGCGGAGGGCAGTATATGTTGAGGATATGTGTCGACGGGTCGCGGCGTCTGAGAGGCAGTACTCGGACCATTGTATATTCTTGCTCGGTGCTCAAGTCTAAGTCGACCTGAACCACGGTGTAAGCCTTATTCACTAGGATGCACGTAGAGGGGCCCCCCTGAAAGGTGCTGTAGCCTGATAATTTTGCGTCTATGCCGGGCTCCTGCAGGGCAATGAGCGCCGGCATGTCAGTCACCTAGGGACTGCAGGTAAAGCTGGAGGTGTGACCGCTTTTTCCAAGCTCTGAAACCCCTGCAGTTCCATTGGATGATCTGGAATTTTTCAATGTTTTTAGCATTCCTATTACATCTGCTAGCCATCTTGTATTTATTTACGGGCGAGCGGACTAGCTCTGGCCGGGAGCCTGCGCAACCCCAGTGAGGGGCCGCACCGACTCACCAGCTGCCGAGCCTGAACCATGTTCCTCCGCTGCCTGGCGGGAGGCTGTCTTACGTTTGAGATGAGGTAATTCGCAGCTAGTGGCGTTCTTAATTTGAGCGCTGACCCAGGGCTGCACGGCTTTAAGGACGGAGTCAGTGACCTGAGCCATAAGGACGGGAAGTGCTTGCGTTAAAGCCGCCTTGAACATGTCCTGGAAGGACTCGCGGACTACTGATATGATTTGATTCGGTAGGGCCGCCACTTGCTCCTCCAGTTGCTCGGTTTGGCGCTGCAGTGCCTCGAGGCCGCCGCCGACGCGACCAGCACTGGAAACTGATCCAACTACCGTGTCCCCGGTCTGCTGCGAGACGGTAGTGAGGCAAAATGTTACGGATGATCCGTCATCCTCGTCATCTGCATTGGTTCGGATGACCCGTCCTGTTTAGCCTCTAATTCTTGAATTTTGCGCGCTAGAATTTGGTTCTGGCGCCTGAGCTCCTCTACCTGCTGCTGTAGGGCGGTTTCGGTAGGGGAGGGACGGGTAAGGGGCCCGCAGACTGCCCTACTCCAACTGCTCACCTGTGGTTGGGCGGGTGCCAAGGGCGGGAAGTCCCTGGCGTTGAGTACCGGGGCCACCACCTGGGTCCCGGTCTTGACGGGTTTCGATGGCCCGTTTGGGTACTTGGGTTCTTTAGCGGCTGGCACTTTCTTGGCCTTGGGCGGAGGAGCCTGCTTGGGCCCCGTCTTGGTCTTCGGCTTGGATCCGGATGGGGAGCTCGGTTTGATGGCTTTCCGGAACCACCGTGTACAAAAAAGAAAAAATAGAAACAGCGATTGTTTTGTTTGCATTTTATTTGTACAACAATTTTTGTGCGTAAGTATAAAAGGCGAACGATATAGATATTATACCATATCGTATGCTTTGAATGTTAACTGTCACGTGAGCAATATTCGTTCCGATACCGAGGGGGGAATAGAGGTCGACGGCTGAGATATCCCGCCACGGCGTGTCCTGAAAGGTCAAAGCGCATGCCCGGACATTTCATGAGAGTGGTTAGCGGCCTTCATAACTCAGTCCTGGTAAGGGGCTTTGTTCCGCCCTTAGCACCCTCCGACAAGGGGGCTGGTCGAAGCTCCTTTTCAAGCTAACAGAAGGGAAGATCACCTCGCTGGCATCGCTGTGTCCCATGATGGGGTAAAGACAGGAATGGGTGGCTCCTTGCCGCCCCGACGAGGTTGCTGGCTACCACAACTGCAGGTGAATGGCAGCGCCGCCGCTGTGGTTGCCGCGCCGGAGTGAAGGCAATGCAACGGGGGTGGGGGGGGGGGGGGGGGGGCACGACAGCACCACGATACCTAGATGATCACTACGATTAGTACTCGTTATCTACCAACCTGTAGAATGCAGAATTGTGTGAAATAAGAGAGCCGCTAACACGGTGCACGTACAAAGCATGGAAACACTTGAAGCATCACAGATGAAAAAAACATTCCTGTTCTATGTCAAAAGCATATCTCGCCCTATGAGAGCCCGAAAACGGACGTTCAGGAAGATGTGCAAAGGCGTTTGGGGGGGAAGGGGGTGGGGGGCACTGGTGGCAGCACCAGCCTGCGTAGGCCTGTAGCGATCGTTTAACCGCTGCACCATGGCACCAGGAGTGGTACGGGTATAAGGATTCTCAGGGTTCTATGAATGCAAAGTAGAGAAGGACCACTTCTGCATTTAAGGGAAAGAACTCATTACGCTATATCGTCATACTATTAAAGCGTCGTGTATTAATTTTGTTAGGATTGGGACTGAAACATGAAGAATTTAGGATTAAGAGGGAAAATAAAAACTGAATCGTTAACGTGGACGCTTCAGCTGACATGTGGTAAGTTGGGACCAGTTACTGGTAAGGCATATATTCGCTTTAGTGGCCCGTATAAACAGCCAAGAATCTTTAAAAAATGAATAAGGACTGTAGCGACGAAACCTATGCTCTATTATGGCCACTGTTATCACTCTCTCCGCTAGATTGCTTGGAACTGATAGGCGAAAATCATGAATTTGTGAACACTGCTGTTTAGACCTAGGTGGCATAAGCCATTTGTAGTAGTAGTAAAAGACCTTTATTCGACCATAATTTATAGGCCGAGCATGTCGACCGCCTGGGCGACCAGAACTCGCTGTTCTTCTTGTCCTTCAGCGCCAAGCCAGTCGAGCCAGGTGGTGTTTATGAAAGTTACAACAGACACCCTATCGTCTCACCGAACAGCGTCACAAACGCTTTTCTCTCCCAACAAATAATACAGGCGCCCAAATAAACTTGTCACGGTAGTCGTCTGCCAGATTCCATGAGAACTAGGAGAAAAGTGCAGAGCCCAGCTTTGGCCTTCGCGCTAGCTACCATAGGCTGTTGCCGATGCCTTCTATTTCCTCGTCCTCTCAAACTAGCCAAAAATAATAGTGTAAATTGGCTGTCAGAGCCAAGTCACGGTGACTATGAGAATGACGTGGCTCCCTTCCTTTCCCTAGGCGACTGATCTTTCCTTCGGGTGATTGAGCGCCGTTTAAGTGGTTGGAATTAGTAGCGAGGCGGTGGAAGTGGTAAGGAAATACGTCTAATTAGGGCACGTATTCGCCGCTGATCGGGATCCTGAGAGGGAAATAACTAGAAGAATAAAATTGAGGAGGAGCGCATATGGGCGGTTCTCTCAGATCATGGATGGCAGTTTACCATTATCCCTCAAGAGAATGGTATATACAGCTGTATCTTACCGATACTCACCTATGAGGCAAAAACATGGAAGCTTACGAAAAGGGTTCAGCTTAACTTAAGGGCAACGGAGCGAGCTATGTAAAGAAAAAAGATAGGTGTAACGTTAAGCGACTGGCAGCGTGGGTGAGGGAAGAAATGCTGGTTAAGGACATGCTAGTATGAATCAAGAGGAAGAAATGGGCTTGGGCAGGGCATGTAATGCGATGGCAAAGCAAAGGCTGGTCCTTCAGGGTGACGAAGTTTATTCGAAGATAAGGCAAGAGTAGCAGGGGGCGGAAGAAAGCTAGGTGGGCGGATGAGGTTAAGCGCTTTGCGGGGATAGGGTGGCTGCAGCTGGCAAAGGATAGCTGCGGCGTGTCATCGGCGTGAAAAAGACATCGGTGAGGCGGTTGCCCTGCAGTGGTAATAGTCAGGCTGATAATGATGATGATGGACATATTTGCAAAATCCGCTCTACCTTGAAATGATGCTACGTTATTAAAATAACTTCGAAGGTTGCGCCTTGATGATGCGTATATAGAGCATATATAAAAGTAGCATTTTCATGCTGGTTCGGGTAATGTCAGAAGACTAAACGGTAGCGGGCCATTGAAGGTGGCTGAGTTCTTTGGAGCAAAACGTTCGTTTTCACTTACGACTCTGTCTTCCGGTTCTATGTGCTGGGGCTACGGGTCTCGGCGGAATGTCATATTAGTCAAAAGTATGGGATCTAAACTTTTTTCTGCGCTTAAGCGTATGCTTATTCCTGCCTCAAACTGTATGTCTTAACTATGCGGGCTAGTTGCGATACTGCTCATTGAGTGTGAGCTTCCTAATGGTGGTTTGGAAAAGCTAAGATGGTGAGGGTCAGCGCAGAATCACGAAAAATTACAGAGGGCGCTGAAAATTACTTGCTTGCTTTCAAGGCTAAAGCAGTAATTTTTTAATATATATATTTCCTTCCCATAGAATGGCGCACCTATACATTGGCCTAGTATCAAGGGGACGGATACAATAGACTCAACATTATTCGCCGAGAAGCTACGCGATTTTGTAGCCTATGGCTTGCGTGTTCGTCTCGCAGTCTGGAAGTCCTTAGGTAAATTCACCGAACCATCGAAATATTTTTTTAAATTTTGCTGATGACACCGCTGGGGGGCTTTATGGACCACTTTTCCTGGACGCCGACAAGGATGCCGGGTTTTTCTGCTAATGGGCCACGCAAGGCGGAGTAGGCTTCATGTTAGTGCGCGCATATGCAGTTATTTTTATATACGCAGAATACGGAAAGGTTGGTTGGTTTATTGGTTTATCGGGGTTTAACGTCCCAAAGCAACTCAGGCTATGAGGGACGCGTTAGTGAAGGGCTCCGGAAATGTCGACCACCTGGGGTTCTTTAACGGGCACTGACATCGCACAGTACACGGGCCTCTAGAATTTCGCCTCCATGGAAATTCGGCCGCAGCGGCCGCCATTGAACCCACGTCTTTCGGGTCAACAGCCGACCACCGTAACCACTGAGCAACTGCGGCGGGATGGATAGGTACAATCAATAAGAATATTTCTATGGAAACATTCCTCAAGAAACAGGAACACTGAAAGCCTAATCTATATGTTACGCTGGACTGAAAGTAAATAAATAATACAGTTATCAATTACACTGAAAATATTTCTAATTTAAATTAAATTGAATGACCGCCCACACTCGCTGTCCAGCTCACACGGCAGAGCTTACGTCAAATGCGCTGGAAAGCAGCATTGCATATAGTTGAAATGCTACGCCGTAAAGACGGTTGCAAAAGAGGAGCTTTTTCAGGAAAATTCTCTGCAAATATTAGAACTTACCTGTAGGTGTCGAACAGCATCGCCAAAACAAGGAGCATGCGCAGAGCGCACATTAGTAGGCCAATTTTCACGGCTACTAGATTAGTGAATGCTGTCTAAGTATACCACATAGCTGCCAGTACGCCTTGTATATTACGCAGATGCCCCAATGTGCGGAATAGGAATATCAATTCGGGTTGATTAGCAATGCAATTTGAATATGGACAATCAAATTTTTAATTTTTTGTAGGACTGCTCAAAATATTGATATTTAATTTTTTTGCAAGCACATTAGCCAGATCACACTAAATGTGATCTCACAAATTTGGTACTTGCTTCTTCTTACTGATGCATTGAACTACTGGGATGCGCGACATGTGTTTAAAATTTGCTCTTCATTGTATGCATATTAATTTCCGCTTCAGCTTCCGGAACTTTGTTTAGCCGGAAAAGGAAAGCACGGGACTCTAAGAATAGTAATAACGACAAAGCAACGTCTTTATCGCACAAAGATCAGACTGGAACATATTCAAAGAGAAATGCTGTATATTCTGGACGCCTTGCTCTAGCGAAATTTCTGTCAAATTTGACCCTCTCCATATCAATCAGTTTTCGTTACAATGAGATTTTATGGTGTTTTGGTTGCAGGAATGACGACTCTTCGTTTGGAATTTAATGAGCAGAAAAAAATTCATCTTCACGAAACCGCACAGCTTGCCGACAAGCCAAGCCTTGCTTCTCCAACCAGCAGAGGCTGCAGTCTTTTTTCGGCTGCTGAGCGAAACTTGCATAAAAATGCATCCGCGGGTGGCACAAGTATTTAAGCCATTAGAGAAAACATCCTGCTCGTACCGATGGGCACTTATATGTTGAAGGCATAGGAACTAATATGCTTCCTTGCTAGCAATCTATGTTCTCGATTAGGCTGGTAGCTGGCGCAAATGATTTTTTTAACTTGAAAAATAAATACGGAAACCTTAATAGGAATTTTAAATACGGATTTTTAATAGGCGACGATATGTCATTCAAGGTGTCTCTTCCCACTAACGTTGAGCAAGTTTCATTGAAAGAAATGAAATTGCGGTGCCATTCACTATACCGGCTACAGCAGAAACCTTCATTTCGGCGCCTGCGTTTTGGAGTACATGTCTGCTCAATAACCACAAACAACTCTGCAGGCCGAACGATCTTTTTCATCGGTAGTATATTTGAGGTCTGCTAAATAATTATGCTGTAATTGGGCGACAATCTATGACGAAATAAATCTGTGGGAGCCTGGTGTGGTTTGCGAGAACTGGCGCAAAACGGTCCGTGGGACTGAGTAGGATTAAATACATTGTCACGATGCTATCTAGCGGCTCCGCGATTGGACAGTCTGTGGTTTTCATGCGCTTTCCCACAAGCTGACCTTTCGTCACTTTGACGCCATGGCCAAATAAGATTTATTGCAATAGAATACGGCCCCTAGGATATGTTGTTTTTATAGCGATAGCTGTTTCGGTGAACCCCTAAATGAGACTTCCTTGAAAATAAAGTCACGGAGAGCAATTAAGACTACTTACCTGCATTGAATGAGAAATCATGCAAACGGGTTTTTGGTTGCAGCGATATAGTACTGCTCTAATACAGTGGCCAGCAAAGCTGACCTGTTGCGCCACGCAAATAAAAGTTGACGAAGACGACGACACCCACACCAAGCGCGAGAGACTGGCAGTTTAGAGCGGGGAGAATTGTGCTGCCCTGACGGCGTGCTACTCCAATGCAATGGCTAGCGTAGGTGATTGGTCCGCGCCGCCCGACTCGCAGTTCATGAAGACGACACCTAAACCCAGCGCGATAGCCTGCCAGTTTAGCAGTTTAGCGCCATGATTTAAAAACCTGAAACGTTTTTAAACCAATGCGCAGCCTCAACTGTGGCTGCTATTTTGAATATGTTCTATTGTCAGTGTTATTTTGCACTGCTACCGTAACCTTTTTTTCCACCATTTGTTTTCCCATTAACTGACCCTAGGACGACTGCTTGACCGAACTTTGTAATGCTCGTTTTGTTTTATGTACATTGTGCAAGGGGGCCGGGCCCTTGTCAGGCGCTCCGTCGCCTTTAGCCTCGGCCCTCTCTTGGACTGTCTCTGAGGAAACAATAAAAAAACCAAGAAAGAACTGCGAACTGTGAAATAAAGAATAAGAGCTGTGATGGCGCAGTGCTCTAATATAGTGTTCAGCGAAGCTTATCTGTTCGCGCCACTTATCTGTTCGCGCCAAGTTCGAAACCTACTTAGGAAGAAATTTTCTTCACAAGTGGATTCTCTTTGTTTTTGCTCTCATGATGGGGGCTTTTTATTTTCTTTCTCAAGATGTAGGTACAGTAGGTGACGTCATTGGTCAAGTGAGGTTTCTGTCCGTGTCCTTTGGAAGGCCGGTCAAAGCCGCATTTTGCGACTAATGAGCCACGCACTGCTTTAGCACTTATAGCAGGCTTCAGTGAGGCACAGCCCTGCGAGTTGTGCCTCCGAAGACGAAGAAGGAAGGAAGGAAGGAAGGAAGGAAGGAAGGAAGGAAGGAAGGAAGGAAAAAAGGAAGGAAGGAAGGAAGGAAGGAAGGAGGGAAGGAAGGAAGGAAGGAAGGAAGGAAGGAAGGAAGGAAGGAAGGAAGGAAGGAAGGAAGGAAGGAAGGAAGGAAGGAAGGAAGGAAGGAAGGAAGGAAGGAAGGAAGGAAGGAAGGGAAAACTTTATTTTCACTAATGCTTTTTCCGGCGGTTTGGGGGCAAAAAAAAGCAGCAGCTGCAGTAGCAACCCTCGTTCAGTAATGTGCCGAGTTTCTAAGATTAGCTTAGCCCTTCCTTCTCTCTGTTTTCAACCTCGCATTGTTTGCGCTTTAAGCTCATTCTCATGGTGAAGTCTCTAAAAAGATATTCTCTTTCGCATGCGCTTCGCATGTTTGGCCTGGCTGCTACGTGAGCTTTTAAAACAACTTTTATTTACATTGCCTATAGTTTAAAACGGCTCATTTTGGTATCCAAGTTGCTATACGATGTTTCAAAAAAAAAAAAAAAATCTGAGGGCGCTTAAGTCTGCTTACGTGTAGGAATGCGAAAGCATATCACGCGTTTTTTTTGCATCTCATTCTGACGTCACAAGTTAACTCCAATCAGGTTACTCTCTTATGAAGTCACTTGTTTTTTTCATATTACTAGGACATCAAGCCACATTACCTCCTGCCACGGGAATCTAGTATGACGTCACACATTTTACACAATTTTGGTCTAAATCGGCCGAGGTCAAATTTCGGGGGACGTGGGCCAATATTGGAAGTCGCCACCGTGTCGGGCATGGTAATTTGTGGATGAACGTATATTTTGGTCCAAATCGCGCATGGTCAAACTGTGTGGTTGGACGGGTCAAATTGTACCAAAAGCCCTGGACAAATCTTGAGGTCGCCATCGCGTAGGGATCGATATTAACTTTTGTCTAAATTGGCCAGGCTAAAATTTCGCGGCTGGCTCCAGCCAATTTCGGAAATCACTCTGGCCGAATTTGAAGGTTTCCATCGTCTCGGGCATGCTCAATTATGGTTGGATATCAGTTTTATCACAAATAATCCAAGGTCAAATTTCGGGGATGACCCATCCTAATTTTTTATCTTAAAAAATTAGATGTTTCGGTAAAAAAATATAAAAACAACATTCTTTTGAAAGAGAACGTGAGCAGAACCGACTTCACGCAGATGCTTTGCAACCAGTACGTATCAAACGGCCCTGTCGCTGCCTTGCATGATGCAATGAGGCGCATACGCAGAACAGGCTGTACGCAAAGGCCAACCCTGCGCTCCCTGGGAATTGCGTCAGTAAATCCCACAATACATTGTGCAGCATAAGAGTGGCGAATGCAACAGGTTTAGAATTGTGGAAGCGCAGCTCGTTGGCCTAGTCAATGCATGGTACCGGTAGAGGTAACTTCTCTTGTGTACGCGCCCTGTTCTGCTGATTTCTCTACCCGGTACCAACAGCATTCATTTTGAAATGTGTATCTGCTCCACTCCTGCAGCTTTCTTCATGCACAGCTGCCCATTTGAATTATCTTCTCCGCGCCTTTGGACGAATGAGTAGGAGCCACTATGCGCGCGCTCAGGTGTGTAAGTCGCTGAACGAAAAAAAAAGAAAAAAAATGTGCACGAACCTGTGGAGCGGCTCCAAACAGGATGCATCAATTACCTCACAGAAAAGAAGCGAATGAATACAGACTGAAGAAAATGTACAGAACACACGAGCTCCACCGCGGCTATCACCGCTGCGGGAAAAGCCACTATCACAAAGCCAGTGGTTAGGAAGGAGCCATGACTAATGAAGTCCAGCGAAGATCCCTCAGGTTGAAAAAAATCTGAATTCTAAGAATGACCATACAAAGCAAAGGCTACAACGGTGATTCAGTAACTAAGATGGAGAACTGCGTACAAGAAACGATGCTCGTAATACAGTGGATTGCCAACAGGAGACACGGCATGAAAGACCACAATCTTCTGCGGCTGGTACAGACCTTCCTAGTTAGCCTATCTTGTACGCTGCCCCTTTGCTCGATCTTAACAAAGCAGAAAAGGAAAAGGTAGATGCAATTATCAGGCGGTGCATGATACAAGCTCTAGAGTTGCCCATTCGGACATCTGCTCGCCGCCTTTCAGAGCTGGGCATGCACAATATCATGGAAGAAATTACGGAAGCTGTAAGAACGTCCCAAATGGAACAATTAGCTGGGACCGCAACCGACAAGTCAATTATAGCCAAACTGCATATGAGTCCAGACAACTGAACAGACGCCAAAGTCAACATTCTTGAAGAAATTAAGAACAACATAATCGTAACACCACTACCCAGGATTATGCATCCTACAAAGACGATGACGTGGTCTATCTGGATGCCGCTGATTATGGTAAGAACGCGATGACCCTCGCTGTCTTGGATAACAAACAACTGCTAAAAATAAGTGTTTTTATGCTCTTGTGTAACCCACAGACTGCAGAGGAAGCTGCCTCAGCAGTGGCTTGTGTAGGAAGAAAAGCGATGTATATCATCAGTGACTCGCCATGGTAAATTTCAGCAGGGGTCGGGTCTTCCCCCTAACGAATATCATTCTAAGCTATCATATAATAGACAAAAAAATTAGTCTGGATGCCACGACATGCATCGCTGCCTGGTAATGAGACGGCCCACGAGTTCGCCCTAGGCATTTCCTTCCGGGCGGATCATAGCGAGGTGGTCGACACAGACAAGGACCGCATGGTAGGATACAGAGAAATTACAGAGCTCTATCGTTTGCAAAGAGCTAGCCTTCCTCTGGCAAACGAAGTCTTAATAAAATACCAAGCCATCAGCTGGCGCCAGTTACAAACCCGATCCTCTGGAGACTTATGTTCTCAAGTAAATTTTCAGAAAATTGCGCAAGCATTGAACCTTTACGGTCACCTTGGATCACATACTATGGAAGTGTTCTCATGACGCCCGGGAGTGACGACACACAAAGTTGAAAGACCAATGGCAGGCCTTTATACTGAGCTCTGACCCGGAGACTCAGCTACAACTCGTCCGACTGGCCGAAGCCGCCGCCGACAGCAAATACCTTTCGGTCGTCGTCTAGGCAGGTAGCCCGCTGGCTACATTGTTTCTGTTGGGCATCAAAAGTTTTCCTACCCTATCCTGCGAAGAGTCGGGGATTGCCGCGGCACGATGAGCTCGGAACCCAAGCGAAGGTCGATTATATTTTTACATCGTCTCATCAGTGTCAAAATACCCCCCCCCCTGCCCCCCCGCATCGCGCATAGACATCCATTCCTAATTCCTTCGATTCTGTGCTACTGAACGCGGACACACATACCTGATTGTTCCACATTCACACCAATGAATTTCCACAGGCAATCGTGCATTGTGTCAGTGGAGAATTTGTGAGAAGGTCGTGTTGCCAGTGCGTCCGCTCATTTCGGCGTGAATCTAGTGCGAGTCCTTCTGGCTTCTCTGTTTATTCTAAGCGGCGTGTATCTGCAAATCGACCACTGAGGAAGATGGCAAGTTCTTCTTCATTCGTTGGAAACATCAATAACACGGCAACTGTGTAGACTGCCGTTTCAAGAGTTCACCGACTGACTGACGCTTCGAGGTGTCGCATAGAGTGGGTCAGTAAGAACGGCATTCAAGAATCAAGCTTCGCCTTGTCGGTATGGTGCTTTCTAGAGAGGTTTCTCAAGTGGTATTGAAGCTTTCCGAAGGTGCCCTTGGCCTCGATTAAGTCTAACCTGCGGCAAAAAGAACCAGTGTAGGGGTGCGCTTATTAGGCGCCCTCGGAGAGACCGAACCGCTGTGCGGGATCTGGCAGAGTGGAGAGGCTTAGCCAGCACCAAAAGAGCGGACTGACTTCGTCATCATCAGGTGCAGCGTAGTGTCCGGCCATGACGGTAGTGGAACCCTTCACAGTTGGCACACGACAGCTTCCCCCGGGTGAAAAGGAGCCAATCTGCCGTCCTGTGGCGAAGGAACGGCAGAGGGATCGTAGTACGGCTTCAGTCGGTTGATGTGGACGGTTTCACGCCCGTCACGATGCAAGTCCTCAAAGGGTACAACGGGCGCAACGATGTAATTGAACGGACAGGTGATGTGATGCTGAGACCGATCCGTCACCCTCCGACGTATTCCGCCGTGCCATTGACGCTGACCTTCAACCCCTGCTCCGTGACACACTCGTTGTGCTCCTCCAGCGCTTCAATTCTTCTTTCTATTTTCCTCAGACTGCCTTGGGCCGTGCGTCTCTCGTTGCACACACAATCGACACCGGTACACAGGCACCTCTTCGCCAGCGCCGCTATCGTGTCTCTGGGCGTCTCCGGTTGTGTTGGTAAAAAACAGAGATCGTTCCTTCTGTGTTGATTACCGCCGGCTCAACTACATCACACGCAAGGACGTCTATCCTCTGCCACGCATCGATGACGCCTTGGGCTGCTTGCAGGGCGCTGAGCATTTCCCCTGATGGCCAAATTTACGCCACACGCCGATCTCCTTCTACTCGGCGCCGTTCTCCTTCACCGATGCTGCGACGCTCTAGCTCCGCCCTTGAGGGAAACTAACAGTCGCAGTTCCGGGGGCAAGAACTGCGCTTGTTTCGAACTCCTCATGTCCTCCGTGTCATCCCGCTAATGTAATCGTAGTGTTTGTGGAAGACGCCGAGGAGCCCCCCTCGTGGACACGGGTGCTGCAGTATCCCTCATAAATGAAGCTGTCTGTCGCCGACTACGCAAAGTGACTACTTCACTTTCGGACTTATCGCTTCGCACCGCCTCGTCACAGCGCATTGATCCTTCAGACGCATGTACGGCCCGTGTCCTCATTCAAGATGTTTCGTATACCATCGAGTTTATTGTGCTGTCTCACTGCTCACACATGTGACTTCCTTTCGACTCATCGGGCCGTTATTGACTGTGTCCGAGCAGAAATTGCCTATTATCCGCTGCGTTACGAGTCCCCTTGTGCGACGTACCTACTTAGTCTGCCAAACTTGTAGTCACGATTGACAACGACATTCCTCTGTTTCCTGCTGCCCTCGCATCCGTCCCCTGCGGAGGCGTTACTCATTCAACTGTTTTCTTCGCGCCTTCCTAAGCCACTTCGCTCTCCTCTTTCCCTTTGCTGTTCTCACGATCAGTGCAATTTATGTCTCGAGGGAGGATAAGAGGTGGAGAAATTTTAAGGCGGAAGCCTTTAATGCCTCATCGTTGTAAGCAGGAGCTGTCGACAGAGAATGTCACGCTTTTCAGTTGGTCGAAACGGTCGTCACGTCACAGTGCGCGAATTTCAATCGGGGCCAATTGTACTTTGGCTACTAACCATGCAACCAATTAAAGGGGTCGTATAGTGATGTTCCAAGTAAGTTTGAGTTAATTAATTGCTTACTTAACTAATTAGTCTAATTAACCTTTCTAGTCCGAACAGATAAATAAATAAAACCAAGTAAGAAATTGGCCGAGCTTGGGAATCGAACCCCGGTCTCCGGAGTGCGAGTCGAGCACGCTTCGACTCCGCCATGCCAGCACGATGGTTTGGAATGAACAAAGGTGCGTCTAGTGAAGACGGTGTCTTCGTTCACTCCCATCTTCCTCCCTTCCCGTTACGGTGAGGTTTAGGTGTCCACCGAGATATGAGAGACAGATACATTTCCTTTCCTCAGAAAGCAATTTACCGACGAGCAAGGCGTAATTGTCCGCGTTTCAGATTGGTCCAAATTATCGTGACGTCACCGCGCGCGAATTTTGACGGGTGTCCACCGAAATATGCGAGACAGTTACTGCGCAACTTCCTTTCCTCAAATACAATTTTTGACTAGTGACTACTCGGATATGTGAGACAGTTAAGGCGTAATTTCCTTTCCTCAAGTACAATTTTCATTTTCTTCATTACGGCCCCTCTTTCTTCTTTCACTCACACTTCCTCCCTTCCTGTATGGTGCGGCTCAGGTGTCCACCGAGATGACAGAGAATTACAGCCTCATTTCCTTTCCTCAAAAAGCGTTGCGTTCAAAGGGCAACGCATCGCGCCGAACGGGTGGTGGCGTTCCTTGGACTCCGTGGCAGCGGTACAACACGCTGTCGCGTTCCACTTCTAAAGGCGAAGCTTAAGTGTCATTAATTGGCAGTTAATTAATGCACCAACAAAATGTGCAGTGAACAATCACGTAGCAGAATGCAGCACTCAGGCTTTCGCCTTTCAGAACTTTAGCCGCTAAAGTTCCTCGTAATTTTTTAGATCGGGGGAGGATGAGAGGTGGAGAAATATATGAATCAAAATTTACAAAACTTCTCCCTTTCCACTAATAAGCAGTGCACCTTTTAGACATAAGTGCAACTTATGTCTCGAACACACATTCGTGAACGTCACCAGTGCCCCGAGGCGAATGCCTCGAGCGCGGCTTCGCTAAATTGGTATATTGGTTTTTGAGGAAAGGAAATGGCGTTGTATCTGTCTCACATATCTCGGGGGACACCTGACCCGCGCCGTAAGGGAAGGGAGGAAGGTAGGAGTGAAAGAACAGAGAAAGGTGCCGCTGTGGAGGTCTCCCGAATAATTTCGAACACCTGGGGGATATTTAACGTGCACTGACGTCGCACAGCATACGGGCCCCTCTTACGTTTCGCCTCCATCGAAACGCCGCCGCGGTCGGGTTCGAAACCGGGTACTCCGGCTCGGTGCGGGATCGGCCGCTTATCTGTCTTTTCAGCCAGCGACCCCTTCAGCGGACGCAGTTGTTCCTGTGACGCGCGCCTTTTCTTTTCCTTTCCTTCTGATCTTTTAGCTCTCCTCTATCTGCACGTGGCAGCGGTGGATGGATGGATGGAAACAACTTTTTTTACACACAAAAAAAAAATCTTCCAGGGTGGTCCCCTACTGGTCCAGGAGTCGACGGGCTAGTGCTTCACGTAAAGCCCGATCCACTAGCCATTTCTGGCCGGCGGGCTGAGCGGTCCGTAAAGAAGCCTCCCAGGAAGAATGAGCTGGGATTGGGGATGGGGGATACTGCCTTTGGGGAAGGACATTCCCAAAGGTAATGGAAAAGTGTGGATTTGGGCACGCCACAGGTGTTACAATCAGGAGGAAAGGTGGGATGAAAGCATGAGAGGCGGTGGGGTGAAATAAAGCAGCCTGTCTGTAATTGCCGCCATGTGGCGCTGGATAAGGGCGACAAGGTACTGTGGGGTGGTGGCAGTGTCATGCGGCTGAATTTGTAAAATGTGGTAATTTGGTGATATGTAGAGAGGACCGAAGGGGCTTCTTGCGCAGGGTTGGGTGCCTGATCTTCCGGGGTCCGGGAGGAGAGTTCTCGGGCCAGCGCATGAACGCGCTCGTTACCGGGGATTGAGGCATGCCCAGGGACCCACGACAGAGTAACCGTTCGGTCGAGAGAGGTGGCCGTGGTAAGAATACGGTGTGTTGCCGGAGTTGCCACGCCCTGTAGGTAGTGGCGGTACACGGCCTGTGAATCTGTGCAAATTTCTGTTATGTTTTTGTCAATGATGGAGTGGGCCAGAGCAAGTGCGATGGCGGCTCCTTCCGCCTCTGCAGGCGAATTAGTTCGAATAGTGGCGGTAGCCCCCACTGTGCCGTCTTTATAGGCTGCGACTGCCGTGAAATATCCTGGTTTAGAATTTTGTGCCGCGTGGACATAAAGGATATCGGAGCGGTTTCTGTATGTTTTGGTGTAACAGCTCGCTCGTGCCTGCCGCCTACCGTGATGGAGACTAGCACTCATATTGCGCGGTAGGGGCTTCTGATATATGTGATCCTGCGTGCGCACAGAAATCATGTAAGGTGTAGGACTTGTTGGGGTGGGAATTGGTGGATTGAGACGTAGCTGTCGCAGTAGGCATTGTCCTGTTTCCGTGCGACTCAGGCGGACTAATTGGTTGGTGCGTTGAGCCTCTATTAATTCGATCACTTTATTGTGGGTACCAATGGCCAGGAGACGTTTCGTGCTAACCGTCCGTGGAAGACGTTAGGCAGAGGTGACAGCCGTGCGTATTAGGATGTCTGCCTGTTGTCTTTGCCGCTGAGTGAGTATGTGGTATGGAATGCGGCTAATGATTAGCGCATTTGTCATATTGAGGGTCTCGCGTTCAGACAGCACATGATTGCGTGCTGCCACCCGCCTTATAAGTGCAGCGACCTGTTTGGTCTGTCTCTGTAGCGGTGTTGGCTCGGGCCGAGTCAGTAGGCAAGACCGTGGAATTTTGTTTTCATCCTACTCTCAGTCGCAACAACAACAACATGGCTCGGCCGTATTGAAGAACTTGATTCTTGCCTTCCCTACCCTATTCTTGATACCACCGCTTCCTTTGATGTAAATGTGCTCAGTCTTGTGATGATGATGATGATGATTCCCTCAGGCTTAATGGTGTCACTAAGAGAGCAGGGCGACTTTGTCGTCAGGCGCAGCTAGTGTCGGCGCATAAGGGTAGTGGAACCCTTCACAGTTGGCACATTACACTAGCAACACACCGCACGCCACCCTGGACCACATCCTCTTCGGCTGCCCTGCCGATCCTCCACCGCAGGGACAGCCCGCCATCGGTACATGGGAGGAATGGGAGGCCCTCCTTGCGTCGCAGAACCCGGACGCGCAACTTCGCTGTGTGAACCGGGGTGCCGGTGCCATGACCCTACGTAGGCTGGACACATGCGCGTAATGTGAGGGTTGTGCGGTGGCCCTGAGACCTTGCACGGTCCAAACTCACTTGCTTAATAAAGTTTTTCATCCATCCATCTAGTGCTTCCCTTGTAACAGTCTCCAGCCAGCATGTGTGCACATACTTCTGCGCAAGATTGATTGATTGATTACAAACATCTTTATTTCTTCAATATTCTAAGAACATGTGGGTGGGCCGCCTAGTCCTGTAGTCCACTGGCTGCTGCTCCTGCATTGGCCCTCCCCACAGGCCAGTGCTGCCGGTCAGGATCATCGCTGAGCAGAATAGCCTCCCACTGCTCCTCCAAGCGCGGGTTCGCCCGCTTGAGAGGCAATATGGATCTAAAGAGGGCGTCTGCTACGTGTACATAACTGGGCCGTCGCCCGCGGGATTCTACGCGGCTGCCGTAGTCCACCGGGGAATGAATGTCATTGGGCTATCTTTTCATGCCCCAAATTCAACACGAGCGGAGGAAGTCGCAATAGCTCTCCCTGCCGCCGATCCAAAATCGAGAACGGTTATCACAGACTCTCGCCGGGCGTGTGAACATTATCTTGCAGGGGAAATATCACCTCTTGCCTCCCAAATTCTAATACACGCTCCCGCCGATCCAACTCGCACAAAAGTGATCTGGGCTCCTGGCCATCGCGGTCTTCGAGGCAATAAGGCCGCTGATGCGGCCGCCCGAGCGATCACACACCGGGCTCCTCATCCTAGTTCTCCTGGCTCAGAAGCTCAAAAACCACTTCTGCGGTTGCGCGAAATCCTAATTCATTATTGCGACAGCCACCGCCTCTACCCGGCACCTGCCAAGGGGCTGAGTAAGGCGGAGGATCGAACTCTGCGGCGCCTGCAGACAGGAACTCTTCTCTGTCCTGCCATAGCAAAACACTTCGACCCGAACACAGATGGGCGCTGCCCGCACTGTGGAGAGATCTGCTATATCTTTCACATGGTGTGGGCATGTACTCAGAATCCTCACCTTCCCCTTTCCCCCAGCCCCACCCGAGAGGCATGGGAGACTGCCCTCCTCAACTCCTCCACACTGAAGTCCCAAAGGGCTCTAGTAAAGCGGGCGCGAGACGGGGCCTCGTCGTGCGGTGTCCCGGACTAAGGATACCGACCATGTAGCGGAGTATTCTGATCCCCAAACTCTCTTTGCGTATTAAAAATGTTTTTCACCACCACCACCGAGGGGTTGGGAATGGGATCAACTAAGGGATTATATTGGCATGCCCACACCATATGGTAGAGGTTAGCTACCTCTCCACAATGTGGACACTGCGGAGAGTATAGTGTAGGGTACCACTGGTGTAATTTAGCTGGTGTTGGGTATGTGTTGGTTTGTAGTCTTCTAACTTATTGAGGGATTTGTGTGGTTTTGGGTACTCCTTTCTCGCTGTTCTGTATGGCGCGAGATTGTCAGCATACACTGCTAAAGTTATTAGGTCGCGGCACCCTTCATGGTCATCAGGGGGAGACGCCCGGAATAGAAGAGCTCGGGCATGCCTGTGGGCGGCTTCGTTTCCTCCTGGTAGTTCCAGGTGACGGGGGACCAGATACTGAGACTTGGTTGGGTGGATGCTTAGTCAGCAATAACAACCCTAACTTGTGAATTAATCCGTTATTGAAGTTGCGAAAGGCGTTCTGGGAATCAGTGAGCACACCGGCGTTGGGGTTAGATGCTACAGCTAGTGCAATAGCTGCCTCCTCTGCGTGAGTGGGGTTAGACGTTTTCACCGACGCGCAGTTCACCATCGACCCTAAAGGCGTTGAGACCACAATAGTCATGACTCCATTCTTTGGTCCTGCTGCGTCCACGTAAAGGGTGTTAATTTGCTTGTCCGATTTCTTCTGCAGGGCTTCATCTCTTGCTTTCCTCCTCTCGATGTTATATGCGGGATGCATATTCCACGGAATGGGGTGCATCGCGTGGCACCTCTTCCCTTTGGTGAATTGTATAGGGCTGATTAACATGGATTTTTTCGGGCAGTTCTCTGCCGGGTTTTGTAAGTGCGAGCCTATTCAGTTGTGCGAGCCATTGTGCTTCCCACATCTCTTTGAGGGTATTATGTACTCCCAGAGCCATGAGCTTTGTCGTTGGCGTGGAGTTCGGTAGCCCCAGTGCCGTCTTGTAGGCTTTCCTGTTGAGTACCTCCAACTTTTCAATTTCGGACCTGGAGAGGTAAAGGAATGCCGTCCCGTACATTATCCGAGAGATCACGAAAGCTTGCACTAAGCAGATCCTCACCGATCCCACTTACCCTACGAGGCTGGGAAACAGTGTCAGTAGAGATACATGTCCTGACCTGACGTTCACCAAGAACATACAAAACGCCATTTGGAAGAATGCCGAACAGCACCTGGGAAGCGATCCCTTCATACTCTCTCTGGAGATAAGCACAAACGCGTGCAAGCGCAAAATAGGTATCGCTAGAGTTACGAACTGGGACAGGTGGAGAAAGGCCCAGTCATCCACTGCAAACCCTATTACCGACCTAGAGGGATGGGTTAAAGATGATGTGCATAATTTGAAAGCCTTTACGAAAGAGATCTGCACGACAGAAGATTGCCCATCGGTCGATCCGCACCTTCTACATTTATGGGAAGTAAGGCACTGATTTACGAAGAGATTGCGCAGACAACAGCTTAACCGCAAACTCAAGAAAAAAATAGAGGAGATAAACAAAAAGGCAGAATCCTATGCCATATCCTTAACCAGACAGAACTGGAATTCGCTCTGCGATGGTATTCAGGGGAAGCTAGGTGTATCAAATTCTAGGAAGCTCCTACGTGTACTAATCGACCCCAACAGCAGCAAGTCGACAACTAAAGACAGGCTCACGAAGATCGCACACACCACCCCGGGTATGGACACAGAGTTGATGGAAAAGCTCAAGACCAGGTATCTGTGCACGGACCAAGTCGTGGAACAGCCGGAGTATTCTGGGCTGCCAAATCCCAAGCTGGACATCCCACTCACGAAAGAAGAAATCAAAGCAGAAATCGCGGCCATGAGAAAAAATGCAGTTCCAGGTCCAGATCAAATAACAGCGAAGCTCTTATTTAACCTCAGCGATGACGCCATCACCTCGCTGGTGGAATGCTTCAACGAACAGCATTGGGCTACAGGAACGTTACCAATATCTTGGAAGATAGCCGAGATTCGGTTCATTCCGAAGCCGAACAAACCCCTTAAACTGGATAATCTAAGACCGATATCGCTGACCTCGTGTTTGGGGAAGCTCATAGAGAGGGTCATTAACACAAGACTGAGTAGATACTTAGAAGAAAACAACCTCCTACCTGATTATCAATTCGGCTTTCGCCCTCACCTATCGACACAGGACACCCTCTTGTATCTGTACAAAGGCCTCCTTGAGACACCCCCCAAGTCACAGACAAGGGCCATCCTGGCTCTTGATTTGAAAGGAGCGTTCGATAACGTTCTACATAAAACATCCTGAAAAGCCTTGCCGATACCAACTGTGGCGCAAGAACTTACAGCTATATCAAAAACTTCTTATCAGCCAGGCAAGCGAAAATAAACTTCGGTGGAATAAAATCTGATCCCATTACTCTAGGCCGGAGAGGAACTCCGCAAGGGGCGGTGCTGTCACCCCTCTTGTTCAATTTGGCTATAAAATATCTACCAGGCCTTCTTTCCGAAATCCCCGGCATCAAACACACATTGTATGCGGATGATATCACTGTCTGGTGCAACTCGGGGAGGGACGCGGAGATCGAGGAGCGTCTTGAAGCAGCAGACGACACGGTGGACCGGTACACCAGGGAGAGAGACCTCCAGTGTGCGCCGGAAAAGTCCGAGTTGCTAATCCTGAAGAACCCGAAGACACCCCTAGCGCAGAACATCTCGGTATGTACAGAGAACCACCCAGTACAGAAAACCACGGAGTTCAACATCCTAGGGCAGTATATCATGCAGGGCAATGTTAAAAACTAAAGGTGACAGAACCGCCCCTTGTGGGGTACCCCGGTTAGGCAGGGGGAAAGGCTGGTAGGCAATATCCCCAAGGTGTAGTTCTGCCGTGCGTCCCTGAAGGAAGGCCCGAATATACTGCCATATGCGGGTGCCGCATCCCGCGGTGGCTAATGTCGTGAGGATATCGTCATGGCTTAATGTGTCGAAAGCCTTATGAATATCCAGGGCCAGTATGGCTCGCGTACTGGCTGTACGGCGCCTGGTGCAAAAGAGGGACTCTTTAAGGGCAAGAAGTACGTCTTGCGCCGAGATGTTTGGGCGGAAGCCGATTTGAACGTTGGATTCAAAGGCTGTTGTTTCTAGAAACGGTTGCAGGCGATTGAGAATGACATGCTCGAAGAGCTTGCCGACACAGCTCGTCAAGGAGATGAGGCGCAAATTTTGAAGAGTGAGGGGTTTGCCCGGTTTGGGTATAAATCGCATGCTGGCATGGGTCCAGGCTGATGGGAGCGTCTTAGCTTGCCAGTGGTTATTAAAGAGCTCCATGAGTTCCTGGAGGGAGACTTCGTCCAGATTGAGTAGTGACTTGTACGTTATTCCATCCGGCCTCGGCGCCCTAGAGCGCCGAATACTGAAGAGTGCTCGGAGGACTTCGTTTAAGGTGATGTCGGCATCAAGTTCTGGGTTAGGTGGAGGCATATTGGGTAGATCTGCCGACTGAAGGGATGTGGGTATATAAGTGTCCCGTAGTTGACCAATTACGTCGGTGCCCTTTTGGAGCTCTAGTTGTATTAGACGTTGTCTGTTTACTTGTGTCTGAGATTTAGTGGTTGTTGGTACCAAGAGACCACTTAGGAGGGACCACGTGCGTTTAGTGCTTAATGTACCCTTGAGGTCGTTACAAAATGTTGCCCAGATTGCGCGGGCTAGCGTGATCGCATATTCTTCTGCCTCGCGAGTGAGAGCGGCTATGCGGAGTCTCAATTTACGATTGTGTCGCTGGCGACGCCAGCGCTTGAGAAGCCCCTGTCGGGCCTCCTATAGATGAGCGAGACGCGGATCAATCTGCGGTGCCTTAGGGGTATTTTTAATGCTTTTGCTTTTCGCCTGGATGGCCTTCACCAGACGGTCAGTCCAGCCCTAGGGCCACTGGTCAGCCCTAGCGCCACTGGCAAAGGCCCTTGCTGCTATCCCAGGGCTGCACACAGCCATATACGCAGATGATATAACCCTCTGGACAACGGGAGGATCCCTTGGAACAGCCCAGGATATCCTGCAATCTGCCATAGACATCACCACCACTCATTTAGCAAACACAGGCCTCCGTTGCTCTCCAAATAAATCGGAACTCCTGCACCTGAAGCCCCTCCCCAGTGACCCCCAGATCGAACTATACCTGTACGGCAATCCAGTGCCCATTGTGCCTCAGGTGAAGATTCTCGACCTTTTAATTAGCAACACACTCGATGCAACCACCGCCCTTCAGCTCTTGCAAAAACAGACCAAACAGGTCGCTGCCCTTATCAGGCGGGTGGCAGCACGCAAGCATGGGCTGTCTGAACGAGAGACCCTTAATATGACAAATGCACTAATCATTAGGCGCATTATATACCGTCTCCCATACCACATACTCTCTCAGCGGCAAACACAACAGGCAGACATCCTAATACGCACGGCTGTCACCTCCGCCCTACGTCTTCCACGGACGGTTAGCACGAAACGCCTCCTGGCCACTGGTACCCACAATACAGTGACCGAATTAATAGAGGCTCAACGCACCAACCAATTAGTCCGCCTGAGTCGCACGGAAACAGGACAATGCCTACTGCGACAGCTACGTCTCAATCCACCAATTCCCACCCCAACAAGTCCTACACCTTACATGATTTCTGTGCGCACGCAGGATCACATATATCAGAAGCCACTACCGCGCAATATGAGTGCTAGTCTCCATCACGGTAGGCGGCAGGCACGAGCGAGCTATTACACCAAAACATACAGCAACCGCTCCGATATCCTTTATGTCGACGCGGCACAAAATTCTAAACCAGGATATTTCACGGCAGTCGCAGCCTATGAAGACGGCACAGTGGGGGCCGCCGCCACTATATCGATTAATTCACCTGCAGAAGCGTAAGGAGCCGCCATCGCACTTGCTCTGGCCCACTCCACCATTGACAAAAACATAACCGAACTTTGCACAGATTCCCAGGCCGCGTACCGCCACTACCTAAAGGGCGTGGCGACGCCGGCAACACATCGTATTCTTGCCACAGTCAGCTCTCTCGACCGAACGGTTACTCTTTCGTGGGTCCCTGGGCATGCCTCGATCCCCGGTAATGAGCGCTTTCATGCGCTGGCCCGAGAACACTCCTCCCGGACCCCGGATGATCAGGCACCCAACCCTGCGAAAGAGGCTACATCGGTCCTGTATACATATCATCAAATTACAACATTCTATAAACTCAGCCGCACGACACTGCCACCATCCCACAGTACCCTGTCGCCCTCATCCAGCGCCACATGGCGACAATTATAGACAGGCTGTTTTATTTCCCCCCACCGTCTCTCATGCTTTCAGCCCACCTTTCCTCCTGATTGTACCACCTGTGGCGTGCCCAGATCCACACTTTTCCACTACCTTTGGGAATGTCCTTCCCCAAAGGCAGTACCCCCAATCCCACTCATTCTTCCTGGGAGGCTGCTTTACGGACCGCTCAGCCCGCCGGCTAGAAATCACTGGTGGATCGGGCTTTACGTGAAGCGCAAGCCCGTGGACTCCTGGACCAGTAGGGGACCACCCTGGAAGAGTTTTATGCGAAGCATACTAAAATAGCCCAACCCAGCTCTTCGAGCGCGGCGGTGTCGTTACCATTGACCTTTCGTGACTTCCATGTCATACCACGAGATGCGTGACGTCACAGCAGATGAAAAACGGGGGCCCAACTCGCGCCGTCGCGCGAGGCGTCGTGACCAAAGATGAGCACATGGTGCGTGACGTCACAGCAGATGAGAAACGGGGCCCAGCTCGCGCCGTCGCGCGAGGCGTCGCGACCAAGGAGGACCACGTGATGCGTGCCGTAACGACATAGGAGAAACGGGGCCCCAGCTCGCGCCGTCCCGCGAGGCGTCGCGACTAGTGCACTGCACGGGCTCGGGCTGGCCCGAAAGCCCGGGCCCGGCCCGGCCCGCGGGCCGGGCCGGGCCGGGACGTGATCTGTTTTGCCGGGCCCGGGCCGGGCCTGAAGTTGCCGGCCCGGGCCGGGCCGGGCCCGGGCTTAAAACTGCGGACTCGAGCCGGCCTTGGGTCCGTACAGAAACGGCTGGTGTCCGACTATTCATTCACTATTCCAGAGTGAGGTACACAACTGCGGCATTGGAGCAGCGACACGGATGAGCTATGAGTTCTAGTACGCGCTGAGAAAAAGAACTAAGCTTTATGCATTAACTTATTTATTTCCCTATTTCCACGCCGCGGTGGCTTAGTGGTCAAGTTTTTTTTAATACTGAGCCGGGTAACAAGGGTTTGCTCCCAGCCTCGGCGGCCGCATTTCTGTTTAGGCGGCAAGCATGACAGCCATGTGCTGTGTGGTATCATTGCTCGTTGAAGAAACCCAGACGGTCGAAATGATCCTGAGCCCTTCGCTTCGGTGTCTCTCACAGCCTGACTCCCCTTGTGTCCTTAAGCCCCAAAAACATAGCTTTTATTTTATAGCTATATTTTTCTCACGAGAGAAAACTGACAAACTAAAGCGCGTTTGTTTTTCTTTTTCATCAACAGTCCGGAACATCTGGTAAATGAAATAGCCACAAAAGCTCGCGAGAGTTTGTAAATCTTATCTCATAACCACATCTATCCCTCGTCGCTTCTTCAGCCTGGTTGTCACGGCAAGTGTTTTGCCGTGTAAGTTATCACGTGGTCCGCGCGTTATCTTCTGCTTCACCAGTAGGAGTAAAACTCTACCGGCCTTATTTGGCCATTGATCATTCGTCATCCCAAATTAGAAATGCATGCGGGTAAAACATAAGTTTAGGACGCATATAGTATTCAAACACACACCGTGAAATACTCAAGCCTTTTATCTTTTCGTTTCTGCTGAAAGGCGACCAGTTCGGCTATGAGTTCAACCTGTGAGATCACGTTCACTAAAAAAATGTCATGCTACTGCTTGCCAGGCAGCTTTATTGTTTATACTTCGCGGGCGGAAAACTATAACTGATTAAAATCATGGTTGAATGCAAAGTAGTCTATTACGCTCGTATGCAGCCCTTTTTATTTGGCTCTAGGAAATTCCGAGTTTATCTTTGCGCACCTACACGTGATCACTGTCCAAAAGACGGGCCTGGCGAGCAATCCTCATTATCACTTCCTTCTGGGTTAAAAAGAATCAACTTTCTGCAAGCCGAACTGTGGTTTCAGAACCATTGTCGGCCAGTTCGTTATTTATTTATTTTTATTTATTTCAAGATACCCATAAAGGCCTTCTTCACGAGGGTATTACATAGGGGGTGGTAAAAATTTCAATTTGAATACATAGAAGGAACATTAACATGAGTAACAGGGCAAAAAAAAGGAAGCAAGAAAAGAGCAATAACTGGTAGTCAGCAAGAATCGAAATGTGGCAGAACAACAAGACGCAAAATAAACAAAATGAATAAAAAACAAGAAAAGAAAACACAAAGATAAAAACAACGGAATAAACAAAACGAAAAGCAAAACTCGAACACATTGCGGTGAGCAGAACAGAACTAGAAGAAAACTACACATCGCTTTTATTTTTTAAAAGTTCATTAAATGATGTTGCATTCGTGTAGTCTAGTAGTAGCAGACTACTTGCTCAAAGTGAGCAGTATACCTCAAGCGTTACTGTGAAACGGGCCGGGCCGGGTCCGGGCTGGGCTTCACTCCAGGATTCACGGGCCGGGCCGGGCTCGCTAGAGCGATAAATTAGCGGGCCTGGGCCGGGCCCGGGCTTGAAGCCGCGGGCCTGGGCCGGGCTCGGGCTTCAGGTCTCGGGCCCGGGCCGGGCTTGGGCCTGAGATTAAGGCCCGTGCAGTGCTCTAGTCGCGACCAATGTGTTTCCTGCTTCTGCCGCTAGGTGCGCTGTAGTGAACACGTGATGATGGAGTGGCGGTATACAAGGGGGTGCGCCTGCCTCTGCTAGGCAGGCGTACACGGGATAGAGATGCCTCCTGGAGACAGGGCTGCTCGTTGGAATGAGAAGCAAAAGTTGTGGCGTGCTACAGAGACTGATGAAGAGCGTGAAGAACGTCTAGCCAAGCGGCGTGCTCGATATGCAACTCGGCGACAATATGCTTCGCATCTGACTAGGCTTAACCTTAGCTAAGCCTCAGCCATTTTTTTTTGGTGTAATAAAGTTGTTTCCATCCATCCATCCATTGCGCAGGGGCGACAGAACACCACTATAAAGAAGCTTACAATATCCACCGAGTAAATCCTCCGGATGATACATCGTATCCGAAATAAACACCATGGCATGAAGGAAAGGGACACCATCCGCTTAGCGCAAGCTTCTGCGCAAGGAAGGAAGGAAGGAAGGAAAAACTTTATTTTACTCTAGTCCTTTTCCTGCGGTTTGGGAGCATCTTCAGAGACGTTTTCTCCTTGATTTTACCCCCAGGAGTCTTCTCTGTCGAAGTCGTCCGCCTCTAATCAGTGGTCGGTTGCCCTCAGTCCAGGGCTCCGCTGGCCACTGCCGCCCGTTGAGCTCGCTGTACCAGACCTTCTTGGTCTTCACAGCGGTCGCTGGACAGCAGAGTCTCCCACTGCTCCGCACTCGGGTTTTGTATTTTGGGGACCACGTCTATCTTTTGGCAGGCCCATGTGATGTGATAGAGAGTAGGTTTTCCGTCGCACCAGGGACATTTGTCCGCGTATATGGTAGGGTGCATTTTGTTTAGTATATGTAGGTTTGGGAAAGAGCCTGTTTGTAATTGTCTCCAAGTGACAGCTTCCTCTCTGCTGAGAGATTTGTGCGGTGGGGGATACCGCAATCTTCTGCCTCTGTAGTTTTGTAGTATGGCCGAGTAATCCCTGGGTGCTGGCGCGAGTTCCGCGGGCTCATCGGATGCTCGGAAAGTAATGTATCCTCGAGCTATCCTGTCGGCCTCTTGGTTCCCTGCCACCCCCGTGTGCCCCGGTACCCACACAATTTTGTGTGGGATCTTGTCGCTTTGTTCTTCCTGGTTTTTAATTCTGTCGCTCGCTGCGAGGAGTGTACGGAGAGCGTGACGACCTATCCTGCCATTCATGTAATTTCGGCAGGCTGTTTGAGAGTCGGTGAGTATTGTTAGCGACCGCCCGGTTCTATAGCCCTCCGCCACCGCTAGAGCAACGGCTACTTCCTCGGACTCTGCAGCTGTGCAGCCTCGGAGAGACGCGCTGGTCATTTCGCGTAAAGACGAATCGACCACCGCCGCCACAGCGATTTTGGTGTCTCCTCCTCTCCAAGATGCGTCTGCATACACGGTCGTGGCTTGAGGAGCGTATGTTCTTTCGATGAAGTCGGCCCTCGCTTCTCTTCTGCCTCGATGGAGGTTGGGATCCATGTTTTTTGGTATTGGCGCTACCTTGAGGGTCTTGCGAAGCTCGTCGGGGATCGTTGCCGTCCTCGTCATTTCGCGCATCTGCTCGCGGTATCCGAGCCTCTGCAGGAGCGCTCTTCCAGTCGTTGTCTGCAACAGCCTGAGTTTTTGCGACTCAAGCTGCGCCTCTCGTAGCTCCTCAAAGGTGTTATGTAATCCCAGGGCCGTGAGTTTTTCGGTTGACGTGTTGCGCGGAAGTCGGAGCGCTGTCTTATACGCTTTGCGTAGCAGGGCATCCGCTTGTATTTCGTTTTTGTGGAGGCAGTGGTAGGATAGGCTGTACGTGATTCTACTAACTACAAGGCTTCTGACTAGTTTGAGTGTGTCCTCTTCACGCATGCCATGTCGCCTGTTGGTGATGCGGGTGATCATGCGTGAGACTTGTAGTGTTGTTGCTTTGAGCAGGGTAAAAGTGTGAGTACTGCGCTGGTTGGATTGAACCCACATGCCTAAAATTCTTATTGTTGTCTTTTCGGGTATGGGTGTCCCGTCAAGGTAGACGTTGAGTTTTAGGTCCTCGTTGGTTGGGACGGTCCGGTTTTGCTTGCCTCTCCAGACTCTCAGCAGTTCCGATTTCTCGGTCGAGCATGCGAGTCCTCTTTCTGCGAAGTATTGCTCTACACAAGAGGCCGCTTGCTGTAGCCTTTCTTCCTTCTCTCCGAGACAACCCGTGTTTGTCCAGACTGTTATATCGTCAGCATACATTGCATGCCTGATGCCTTCGATGTTCTCTAGTTTTCGAGCTAGGCCTATCATAGCTATGTTGAAAAGTAAGGGGGAGATAACTGACCCTTGGGGTGTTCCCTTATTTGGAGTGCGAATTTTGTCCGATCGAAGGTCTCCTATGCCGATGGTGGCAGTTCTGTCGGACAGGAAGGCTTTGACGAAGCCGTGGATTCTGCGCCCGCAATCCAGCTTGTCTAGGCCCGTAAGGATCGCTTCGTGGCTGACGCTATCGAATGCCCCTTTGATGTCCAGGGCCATTATGACATTTTCTCCCGTCCGAGGTACGTTTCGCAGGACATCTTCTTGTATTTGGAGGAGAACGTCCTGCGTCGAGAGCTTCGCTCTGAAGCCGAACATGGTATGTGGTACACAGTCGTTGTCTTCCATGTAATTTTGCAGTCTTAAAGTTACCACCCGTTCGTAAAGTTTGCCAAGGCACGACGTGAGTGATATGGGCCTGAGGTTTTCAATTTGTAGCTTTTTACCAGGTTTAGGTATCATTATTACTTCGGCGTGTTTCCAATCTTCGGGAACCGTCTCCGCCTCCCAATGTTTGTTAAGAAAGCTGACGAGCTCTTGTATGAGGTCGTCGCTCAGGTTGCGGATTAGGGCGTTGTCGATTCTGTCCGCTCCGGCTGCCGTGTTTCTGGTGGTGTTTCTTATGGCCGCGTAAACCTCTTCCACAGTTATGGGGCGGTCGAGTTTCTCGTTTTCGGCTCCTCGATACGTTCCTTGGTATCGCGGGGGGTTGTGATCGCCGAAACATTTTTCTCGTGCCTTCTCCAGTAGGGTGATGTCTGATCCCTCGAAGGAGTGGATGAACTTGTGGATGGCTTTATTGTTTTCTGATTTTATTTTGGTCGGATCGATTAGTGCTCTTAAGAGATTCCAGGTTCTGGCCGTGCCTAGAGTTCCCCTAAGCGAGTCGCTGAGTTGTTCCCAATTTTGTTTCGCGAGTTGCATCGCATATTCTTCCGCCTTTGCCGTAATTTCTGCTATCTTTAGTTTTAGTTTCCTGTTGTGTATTTGCTTCCGCCATCTTTTGGTGAGACTGCGTCTCGCTTCCCATAGTCTGAGGAGGTGGGCGTCTACTTCAGGCGTTGCTGTCGTTCTCCTTAGACTTTTTGTGCATCGTTGTCGCGTTTCTCTCAGCATGCCGCTCCATTCCTCCAGTGATTGGATACCGCCTTCAGATTTGTTGCAAGCCCCGCGAAACGCGTTCCAGTCAGTGATTTTCGCCTGTCCAATCTGATGTCTTATGGTGTCGGATGCTATTCGTGTCCGGAGGATAAAGTGATCGCTGCCTAGATTTTCCATCATGTTTTCCCACTGTGACTCCCTGCTCTTCCTTACGAAGGTGAGGTCCGGGCATGTGTCCGTGCTCACGCTATTTCCGATTCTCGTGGGGGTCGCAGGATCTGTGATTAGACTGCAGCCAAAGTACTCCGCTACTTCCACTAATGTTCTTCCCTTGATGTCTTGTTTCTGGTATCCCCAACTCCTGTCCATGGCGTTGAAATCTCCTACGATGATGAGTGCATTTTTTTTGGCCAGCTTGTGCGCTCCATAGAACAGTTCGAAGAGTTTGGCTTTTCTTTGTCTCGGCGGGCTGTACACGTTAAGTAAGAACGTGCTGCTTCCCTGTCGCTTTTTCGGAATAATTTCAACAAGCGCGTGCTCGACGTCGGTGTCGGCGATGGTATCGTGCCTGACGGCGGTAATGGTTTTGCTGACTAGGACGGCCGCTTTACCTTCGTTTTGACTCTCGTAAACCTCGTACCCTTGTAAGGTCGGCTTGATTGCAGTCTCTTGGAGCGCAATTACATCAGGAGGTGTCAGTTGTGTGTTTATATATTGTTTTAAAAGGGCCTGCTTTTTGCGGTAGCCTCTGCAGTTCCATTGCCAAATATCTAAGTGTTCTTGTTCTTGCCGATACGTATTGATCATGTTTACGCGTCACTGCTGTTGCCTTGTTCGCTTGAGAAAGCTGTTAGCGCTGGACGGTTGTACGCTTTTTCCCTAATGTTTTCGGTATGTTTTTGTTTTCGAAAAGCGCTTCTGATCTCTGCGATCTGCCCTTGGAATTGTACTTGCATCTGTTGCATTTGCGATTGGATTTGCTGCATGATATCCTGCATCATCTGCTGCATCATCTGTTGCATTCGTGTTTCAAGGTCTCCTTCATTCGATGCCTGTGGTTGTTGTTTTGGAAGGGCTCAAGTCGTGTCGAGTTCCCGCTGTTGGTCCTTTAGTGTGTTTGTGAGTTCCTCAACTTTGCGTTCGAGCTCGTTTTGTTTGATTCGAGCGAGTTCTAGCTCGCGTCTGAGCGCATCGCTGTTCGCGTCCTTCGGTTCTGTGACGCGACTGTCTTTGTTGTTTGTGTTGTCTATGTTACTACCCTTTCCTAGAAAAACGCTGGAATGAGACAGTGCCGGGATGCCGAACAAATATATTTCACAGCACCTCTTTGTTCCTTTCTTCTTTCACTCCGTCTTCTTACCTTCGCGTACGGCGCGGTTCTGTCTGAAAATTTTATTAAAGCGAAAGCCTTTAATGCCTCATACTGTCCTTAGCAGCCATGTCGGCAGCCGTGTCGACAGCCGTATCGGCAGATGTGCCTGCAGATGTGTGCGCGTTTTGACGGGTGTCCACCGGATATGCGAGACAGTTACTGCGTAATTTCCTTTCCTCAAATACAATTTTTAGTTTCATCATTACAGCCCCTCTTTCTCTTTCTTATTTCACTCTCATTCCTCCCTTCCTGTAAGGTGCGCTTCGGGTGTCCACCGAGATGACAGAGAATTACTGGGCCATTTCCTTTCCACAAAAAGCGTTGCGTTCAAAGGGCAAGGCATCGCGCCGAACAGGTGGTGGCGTTCCTCCCTTCATGTACGGTGCGGTTCGGGTGTCCACCGAGATGACAGAGAATTACTGCGCCATTTCCTTTCCTCAAAAAGCCTTGCGTTCAAAGGGCAAGGCATCGCTCCGAACGTGTGGTGGCGTTCCTCCCTTCCTTTACGGTGCGGTTCCGGTGCCCACCGAGATGACAGAGAATTACTGCGCTATTTCCTTTCCTCAAAAAGCGTTGCGTTCAAAGGGCAAGGCATCGCACCGAACGTGTGGTGGCGTTCCTCCATTCCTGCACGGTGGGGGTTCGGGTGTCTACCGAGATGACAGAGAATTACTGTGCCATTTCCTTTCCTCAAAAAGCGTTGCGTTCAAAGGGCAAGGCATCGCGCCGAACGGGTGGTGGCGTTCCTCCCTTCCTGCACGGTGCAATTCGGATGTCCACCGAGATGACAGAGAATTACTGAGCCATTTCCTTTCCTCAAAAAGCATTGCGTTCAAAGGGCAAGGCATCGCACCGAACGGGTGGTGGCGTTCTGCGGACTGCCTGGCAGCGCGTCAACAACTGCCGCGTTCCACTCCTAATGGCAAAGTTTAAGCGTCATCAATTAGCAGTTAGTGTTTAATTATTAATCAGTAATTAGCCACTAGTTAGTAATTAGTCACACCTTCGTCACCGATTATGCGTGACATCATCCAGTGGTGACGTCACCAGTGTCACATAGGCAAAGTGGTGCGGAAACGCTTTCGCCTCTACGCAGTTGAGACAGCCAGTGCCCCATGAATCTTTTAGACGTATAAGACAGGGATGAAGTTTGAGCGTCTACAGAGATATGCCACAGTGCGGTGTATTCACCGAATTCTGCGTTTTCAGTGCAATATTTTGCTAGCTTCCTGAGAAAGAACGCGTGATACTGAAACATTAAGACCGGGGGAGGATAAGAGGTGGAGAAGTATAGGAATCAAAATTTACAAAACTCTCAACAAGTTGTCCGAAAAACTTCTCCCTTTCCACTAATAAGCAGTGCACCTTTTAGCGTTCCGTATGGTGGCATTCGCCACATAGCGCCGTGGTATGATTAGCTTTATTGGCAGTGCACTATGCTGTCACTATTCTGGGGGCCACCCATTTTGTATACATTTGTTTTGCCCTCAGGCATGAGTGTGTATGCAATGTTTTGTTTGTTTGCACTGTTCAATAAACTTCCATTTTACTATTGGAACCACTTTTGTGAACATGTGCGTCGAATTCTCTTCAAAATTACCAGAGGCTTAGCTTGGTTAAGCCCGGAATTTCCGAAAGCAACGCATCGCTGCGTAACATGCACGCCGTTTGGCTAACCGCTGTTCCCGTTCTTCAACCGTTTCTTGAGCGCGCCGCCGTTTCATAGCTGCAGCGCATCGTTGCAACTTCGCCAGCTGCTGCGGTCTGGCGCGACGTCATAACAGAGGTCATGCTAAAGGTCAATGGTGGATCCGCCAGGGCGACGCTGAAGGCTCCAACTGTAAGCAGAATTGCTCTCAAAATGAAAAGGCGGAGTGTTATTTTCAGACGCCGCTGCTAATGGGGACACGCAGGGCTTTCCTATTAATAATTCTTGCTGGTGGAGTGGTGTTCATCTATCTCGCGCGCATTTGCAGGTAACTCTATATACGCAGAACATGGATAGGTACAATCGGTAAGGATATCTCTATGGAAAACTTTCTCAAGAAACAGAAAGAGAGAAAGCCTGTATAAGTTGCGCTGCACAGAAAGTAAATAAATATTACAGTCCACACGTACACTGGAAAGGTTTCTAATTTAAATTAATTTGAATGACCCCGCACACCCGATGTCCAGCTAACGCGGCTGGGCTTACGCCATATGCGCCGGAAAGCGGCATGCTCGGCCGTACCGCTGCCGATGTTTTAAAGTTTTTCCTTTCCCTTGGTTCCCTAGATGGGGGCCGGGCCTGCCGAGGGAGGAAGTTCTCAGTGGCACCAATCACAAACACAAAGACGCGCCTCAGCAGTCGGGAAGAGCGGACGTGTCTCACGTCGGCTCCGCCGAATTTTATGATCCTTTCCCGAAGCATTTGCCGAAGCGCTGCGACACCATCTGGCTACACTTCCAGAACAACGAGGAGACCACCCACCCTTGTTCAGGTGGGACCGTTTTCTCAAATCCTTCGAGAATTTGAAGACCAAGCGGATCGCGCGAGTTGCTAAGCCTAACAGTTAGGCCACGACTCAGCTGCCCGCCGCGGCTCCGCTGGCAAATTCTGCCGCAAACCATGACGACCCTGATGGGATACGACCCGGAGGGGATGCAGATTGTCACCATGCCGCAGGCGAAAACCCCAGTTTTCGACAAGGTTACGGAGGCGATTATCCAAAGCAAGATAGAAGAGTGGGAACGCGCATCAGCCCGTGACAACCACTCGGCACGGCAAAAAGGTCGAACGCCAGAGGGACGCGTCACCGCGGCAGGGGATACGCCGCTGCAGCAGACGCCCCGCACGCAAGTCAAGCGTTGGAAGCCTCCTCCGCAGCCGCGTCTGGACAAGCAAGATGCAGTGATCATAATCAAACCTAAAGGAACGCTGGATCTCAGCAAATTCAGGGGAAGCAACGCGGTCGGAAACGCCTTGCACATTGCTGCTGGCGTCGACAAGGGCTCAGCCGAGCTCAGCGTTTGGCCCATATGGGAACAGAACATCATCGTCGTCGGGGTGCGAGACGCCCAAATAATCAGAAAGATCCTGGCAATTCACGAAATTCAGCTTGGGGACAAGGCACAGGCAGTGTACTCCTACCTCCGCCCCTCCGACGACACTTGCAAAGGAGTAATACAAGTGGACCCGAGGGTTTCCAACGAAGACATCACGAACGCGCTTCGCTCCCCGGACGCACCAGTGGTGAGCGTGAGAAAATTAGGTTCCTCCAACGTGGCGGCCATCACGTTTGAAGGAAGAAAGGTTCCGTTTCACGTCTTCTACTACGGTGAAGCGGTTCCAGTACGCCTATACAAGAAAACAACGCCAGCCTGCGCACTGTGCGGGAAACTTGGACACCGGGCGGATGTTTGCCCTTGCCCTTCGAAGTCAAGATGTCCGCAATGCGGTCAGCAAGATGTTCCAGAATCCCACGACTGCCAACCCAAGTGCACGGTCTGCGAAGGTCCACATCCCATGGGGTCGAATCAGTGCAAGTACAAGTACCGAACATCACAAAAAACCAAGCCCAAGACAGGAGAATTCAACCACCGGTCAAGATCCAGGCTTCGGAACCGGTCCGGCAGCAGAGGTCCATCGAGCAGCGGGGACCGACTGACCCACCAGGACCAGCCCAGCAACAACTCAGCACCACCCGGCTCACGCTCTTCAAGCAATGGACCTGGGACTACCGATAATGTGTCGCACAACAACGGCAGTCGTCCAGCCGAGAAGACAACAGGACCCCATAACAAGGAGCAGCGCAACGGCAGCAAGGTGAGCTGGGCAGATGTAGCTGCCTCCTCCCCCGAAGCGTTGGCTTACAAACGACTTAAAGCAGAGATTGAACAACTAAAATCAGAAAATAGCACATTGAAACAGCAGTTAGTCATCGCAGTCAATCCAAACAACACATTACCTCCATCGACGCGACAGGCATGTCCGATGGAAGAAGATAGGGCAGAGCTACACCCTCCGTCTCCACACCAGTTAGATGCTAGCACCCCCGAGAGGCAAGCAACTACACCAGACGCACCCCACCAGGCACCAACTCCGCAGGCACCACCATCGCAGGCACTAAAGCAGCAATATACAGAGCACCCCCAAACCCAGGAACGCATCACTCGCTTGGAAAAAACAATTCAAGACCTCATTGAAAATAAATTACAAATTATGATCGAGACGACAATCAAAAGTATGTTCGAATCAGTTATTAAACCCATGATGGAAAACCTCGAACCAGTTTTAATAAGGATGCAATCGCAGGAGATCAGAATTGACCGCAAACTTCAGGAATTATCAGATGTTTCTCACAACAGAGGCACAAAGCTGCAGGGTAAAATGGGAACTCGTCGTCTGCCAAGCACTCAGCCAGATCTACAACCTGAGGGCGCACCACATGATGAGGCACAAGTTTCTAGTGTTCAGCATGGCTCCACAACGTAGACATAAACTTACTATCCTACAGTGGAACTGCAGGGGACTAAAACGGAAGAGGGAAACATTACAGCAATACATAGACTCTCATCCCGATACGCCGCAAATAATAGCCCTGCAAGAAGTGAATATGGAGGCTAAGATCAGAGGATACTCAACACATCAAACAAATCCCTCGACATGCATCTTGGTCCACAAATCATGCACGGCAATCACTGTAGACCTTAATCTAGACAGCGACATTGAATATACCTTCATAAAAATACTGCCACAGCACAGAAACAGCAAGGGCACCTATATACTCAATATATATAGTCGCCCCAAACAGCACCGCGTAGCCTTCGACGTGATATTTCTTAAAGCCCTAAGAGAAGCCCAAAAAGCTCCCCTAGCTATAGTTGGCGACTTTAATGCTTCTAGCCCCTTATGGGGATACCCCAGGGAAGACACGAAAGGCAGAAAACTAGCATCCGCCATCGCTGACATGGCCCTGACCCTACTCACGGACCCGCAGCACCCGACCCGAGTCGGCACCAGCGTAACGCGGGATACTTCTCCCGACCTCACGCTCGTCCGCAATGCCCGCAACTATGAGTGGCTCAATACAGGAGAGACCCTAGGCAGCGATCACTACGTGCTGCAGACCATCTTCGAAAGCAACAAGCACAGCAAACCACGAGGGCAAGCCAGAATTACAGACTGGGAGACATTCAGAAAGGACACCAAACTAACCACATCCGAACAAATAACCAGCTACGAAGATTGGGCGGCTTCCATTCTCGACCTTAAAGAAAAGCTCACAAAGTCTCTTGCCACCACGGAGGACCACCCAGCTGTTGACAACCACCTCCTACACCTTTGGGAAGCAAGACGTAGTCTTATAAAACGGTGGAAAAAACAAAGACACAATCGGAAACTAAGACTTCGAATAGCCAAGCTTACTATTCAAGCAGACCAATACGCATGGGACCTCGCTCGCACCAATTGGCTAACGAAGTGCGAATCCCTCAAAGGCCGCCTAGACACCAAGGCTACATGGAACCTTCTGAGATGCCTAATTGACCCTCCGAAAGCGAAGAGTGAACAACACAGAAATTTGCATCGAGCCCTACACAGCTTTCAAGGCACGGATCATGAACTCGTGGATGAACTCACGCGTCGCTATATCTGCACCGCGCGAGACCCACAACCCTACAATAAGGAGTACCGTGGGGAACCGAACGAAGACCTAGACAGAGATTTCACTTCAGAAGAAATCATTGCAGCACTAGCAGATATGCGCCGAGGCACAGCCCCGGGACAAGACAAAATTACTGTCGGACTTCTGGCCAACCTCGGCACGGAGGCTCTGCAGCAACTCACGGATTACATAAACGAATGTTGGCGTACCGGCACCATTCCACAAGCATGGAAAACAGCCAATGTGCACTTTATTCCCAAACCCGGCAAGAAAATCAGCATTGAAAACCTGCGCCCTATATCCCTCACGTCGTGCGCAGGCAAACTCATGGAAAAGGCAGTCCACACCCGTCTCTCCAATTATCTTGAGGACAATGAGCTACTGCCACACACGATGTTTGGATTCCGGGCACACTTGTCCACCCATGATGTGCTTCTGCAAATCAAACGTGAAGTCATTGATCCCGCACGCACAAACAGTAACCGAGCGCTTCTAACACTTGACCTCAAGGGAGCGTTTGACAATGTCAAACACTCCACAATCCTCAACAACCTCCACAGCATGAACTGCGGACAGCGAGCCTACTCGTACATCTGCGATTTCCTTACGGACAGAACCGTCAACATCAGCACCGGCTCAAAACACACAACGCAAGTGAAGATGGGCACGAGAGGCACTCCGCAAGGGGCAGTACTATCCCCACTTCTCTTCAACATTGCACTCCTAAATCTCCCACCTCTTCTCAATCAGGTACAGGGCATACGCCACGCCCTGTACGCTGATGATATAACCATCTGGACAACCACGAGAAGTATGGGAATGATTGAAGAACAACTACAAACCGCGGCGACAACAGTTCAAAATTATGCCCGGGCGTGTGGACTAACGTGCTCGCCCGAAAAATCCGAACTGATAGTCTTCCGTCAACGCAAGAATCAAGACACCATCAATATCCGCGTAGACAACTCACCCATCAAGGAAGTTCAGACCATGAAGATACTGGGTCTGTACATAAATAACAACGGCAACAACCTTCTTGCCCTCCAGAAACTACGGCTCGTGAGCGAGCAAGTCGCCAGGATGATCGCCAGGATAACGACGCGCAAATCGGGGATGCGAGAAGACGATACTCTGCGACTGGTGCAGGCTTTCGTTGTAAGCCGCGTCGTCTACGTAGCGCCCTACCTCCGCCTTAAGAAGCGTGACATCAAAAACCTCGACATCATAATCAGAACTGCCTACAAGAAGGCCCTGGGACTCCCTCTTGCGACATCGACGGACCGGCTCTTGCGACTGGGTGTGCACAACACGATCGATGAGCTGATAGAGGCACACCTTACGGCGCAGGTGGTACGGCTCTCCACAACTCGAACTGGCCGACAAGTCCTGAGTGATTTAAACATCAATTGCCCCCGACAGCTAGACACCAAAACCGACATCCCAGCCTCATGGAGAGGACAACTCAAGGCAGCTCCACTACCCAGGAATATGCACCCTGATTTTCACCAGTCAAGACGACAAGCACGAGCCGAAGCCATGAAAAGACACTACGGCGGGCGCGAGGGCGTGTTCTATGTCGATGCTGCGGGTCCCGAGCAGGGAATGACGGCCGTCGCGGTAGTGCACCAAAATACAACAGTCGACGGACTAGTACTGGCTAGCCAGGACATACTGGCTGCGGAAGAAGTGGCGATTGCTCTAGCTGCAACACACACTAGCTCAATATACATTCTCACAGATTCACAGACAGCGTATCGCAATTACCTCAGGGGCAGGGTCGCACCGCTAGCAGCTAAAATCCTGCAAGATAGCTACATCCGTGGCTACCAACCCACACACAAACACTTAATATGGGTACCAGGTCACCAGGGCATCCCAGGGAACGAGAGCGCACATGCCTCAGCCCGAGCATTTCTCCCCCGGACACCCAGTGCGGATGCCGTGGAACCTCCTACCCCACTACTAACTTACAATGACATACTTCAGCACTTAAGATTATCCCGTCGGGTCTACCCTCCGCCGGCTAAGACACTAGATAAAGGGGAGGAACAACACCTCCGAAAGCTACAGACCAACACTTACAACAACCCACGAAGACTACATGCCATAGACCCGGAGTCATTTGACTCACAATGCAAATTCTGCGGGGAGAAGGCGGACCTGTACCATATGGTATGGGCCTGCCAACGAAATCAGGCGATCACTGTTAATAACCAGCCAACGCAGGAGGGGTGGGAGGCAGCTCTGTCCAGCTCGGACGGAAAGAGTCAAAAGCAACTCATCGAAAGAGCCCGGACAGCAGCCTACGCCAATGGGGTTCCGGACTGAGAGCTCCAACCACGGCTACAACCTCCTAAACCATTTCATTAAAATATTTTCACCACCACCACCACAAACACAAACAGACTCCCGAGGGATCACCGCCGTCACGCGCTGGGAGAGGGGGAACGATGCCATCCACGTAGCGCAGACGCCGGAATGTCCACGAGCGGCGTTCCCGCGCAGTTCATGAGTTCGAACGTGCGTTCGCACGCGGTGTAGGGGAGACACTCGCTCAACCGGGCAGACGGACGGGGGTTCCGTGGCAATCCAGGCGCTCACCCAACGCGCGTCTCGGGGTTAGTCGGCGTTCCGCTGCAGCCATGCCGTTTTCTTCACGACGAAGGCGAAACATCTGCGCTATGTGGATAGCATCGTTCCCCCTCTCCCAGCGCCTGACGGCGGTGATCCCTCGGGAGCGTGTGTGTGTTCCTGATTGGTGCCACTGAGAATTTCCTTCCTCGGCAGGCCCGGCCCCCATCTAGGGAACCTAGGGAAAGGGAAAACTAAAACCTCGGCAGCGGTGGGGCTACGGCCGTGTGTCTGTTTTTTCAGCCAGCGTCCGCTCCGGCGGACGCGGTTGTTGCGAAGCGCGTATTTACTCTCTCTTTTTCTCTTTCGTCTTATCTTTAAACTCTCCTCTATCTGCACATGGCAGCGGTGGTGGCTCGGCTTGAGCCCCCTCCCCCTTAGCTGCTTGTTTTCTAAGACGGACTGCCACTGATCCAACACCCAAAAGAATCATTTGGGCTCCTGGCCACCAGGGCTTACGAGGTAATGGGGCCGCTGACGCGGCTGCCCGAGCGCTTACTCACCGGGTTCCTCATCCCAGCTCGTCTGGCTCGGAGCCTATCCAGCCGCTGCTGCGATTCAAGGAAATTATAACGCATTATAGCGACATCCACCGCCTTTTCGCGGCCCCTGCAAAGGGGCTGAGTAAGACGGAGAAGCGAACTTTAAGGTGCCTGCAGACAGGTACTCTACTCTGTCCTGCAATCTTAAAGCATTACGATCCTAACACGGATGGGCGATGCCCACACTGTGGGGAGACCTGTGATATCTTCCGCATGGTTTGGGCATGTACTCAAAATCCCCACCTCCCCCCTTCCCCTACCCCTTCCAGAGAGGCATGGGAGACTGCCCTTCTCAACTGCTCCTCGCTTGAGTCCCAAAGGGCTCTGGTGAAACGGCCTAGAGACGGGGCATTGTCATGCGGTGTCCCGGACTAGGGACACCGACCATGTAGCGGGGCCACTCTGTGGCTCCCAAACTCTAATTCAGGAATTAAAAGTTTTCACCACCACCACCACTTTCCTTTTCATTGTTCTCTCAGTCGGACGCCACGGTGGCTCAGTGGCTATGGTGCTCGGCTGCTGGCCCGAAAGACGCGGGTTCGATCCCGGACGCGGCGGCTGAATTTCTTTGGAGGAGAAATTCGAGGCCCGTGTACTGTGCGATGTCAGTGCACGTTAAAGAACCCCAGGTGGTCGAAATTTCCGGAGCCCTCCACTACGGCGTCTCTCATAGCCTTAGTCGCTTTGGGACGTTAAACCCCGTAAACCAAACCATCTTCTCTCAGTCGCAACCAACCAACGGCCGAGGGGCTTTTAAAGCGAAAGCTTTACTACTTGCACTTTCAGCCTTTGGCGTGGCGCGGCGGTGCCACCACCACCGGCGCCTAACGCCTGCGCTCTCCGCTAGGAGCGCAACAGGTGCTTTGTGACGTCACGCCGAAGAGAAGGGCGACCGACTCGCGCCGTCGCAAGCCGCGGCGGTGCCACCACGGCATGGCCTCGCGATCGAAGCGCGCTTTTAAGGCGGGAGCCTTTAATGCCTCATCGTTGTATGCAGGAGCTGTCGACAGAAATGTCACGCTTTTCAATTGGTCGAAACGGTCGCGACGTCACAGTGCGCGAATTTCAAACGGAGCTAATTGTACTTTGGCTACTAACCATACAACCAATTAAAGGGATCGTTTCGTGATGCTCCAAGTAAGTTTGACTGAGTTTAATTAATTCCCTACTTAGCCAATTAGTCAAACCTTTCCAGTCAGACCAGATAAATAAATAAACCCAGTAAGAAATTTGCCGAGCTCGGAGAACAGACGAGCTCCGCCGCGACTATCACTGCAGCGGAAAAAGCCACCATCACAAAGCCAGTGTTAGGGAAGGAGACATGGCTAACGGAGCCCAGCGAAAATCCCTCAGGTTGAAAATATCGAAGTTCTAGGAGTGACCATACAAATCAAAGGGCTCAACGGTTATGCAGTAACTAAGATGGAGAACTGCGTACAACAAACGATGCTCGTCAGACAGCTAATTGCCAACAGGAGACGAGCTTGAAAGACCATAATCTCCTACGGCTGGTAAAAGCCTTCGTAGTTAGCCGTATCTTGTATGCTGCCCTCTTCCTCGATCTTAAAATAGCAGAAAAGGAAAAGATAGATGGAATGACCAGGTGGTGAACGAAGCAAACTCTAGGTTTGCCCACTAGTACATCCACTCGCCGCCTTATAGAGCTGGGCGGGCACAATACCCAGGAAGAAATTACGGAAGCAGTAAGAACTTCCCAAATCGAACGCTTAGCTGGGACCACAACTGACAAGGTCATTCTAGCCAAACTGCATATGAGTCGACACAACCGAATAGACGGCAAAGTTTAAATTCTTGATGAAATTCAGAGCAACATAGTCTTACCACCACTACCCAAGATTATGTATCCTATTCATGACTCAGTGCGTCAGGCCAAACGAGGAGAAGCGCTTGAGAAACGCTTCCGCTCCTACAAAGACGAGGACGTGGTCTACGTGGATGCCGCTGAGCGCAGTAAGAACGCGATGACCCTCGCTGTCGTCGATAATAAGCATCTGCTTAAAATAAGTACCTCTATGCTGTTGGGTAACCCAGACACTGAAGAGGAAGCTACCACAGTACTGGCTTGTGTAGGCACACAAGCGGGGTATATCATCAGTGACTCGCCATACCAAACTTCAGCAGGGGTCTGGTCTCCTCCCCTACGAATACAATTCTACGCCATCATGTAATATACGGAAAAATTCGTCTGAACTCCACCACATGCATCCCTGCCTGTTAACGAGACGGCCCAAGCATTCACCCGAGGCTTTTCCTTCCGGGCGGACCATAGCGAGGTGGTCTGCACAGACAGGGATCGCAGGGTGGGATACAGAAAAACTGCACAGCGCTATTGTGTACAAAGCGCTAGACTTCCTCCAGCAAATGGAGTCTTAATAAGAAACCAAGCCATCAGCTGGCGCCGGTTACAAACTTACGCATTTCCAAACCCGACCATCTGGAGTCTTATGTTATCCCGGCAATTTATGTCCGGGCATAGTATCCGGGCATAGTATGTGATCCAAGGGCATAGTATGTGATCCAAGGGCATAGTATGTGATCCAGGGGCCACCTTGGATCACATACTATGGAAGTGTCCTCATGCCCCTCGGGTGGAACGACATATAAAGTTGAAAGAAGAATGGCAGGGCTTACTACTGAGCTCTGACTCGGAGACTCAGCTACAAGTCGTCCGACTGGCCGAAGCCGCCGCCGACACCCAATACCTTTCGGCCGTCCTCTAGGCAGGTAGCCCGCTAGCTACACTGTTTCTGTTGGGCATTAAAAGTTTTCCTACCCTATCCTGCGAAGAGTCGGGGAAATGCCGCGGCATGATGAGCTCGGAACCAAAGCGAAATTCGATTACATTTTTACATCGTGTCATTAGTGTTAAAACACCCCCCCCCCCTCCCCGCAGTTCTGAAACAACCATGTTGTAAGTGGTGTAATGTGCCCAGATTCCTCGGCAGAGATTCTGAGGTCCTTTGCTACCGACCAATCAAAGAGCAGAAAGTAAAAATTTTGCTCGCATCTGGCATAGACATCCGCACCTAATTCCTGCGATTGTGTGCTATTCAACATAGACACACATGCCGCATTGTTTCACATCCACACCACTGAGTTTTCACAGGCAATCGTGCATTGTACGAGCGCAGAATTTGTGAGAAGGTCATGTTGCCGGTGCGTCCGCTCATTCTGGTGTGACACTAGTGCGACTCCTTCAGGCTTCTGTGTATTCTAACCGGCGTGTATCTACAAACCGACCACCATGGGATGATGGCAAGTTCGTCTCCATTCGTCGGAAACATCAATGACACCGCAGCTGTGTTGACTGCCGTTTCAAGGGCTCGCGCACTGACTGGCGTTTCGAGGTGTCGCATAGAGTGCACCAGCAAGAACGGTATTGAAAAAGCAACCTTTGCCTTTGTGGTATGGTGCTTTGTAGAGAGATTTCTCAAACGGTTTTGAAGCTCTCCGAAGGTGAACCTTGCATCGATTAAGTCTAACCAGAGGCATAAAGAACTAGTGTAGGGGTGCGTTTAGTAGGTGCCCTCGGAGAGACTGAACCGCTGTGTAGGATCTGACAGAGAAGACAGGCGTAGCCGGCACCAAGGGAGCGGTGGGACTTCGTCGCTGCCAGGCGCAGCGTCGTGTCAGCACATGGCGGTAGCGGAATCTATCACAGTTGGCACACTACAGTTCCGGCACGTGAAAAAGAGCAAATTTGGCGTCTTATGGCTAAGGAAGGAAAGAGGGATCGTAGTGCAGCTTCAGTCGGTTGACTTGGAAAGTCTCGCGGCCACGACAACACAAGTAGTCAGAGGGTACAACGGGCTCAACGATGTAATTGACCGGAGAGGTGATGTGATGTTGAACCCATCCGCCACCCTCCGACGTCTTCCACTGTGCCATTGACGCTAACCCTCCACCCGCGCTACGTGATCAACTCGTCACCCTCCTCAGGCGCTTCAATTCTTCCTCTGCTCTTCTTCAGACTGCCTTGGCGTCACGTCTGTCGCTGCGCACACCATCGATAGCGGTACTCACGCCCCTTTTCGCTAGCGCCCCTATCGTGTCTCGGCTTCTGAGCGCCGCATCATTTCTGATCCCGTGGACGACATGCTCTTTCGGGGTGTCATACAACCCTCCCATAGTTTGTAGGCGTTTCCGGTTATCTTGGTTAAAAAAATGGGGTGGGCTAAGCGTTGGTTTAGCCTGGCAGGTTGCGAAAGCGAAAGCGCAGCGCCTCCAACAGAAGGAACGCAGTGCGCCGCGTCTACAGACCACGCATGGCTACCGGCCGCCGCTGCCCGACGACTCGACTTGGTAGCTCATCTCTCATCCTGGTATGACGTCACGCTATGACGTCACTAGGCATGGCATGACACCAGAGGTCATTTTAAATGTCACGCGTGGCTACCGCCCGCTGCTGCGCGACGACTCGACTTGGTAGCCCATCTCTCATTCTGGTATGGCGTTACGCCATGACGTCACTATGCATGGCATGACATCAGAGGTCATCCTAAACGTTACGCGTGGCTACCGGCCGCCGCTGCGCGACGACTCGACTCCCGACAATATAGTTGTAGTGTCAGTGGAAGGCGCCGAGGTTATGCCCCGTCGACGCGGGCGCTGCAGTATTCATCATAAGTAAAGCTCTCTGCCGTCGACTCCACAAAGTGACTACCCCACTTCCTGACTTTTTGCTTCTCACCGCCTCATCACAGCGTATTCATCCCTCGGCTGCATGTGCGGCCCGTGTCCGCATTCAACATGTTTTGTACACCATCGAGTTTATTCTGCTCTCTCACTGCTCATACGACATCATCCTGAGATGTTACTTCCTTTCGACTCATCGTGCCGTTATTGACTGCGCCCGAGCAGAAATGGCCTTTTCTCGGCTGTGTGGCGCCCCCTTATGCGACGTATCTACCCAGTCTGCCAAACTTGTAGTAACTACTGATACCGACATTCCTCCATTTCTTGTTGCTCTCGCACCCCTCTCCTGTGCAGGCGTTACTCATTCAACTGTTTTCTTCCCGCCTTCCGAAGCCGCTTACGGCCATCCCTGCCTCCTGTTCCTTTTTGCTGTTCTCGCAATCAATCATGGACAAAGTCCAATTAGTGTCTCGAACCCATATTCGTGAACTTCACCGGTGCTCCGAGGTGAATGCCTCGGGCGTATTGAAGAACATGATTCTGCCTTCCCTACCATATTCTTAATAACACCGCGTCCTTTGATGTCGATGCGCTGAGATCTTGTGATGATGAGCACCTCGACTGTAGCGCCACTGGTGAGAGGAGCGCGAGGCTCACCGCCGTGACTACCGCCGCCCTCCGCCGATGGATCGAGCTGGGGGCCTTTTTTCGCAGCTGATATGACGTTACCTCGACTGTAGCGCCACTAGTGAGATGAGCGAGAGGCTCACCGCCGTGACTACTGCGGCCCTCCGCCGACGGATCGAGTTGAGGGCCCTTTGTTTCGTAGCTGGTATGACGTCACCTCGACTGTAGCGCCACTGGTGAGAGGAGCGCGAGGCTCACCGCCGTGACTACCGCCGCCCTCCGCCGGCGGATCGAGCTGGGCGCTTTTTTTTCGCAGCTGGAACGACGTCACTCCGCGAAAGGTCAACCGCAACTACCGCCGCGCTACGCTGAAGGATGGTTGGTTGGTTGGTTTAAGGGTTTTAACGTCCCAAAGCGACTGAGGCTATGAGAGACGCCGTAGTAGAAGGCTCCCGAAATTTCGGCCACCTGGGGTTCTTTAACGTCCACTGACATCGCACAGTACACGGGCCTCTAGAATTTCTCCTCCAAAGAAATTCAACCGCCGCGGCCGGGATAGAACCCGCGCGGGTCTTTCGGGTCAGCAGCCGAGCACCATAACAACTGAGCCATCGCGGCGGCTAGGCTCAAAACCTAGCGTAATATTGCTTTCGCAATAAAAACAGATAAGTGGTCGTGGCCCTGAATCTAGCAGTTGTTGTTGTTGCGACTGAGAGAAGGATTAAAAGAAAATTGCGCAGGCCTGCCAACTGGCTCCAGCCGAGCCACCACCGCTGCCACGTGCAGATAGAGGAGAGTTAACGGACCCCGGATGACCAGGCACCCAACCTTGCACAAGAAGCCCCATCGGTCCTCTCTACATATCACCAAATCACCACATTTTACATATTCAGCCGCATGACACTGCCACCATCCGACAGTACCTTGTCGCCCTTATCCAGCGCCACATGGCAACAATTACAGAGAGGCTGCTTTATTTCACCCCACTGTCTCTCATGCTTTCACCTCACCTTTCCTCCTGATTGTAACACCTGTGGCGGGCCCAGATCCACACTTTTTCACTACCTTTGGGAATGTCCTTCCCAAAGGCAGTATCCCCCATCCCCAATCTCATTCATTCTTCCTGGGAGGCTGCTTTACTGACCGCTCAGTCCGCAGGCCAGAAATGGCTGTTGGATCGGGCTTTGCGTGAAGCACAAACCCGTGGACGCCTGGACAAGTAGGGGACCACCCTGGAAGATTTTTTTGTGTAATAAAGTTGTTTCCATCCAGGTTGATTGGTTGGTTGCGACTGAGAGAAGGATGAAAAGGAAGTTGCGCGGGCCTGCCAACTGGCTCCAGCCGAGCCACCACCGCTGCCACGTGCAGATAGAGGAGAGTTATAAGATCAGAGGAAAGAAAAAAAGAAAAGAAAACGCGCGTCTCAGCAACAACCGCGTCCGCCGAAGCGGACGCTAGCTGAAAAAATAGATAAGCGGCCGTAGCCGCGATTCGTCACCACCTCCCCTATCTGAATCCAGGATGGTTGGTGGTTGCGACTGAGAGAAGGATGAAAAGGAAAAGTTCACGGGCCTGCCGACTGGCTCAAGCCGTGCCACCACCGCTGGCACGTGCAGTTAGAAGAAAGTCGAAAGGTAAGAGGAAAGAGAAAATGAGAAAGAGTAAAGACGCTCGTCGCAACAACCGCGTCCGCCGGAGCGGACGCTTGGTGAAAAAACATAAACGGCCGTAGCCCGAAGCATGCAACCTCAGAAGAATCTAGCAAGCAAGCGAACGCGCTTTGTACCCATTCTTCCCCCTCTCTCTCACATCTGGCGAGAGAGCAGCGGAACAGCGCCTCGACTCGATAGCGACAGCAGCTGCAGCGCGGCGTGCCTACCGCCGAGACCACCCGACGGCTCTAAGTGGGGCGCCCTTCTGCGGTCGCTCTAAAGGTCAAACGTGCCTGCCGCCGTGGGCACGCTAAGAGGCTGAGGCCTGGCGTAATATTGCTTACGCAATAATAGTTCACAGCACCTCTTTCTACCTTTCTTCTTTCTGTCCCTCTTCTTCCCTTCCCTAACGGCGCGGTTCTGTCTGAAAACTTTATTGCGCGTATATGGCAGGGGTGAAGTTTGAGAATCCACCGAGATATGTAAGACAGCCACTTCCTTGTCTTAAGGAAGGAAGGAATGAAGGGAAAACTTTATTTACACTAATAGTTTTTCCTGCGGTTTGGAGGCATCTTCAGAGACGTCTTGGTTCTAGCCCCAGGAGCCTTCTCTGTCGAAGTCGTCCGCCTCTAATCAGTGGTCGGTTGCCCTCAGCCCAGGGCTCCGCTGACCACTGCCGCCCGTTGAGCTCGCTGTACCAGACATCGTTGGTATTCACAGCGGTCGCTGGACAGCAGTCTCTCCCACTGCTCCGCACTCGGGTTTTGTATTTTGGGGACCACGTTTATGTTTTGGCTGGCCCATGTGACGTGGTATAGAGTAGGTGTTTCGGCGCACCAGGGACATTTGTTCGTGTATATCGTAGGGTGCATTTTGTTTAGTATATGTAGGTTTGGGAAAGAGCCTGTTTTAGAGCGCAGCTCTTTGGCGTCCGTTCCTGGGTTTCGCGTCGTCGTCGGCGTCGGCCTCGTAACCAGCTCCGCCCCCAATGTCACGCTTTTCAATTGGTCGAAATGCTCGTGACGTCACAGTGCGGGAATTTCAAATGGGGCCAATTGTACTTTGGCTAGTAACCATGCAACCAATCAAAGGGATCGTATAGTGATGCTGCAACTAGGTTGGACTGAGTTTAGTTAATTGCTTAATCAATCAATTAGCCTAATTAATATAGAGGAGAATGAAGAGGTCAGAAGAAAAGAAAAGACGCGCGCCGAAGCGACAACAGCGTCCGCGGAAGGAGACGCTGCTGAAAAAAACAGATAAGTACGAAGCCGCGTTCCCTCCACCACCACGCACTTCCCCACTCAGTAAGACGTTGCTCGTTTCATATAGGTTGTGTCGAACATCCTAGACAGTTCCAACAATTGACAGGTTAATCACAGAACACGATGGATAGAAATAGAATAATATAAATATGAAATAGCCTAATTAACCTTTCTAGTTAGACCGCATAAATCAATAAAACCGAGAACGAAATTGGTCGAGTTGGGGAATCGAACCAGGGTCTCCGGAGTGCGATACGAGCACGCTAGCCACTCCGTAATGCCAGCTGAATGGTTTGGAATGAACAAAGGCGCGTCTAGCTAATACGGCGTCTTCGTTCACTCCCATCTTCCCCCTTTCCCTTACGGCTAGGTGCAGGTGTCCACCCAGATATGCGAGAGAGATACATTTCCTTTCCTCAAAAAATAAATTTACCGTCCAGCAAGGCGTACAGCCGAATTGGCGATGGCGTTCTGTGGACTCCCTGGCAGCGTTGCAAGACGCTGTCGCGTTCCACTCTTACAGGCGAAGCTTAACATGTTAGCCACACATCAGTAATACACGCAGACAGCCAATGGACGCGTCATTCGCTGGCACCACTTGATTCATCATTCACAACCACATTCTTAACGTACGCTCCCTTGCCGCACATGCCAAGGACGTACACCACGATCACATTCTGCGCCATTCCTCTATACTTTGCTTTGCTCAAACCTGGATGCATCCCGAAGAGCCTCTCGAAATCATAGATTTCCTATACTGCTGTGGTGCTCGCAGAGACCACAACAGAGCGGCGGGAGTCGCTATCTACTTGCGCACAGGTCTCTCTGCAATACCAGTCGAAATGTTTGGCACGTCACATGAAGTTGGCGAACTGTGCGCCGCAAAGTTGCCCAACGGCTTGCTGGTAGTAGCTGCTTACTTCGCCCCTACCGCACTCACGAAAGACGTCGTGCACTTCCTGCAACTCGCATTAACCGTCCATCGATCCACACCAATGTTAGTAGTGGGGGACTTTAATGTTGACATAAAGACAAACAGCAATTTCCTAACACTTATGCGGGAGAGCATCCCGTTCCTCTCGCTCGTAACGCGTCCCACGGCTGTGACAACCTCGCGAGGCACTTGTATATATCTCGTCTTTGAGAATCAAGCATTGGTGTACCAAGTCGAACATATATCAGTCTATTTCTCCGACCACAAAGCTTCCTTCATGACTGTCAAGAACTGTTAGTGGAGTCTTTGTTAAAGGAATACGTGTGAAAAATAAAAAAAAATTCTGTGATAGCGCATACATGAGTTGCTCGATTTCTTTGCCTCAATCTATCGAAAAGGTGAAACAGCTTATTTGCTGCGCTCAAATTTCGCATTAGGAAGTAACGTAATCGTCGGTAATTTTTTAATTGTCTCCAAGTGACAGCTTCCTCTCGCTGAGTCCTTAAGAAAAATTTTCACCAGTTTATTCCAGAGCAGTGGCTGTTACAATGCTGTGTATTCATTGAATTCTGGCAGTTTCCATTGCAATATTTTGCTCCTTTTATGACAATGAGCGCGTGATACTCGAGCATTAACTTTAAGATTGGGAAAGGATAAGATGTGGAGATGTATAAAAATAAAAATTTACTAAACTCTCCAGAAGCTTTAAAAAAATTCTTCTTCCTTTCCACTAATCAGCAGTGCACCTTCGAGCGTTCCGCCTAGTGGCATTGGCCACATAGCGCTCAGGTAGGTATATCTGTATTGGCAGTCATACGACTCGTTTACTAGTTTCACAGGCTCTGCCCAAAAGTCTAGTAAGGCTGGGAAATTTCAGAGAGGAGCCCTCCCCTCCGCCTCTCGTCATTCGTGTAACGTGTAGGATTTATTGAGTTTCTCGTGTACAGTGTTTCTGTATTGTTACTTGCGGTATGGTGTGTGTAGTGACTCGGGCGCGGTCAGCCTGCCCGCATTAGTCATGTATAGTACCACATGCATTGCACATTTTTTAAGGCGGAAGCCTTTAATACCTCATCGTTGTAAGCAGGAGTTGTCGACAATTGGTCGAAATGTTCCTGACGACACAGTGCGCGAAATTCAAACGGGGCCAATTGTACTTTCGCTAGTATCCATGCAACCAATTATACGGATCGTATTGCCACGCATCATTGTAGTGTTTCTTCGTTCACGCTCAAGGCTGCAGGAAAGGGTTGTTATCACTTTTGTTCGTGACGCGAGAAGGGACCACACTAATCTCGATTGATCGCAGCCCTGAAAGGCTGCATCTAGGTTTTCCAGATTTCTGTAGATGATCTTGTCTTGTTATCTGGAAGTTTCCTTGCCGGCTTTAAATTGAGCGATGCCGCGAGCGGCGGACATTCGTAGTTCGACGACCGACGAGCACGCTTGTTGCTTACGCCGCCGCCGAGTGATTCAGTTCTTTTGCGGGCGCAAGTCAGCCCAAATAAAGAGCTTCGTTTCCAAGACTGGTTGGTGTCTTCCTGGCTGCTGGAGTGCCGTCACTACAACGTGACATCTGTTGGAGGTGCGGGGTAGCCTTCCATGTACCGGACACCCCCTACAAGCCGTGACGCCAGCCCTCTGAGTCATCAACCGCAGGACCTGAGTCCAGTCCACCGCACTAGCCGACTCCTGCAAGGGGACGCACCAGAGTTCGGGAATCTGAAGGACCCTACCCGGAAGCGGAAGCCAGTCGCATCGTCTACCATGAGCTTGCCCCAGACGACGACACCAATCATTCTTCACCAGCCCCGGGTGCCACCAACCTTTGACGCTTCGCCTGGCGCCGACCCCGAAGAATGGCTGGAGCAGTTCGACCGTGTGGCTATCTTCAACAACTGGGACGATGCCATGAAACTTAGGTACGTCTTCTTTGCCTTGGAGGGACCAGCAAAAGTCTGGTTTGAGAATGAGGAAACTAACCTCACGAAATGGGAAACCTTCAAGGAGCAGCTTCTAAAGACCTTCACGAACGTCGTGCGAAAGGAGAGAGCCCAGCAGCTGCTACACTCTCGCATACAACTCCCAAACGAGACCGTTGCTGTGTACACTGAGGAAATGAAGCGTCTCTTCCGGCATGCCGACGCGAGCATGAAGGAAGAAGAGAAGGTGAAGTTGCTTATGCGAGGAGTTAAAGAGCAACTATTTGCCGGCCTCGTTCGCAACCCACCGAAAACCGTCGCGGAATTCGTAGAAGAGGCATCCACAATGGAGAAAACTCTTGACGCCCGAGCCCTCCAGTATGACCGCCAGCAGCGCTTTTTGTCAGCAAGCTGCATGGACACCGCTAACAACGATAATCTGCGGGAGGTTATACGGGAAGTTGTGCGAGAGGAGCTCCGACGATTGCTGCCAACGGGAACGCAGCCGCAACTTTCATCGCTCACTGACGTCATCCAGGACGAGGTTCAACAGGCCTTGGGTGTGACGCCGACACCCACGCAGCCTCTGCAGCCCCCAGCCATGACTTACGCCGCAGCTGTGCGCCGTCCTGCACCTCGACGACGGGACCCAAGCCCCTATCGCCCTCAGCCAGCTGCGTTGGACCGCCGCCCACTCGACCCAACGCGCCCGTACTACGAGCGACGCGCGCAGCCGAGGAAATGCGACGAGTGGAGATCTCCCGACCAGCGCCGCCCACTATGCTTCCACTGTGGCGAAGGCGGTCACGTCCTCCGGCACTGCCCATACAGAAGACTGGGCATCCGAGGGTTCTCTTACGACGCTCCACGACCCCGACCCGGCCAGCGACCAGCCGAAATACAGCAGTTTTTACGTCGGGAAGAATACTCATCGCCGAGCCGCCTATCACGTTCCCCGTCGCCATCGTCCCCGCGCTTTGTATCTCCTAGCCGAGGTTACGCCGTGCGTGGAGGCTCCCCCAGCCCCCGAAGGTTAAACTAAATAAAGCAGCCTCTGGAGGTGAGGTTGCTTCTAAGCGCATTGACAAAGATCCTCCATCGACGAGTACTCAAGACCATGCCTCAACTACGATGACACCACCGACGACGACGACACCGACGACGACGCGACAAGACTTGAAGCTTTTACCGCTGCCCAGTGAAGTAACGTCGCAGTACGCCCACCGCAGCCTCACTACTCGACGAAGCCGAGATCGGACACCGAAGACAAGGTACAATACGAGAACGCGAACAAGTGATCTTGAAGTTACGGTCGACGGTCACGCGGTTACTGCATTGGTGGACACGGGAGCTGACTACTCTGTCATGAGTGGCCCACTTGCTGTCCGACTCAGGAAGGTAACAACAACCTGGGATGGCCCCCTCATCCGCACCGCAGGTGGCAACCTGATTACGCTGTCAGGACAAACTGAAGGAACCCAGTGCGCCGCGTCTACAGGTCACGCGAGGCTACCGGCTTTTTGATGAAAGGAAATGGAGCAGTAATTCTCTGTCATCTCGGTGGACACCCTAACCGCACCGTAACGAAAGGGAGGAACGCCACAACCCTTCCGGCGCGATGCCTTCTTGTTGCGACTGAAAGAAAGGGAACTTATAGAACGCAGCCGGGCTCGCCGTTCTGCGGCACAGGTGCGTTGCTTAGCAAACCGCTCTTGCCTTTCTTCATCTGTCTCCTCGGCACGGCGCCGGCGTTTGCGCGCAGCACGTCGCTCCAGGGACGCCGTGTACAACTCCGCAGACATGACTAAGCGGAGCGCGCCTGCAGCGCCCCGTGTATCCTCTCCTAGCGAGCGCCCTCACGCGGCGGACCGAGGAGGCCGTCACGTGATAGCCGCAGCGCCGAGCGAAGGAATGAATACGGCCGAACAGACTAGTTGGGGCCCCTGCTCTCCTCTGGTCGTGACGTCACGCTGTCACGTGAGCGAAGGAACGACCTCCACCGACGGCAAAAAAGTGCTAGCAGTATTGCTTTCGCAATAAAAACAAACGCGCATCATTTTAGCTTTCACAGCTCCTTCCCATCCGGCTCTCTCCTTATCGCGAAGTGTGAGTATGCGCATTTATACCTTGCAACGATTAGAACTGCGCAGCTCACATGCAAATAGCTCGATAGTGGCGCGAGAGATTGGCCTAGGAGTGAACGAAAACTGATCTATTTAGTATATTCACGTGGGATTTCACGCCCCTAAGCTATACTCGTTTACTCCCGATTAATTTTGTGTACCTGGGGTTTCATAGAGCGTCCTAATAGCGCACAGCAATCAGGCATTTTGGGATTTTGCCTCCACTGAAACGAAGCCCCCGCGACCGGTCAAGATTCAATTCCGCTGCCTGTGGTTCAGTAGACGAACGCCACTGAGCAACCGCGGCTGTCACTTCCGTCACGCTGTCCCCACACGGACCCTATTTCCTGTATCGTAAGTGACGTGCCGTTGCCAGAGATTCTATGGGCGTGCATATGTGCCTTGCGACCACTCAGTGTAAATCCGCACAAGTTTATCTGCTACCTCCACGCGCATAGCAAAACTTTCGAGCTTCCGGCGTGAGCTGGTAACATCTGAGGACCAGAGAAGCATGACATCGGGCAAAGCCTGAACGCCAATTCGGTAGGTAAGATGAGGTTATACAAAGGGAGTCATTTATTTTAGACGGCCGTTTTCTACGCGTACTTAACATGGGGTAGAATCTCGTCCCAATTTTGGTACCGCGGCTTCATGTACACTGGGATTGAGCCCTCGATGGTTCTGTTATGTCTCTATGTGAGCCCATTGGTTATTTGGTGATATGCCTTGTTTCATGATCAGGCGAGCTTCTAAGTTCAAATACTTCGAGCATGAGCTAAGCCGTAAACGTTGTTCTACTATCGGTGGCCATATGTGACTATATCATGACAGAAAATGATTAGATGCATAAAGAACCGGGAGATCTCGGTTAAAGTGCTGCCCTTCACCTTCTTGGCTTCCGCATATCGGCTACAATTAAGGGGTGTCAGCAAGCTTTGGCCAATGATACGCCTTGAACACCCTAGCATGTGGCGTGAGGTAAGCTTTTCATGCAAAGAAAAATAACCTCGTCTCGAACGTCGATCACACGACGAAGTGCACTCTCAAACAGTGCTTGAGTTTTCTTGCACAAGATCAGAAGGCGGCGAGGTTCCTTTTTTAAATGACAGCCCTGCTTCTGCGCGTGGGTGGGGGCAGCATCGGTATGCTTGTACCCAGGTTTATGTGCAAAGGGGTAGTCTAATTCCTTTAGGAGGATGCTCGATTGTGTTAGTCATCCGAATGGGTGCCAGAGGTTATCCAACAGGGTAATTTTGTTCTCTAACAAACTGATATGGGCTGCTGCAGAGTTAATACCTAAATTTTATGATGTCCTACCACATAAAGGTTCTCACCTACCAGATTAGCTTGTCTCCGCGCACGAGAGCTGCAGGCTTCCACACGTGATGAAATTCGGACGAGATCTTGGTGTTTAATGAGTAGAGCGCCGAGCCCGATGTTGCTGGAGTCGGTGTTTTGAAAGTGTGTAAGATCAAGCGGTGTTTGTAGCCGTGTGCGCCGCTGTTTAAAAGGCCGGTGATGCGCGGCTGCCCAAACGAGCGGGGTATTATGGTGGATGAGTCGGTCAGGGGTTGACCACAACTGCAAAACTCTGCGATGAACTAACGGCAGTATTGGCAGAGGCCAACATCTGGAACATTCTTGGACAACTTCTTATAGAAATGGAAACTCTAAAGTGCTATTATGAAAATGTTTAAGACAATGGTTCGTTCTTCTGATGTGTGGCTAAATATTCCTTAGAAACATGTTCCCTCATTCGCATATTGCAGTTAAGAGTTCCAAAGAACGCCAATGATTAACCCTTTTGACGTTCCCATAAACGTTAATACCAAAAGGAGGGAGCCTGCAGAAAGTAGATCTGCGGATTTATTAATTTTGTAGTTAAATCGTGCTCGGTATGAAAAAGTTGCGATCATAAACTCTTTCCCGTTCAAAAAGGCCCTTGTCCAAAGTTTATGACGGGAACCAAGTCAAGAAGCCTAGGAAGTTTGTCAATGTTTTTGCCTTTTAATATGTGTTGTTCATCAATAGATAAAAAAATAGAAAAATCGATCTAAACACGATTGATTACTCATTTAAATTAGAAACCAGAAAAAAAACGCCGCTGGTGGGATATGAACCCGCAGCATCCAAATTTCGCGTCCGGTGCTCCACTGGGCTATCCAATCTTCTGCATTTGGCGGTGTTGATCTGTTGTAACCTAACTTCTAGAGTGTTCGCCAGCGCCGCCTCCATCCATGGCGGCGGGCGTAGAACGCCTTCGCGTATACGTTTTGAATAGGAAGGGTATGGGAAGCGCTTCTCGCACTTTTCGCTGTTGTAGAAAGAGTAAAATAGAGACAGAAGTTTTTCCGGGGCCCAGCACAACTTTCTCCGAACTAATATATGACTGAGACACTTCAACTGCATTAGGTAAAGTGCAATGTTTGGAATTCGAGCTTCAACTTTGGCGACCGCAGTCGATCTAATACTCTCCACAGCTAGTAATAACGTTCATCAAAGATTTCAAGAAAAATGACAATGTCTTAAGGTAAACTAAACAGGGTCATTTGACGCTTGTGAGAATGGTACTTACGAGGTGGTGGAAAGTCGTGGGCGCTCAGCATAGCCTCAAAGGAGCACTATCAATTGATCGACTCTGTCGGGGTTGAGCCGCTTTTCTTGATGTCCCGCTCATCAAGCTGTGGATGCCTTACCGGTACCTCAAGAAAAAATGGATACTGTGCGCGACGAAGTCTGTCGAGGCAGTTTTGAATATATGCCAGCAGGTGGATGTCTGATGTCAGACCTGGTGCTTGGCGGGCAGTAAGAAGTCTGATGGCTGGAGTAGGGTATTCTGGCCGGGTACTCGTCCAGGCGGGTCTCAAAGGCCGACTGAGATGTGCATGGAATAATGGCAAGCGGTGTGAAGAGAGAGACGTCATGAACAGTGAGGTTCATTTGGGCGTCCACGAGAAGCTTATAGAGAACGTTGACCAGCAGGTTAAAGTGGCATAGAAAATCAGCTCCTAGGAAGGGATAGCACACGTCCGTCAAGAGGAAAATCCATCGAAATACACGTTGTAGACCTAACTTTAGTGTGACGGCATACTCTGCGTACGTCGCGATGGGAGAGAGATTGGCAGCTTGTAGCTGTGGGCCGGAGCGGCGGGGGGCGATAATGTAAGGGTGCGAGGGAGCACGCCCACCTCTGGCCCAGTGCCGGCAAGCAAACGGAGGCCACAGGTGCGGTAGCGAACCGCGAATCACGGCTGGTCTCCGTGCCGACTCTACTCGCCGCTTCTAGTGGCGCCCGTGGGCGTTTCCCTGGAAGCGACAGGGTGGAACAGACCGACGCGCCTCTTTCCTGAAGGTCGGTGGTTCCAGCGCTCGTCCTCTTGAGCAGATGGTGTTGGAAGACGCCTGTCAGGTGATGTCCGGCAGCGAGAACGAAAGCGTGCGTGGGCAGTGGAGAGTGCCGTGAGCTGGTCACATAGACGTGTCAGCTGGGCACAGAACTTATCACGGAGGATCTTGAGGTTCAATTGGGTGAGTAGAGATGACGGCGGGGTGTGAGGTCGCGAGACAGCGCCCAGAGAAACGGGGGAACAGATGTTCATAGTGGAATCCGCAAGCTCAGCGAGCTGTTTCAAAGACGAACCGTGGGCGGTCACGAGCGCCAACGAACCGACGATGGCAAGCGGTGAAGAAACAGTTGATGGTGGCAGCCTTGCCACCTAGGAACTGCTCAATGCTGCAGCAACTGTGTGTTTTTGATGTCCCCTAGTTCTTCGGAGGAGGTGAGCCGTTGCATGCGGCTGTGCTCGGACGAGGCTCGCTTGAGGAGCACAATAGCAACGTGTCAAATGGCGCCGGGGTGGGTAGCGTTATGATAATATCGCGTAGTTCGGCGGCAATCTCGAGTGGAAGCGACGCAGTTACTTAATGAAACTTCGTCTTGGAGGTCTGGCGCACGAGCCTCACATGAGCGAGCCACAGTTGAGGATCGCCTGCCCAAAACGGGAGTAATTGAACGTACAGCGTAAAAATGTGTCAAGAAGGACCATCAGCGGGTAGGCTAGAGGCGTTGCCGTTGGTCGTGCTGAATGAGTGTGACGCATGAACAAGTATGAAGCCGGGATGAGGGAAACAGTGACGGATTTGTTGACAACTGTGCCAGAGTTCGATACGCTCTCTTGAGACAGCCGGAACATACCTGGGCGAACAGAATGATGATGGTGATGTCCTCAGGGTTAAAGGCGTATATTACCCGGCCAGAATGCTACTCGAGGTCGTCTTCATCAGCGGCTGCTGCCATCAATACGGCGTAAGACAGGTGCTGCTACTACACGCATTTCTTCAAAATATTGTTCAATCTTTATAATCGACGCAGAATCGTTGGCTTCCATCTCATTTCTTCACCAGGATGACAGGCGACGACTACCTGCTCTGAGAAGTTTGAATGATGCCGTAAGAAAGCACTTCCTTATCGGCATTTGGATAGCATTGGCACTGTCAGTGAAATATAGAACGGCTACTGGCAGATAGGGCGAGTCTTCGGCAGCAGTCATTCACTGCTTCCTTGCAGTTGTTTGGCGCCCTCTCGACGGAGACGTGAAACCTGTGGTGTAATGGAGCCAGCCAGGGCACATAAGTCTCTTTGTTTAGTCTCCGAGAGGCCTGAAGAGATATAACTGCGGTCAACAGACGTTTTGAGAGCTCGAAAGGTTGCAAATGCCAGACACTAGTCGCTGATTGGTCAGCGAATGTAAAGACTCTAGCACGAAAGATTTGCTGAGGCTTTTGTCATTTTTTTTACCTGGAGCTGAGATTAGCCGTCACGGAGACAACTGAAGCTTCTCGACGAGCAGAGGCCGTTGGTCTGAAAAAGTCAGAGGTTGCCTCCTGCAACCGCTGTTCTGTCACGTAGCGCTTGCCATTAAACCGTAACTGTAACCGTTGTCACGTGGACCAATCCGAATCCTGTCGCTGCAAAACCAAAATACGGCGAAACATTTGCCCTGCTCGCTATTAGCGTTAGCTTCCTGTGTCAAAACTTTGAGAGTGCGCTTGCGGAGGTTTATGTTAGCTCCATACTTCCACGGAAAATTAACACCAAGGAAACAGTGCAGTACACGAAGGGGAACAGCTGTGAATATATATTCTAACCAAGCAGAGGACAAGACAAGTGGAGCTAAGACATGTCCACCAGCCGTGCAAACCTGCGAGCCAGACCTGGTGTCATAATTTCTTCAGGCAGCATCTCTAGGTTTCAAAGTGAATACATGCAATCACCAGCAGGGTGCTCCAAAGCGCCAACGCTCCGGCCGTCGAACAGCGTCTGCATATCCAGCCAGAGTCGGTGAACGAGTTCGGGAACTGCTGTTCGTGCTAGTAATTATCGGTCTTTCGCTTCTAGCGTTTCTGGGTGGGTATCATTACGTCTATTTATTAGCGACCTCACACCCGCAGGCCGCTGTCTCTTGCTTTCCCGGCGATGTTTGGCAACCATCGCCCCGCCACCTGAGAGGAGCTTTGAGGCGCCGGCGAAGGTCGGCATGGAGGCGCCGGCCTGAATTGCGCCACATGTCCGTCTTTCATTCGGGAGGTCACCGACTTTCGATGTAAGGGTCGGAGTGTGTGAAAGACCCAAATCTTTTTTTTTAAGGAATGATTGGCTCCGAAGTTAGCCTCAACATACGCCGGTTGACAGCAAGCCGCGGGAAAAGGGGGCTCTTCTGCACATACAACTGAAGACAATGAGGCTTCGTCAACCTCTTCCCGCATGACGCTACCGATGGAGCAAACCGATGGCTGAACCAGAACGAAAAGCTTCGGGAGATCTCCCCGCAAAGTGGAGAAGAGGAGGCAGAGAAGAAGACAAGGATTAGCCCGGAACCTTGGACGCGGCTCTGGTAGCGAACCGGCCAGCACCAGCCTATCGTAGATAGCTATATCACTGCAGAAGCATATTGTGTAGCGCGGCCACTGTCGTGGGAAACTTGGCGCGATTCCTTGGAAGACAGCTGACAATGCCAGCGAACAGTTGCTCTTAGATGGCTGTTTTCTTTTTCGGCATAGGCGTGGCAGGTCGCCGGGAAATCGAAGTAGGAACATACATAAACTACGCGCATCGTTCTAAGATTGAGGAAAAGGCAAATCATTTACAACACGGATTTTACCAGGGCATGGACATATGCCTGAACCAAAGAGGAGAAGTCAAACAGTGGAGTTCCGGCCGAACGGACATTTGCAGAGTTTAGCCCGGCTGTGCGGAAAGCATGAAGAGTAGCTGATTAGTTGAAAGTCGATTGAAGTGGGCAGCCGAAGCAGGCAACAAAACCGCTCGAATTGAAGGATGCTGTCACGCCAAAGGCTGATTACTGCTTGAGGAAAACCATACCATGTCCAAAATGTGAAGCGAGTGTCTAATGTTGTGACAATATATGAAAAACAGTCCGATACAAGAGTGCTTTTACCGTAAAGGGCTAAATTAGGCAGACTGAGGAGAGATCTTTGAGTGGCCGTAAAGAGGGTGAATTGCTTTTTTTCATTGGTTAAAGAAATTAATAAGTAGAATGACATCATTCAACAAGTGTATCAAGGTCATTGTTTAGCTTTCTAATGCTATAAATCTGCAGCGTCATCCAGGTATAATGTACTTTGTTAATATATCAGAAAATTTGGCAGATAGTGAGCATAAATACAAAATAGAAAAGGACTCAACATTGACCTCTGCTTTCATTATCATTGCCATAAGCGTCACTGTAGTGTAAGGACTCTCCCGTATGCCTCCAAGTGACGAAGTCCTGTGGCAGCTGCGGCCATTCCATGCCCGCAAACTTCCTTATCTCATCCGCGCACCTAATTTCCTGGCGCCTCCGGCTACGCATGCCTTCTCTTGCAATCTACTCCGTTACACTTAATACCTTCGGTTTTTGCCTTCGTATTACATGTCCTCCCAAACCCATTTCTTGTTCTTGATTTCGACTAGATTATCATAAATCCTTGTTTGCTCTTTCACCTATTCTGCGCCAGGGTGTCAAACCGGAACCGAACGCGAACCCGAAACCGGAACCGAACCCGAATTTTCGCCTAGAACCGGAACCGAACCGAACCCATATTTTTTTCGCCATCTTGGAACTGAACCCGAACCAGAACGATTCAAAGGAACCGTTCCGAACCGGTTCGGGACCCGGTTCAGCCCCCCTTTTTTCCATGCCGGCATACCTCATGTTTACGGACAAAATGATATGATTTAGCGCATAGATTTACCCATCCGTAGCTAAACATATAGGATGTCTGGTGCCTGGTAATAAGCCTAATTGACGGTTCTGTAATATACTACCGCCAATTCTAAAGACTTGTACGTTAGGTTTATGTGAGATCTTGAGTTATTACTCCTCCACTTTTGCATATTTGCGTTAATATTTAATCAGATTGTTAGGACCACTCTAACTCAATAAAGTACTACAGACACCAAATTTTTGCTTGCGTGCTTTCTTCGTTCAAACGATGTGTTAGACATTGGGGTACATGGAGCACCCCGAGGTATTCACTAAACGCATAATAAATAATTTATATTTGAATTTCTTCTTGACCCTGTTTCGGTTTCACCAATATAACGATGGCTGTGACGTGTAGCGGAAATTAGGTCGCGTGAGGTGCAATAAAACGGCAATATAACTGCTGATACTTCGTTCATTGCAGTTATAGGTCTCGGAGCCGCCGGCTGATTAAAGTGCTATAGTGAGTTTAAACAAGATATCAGCGTTTGTATTAGTTTTCTCGTGACTCTCGTGATCTAATGTTGAACTCACGTCACAGCCATCATTAGGTTGATAAAACCGAAACAGCATGGGAGAAAAATTATTTTCTAAATTATTTTTTGGCAGTAGGCGAATACCACACGGTGAACCATGTATTCTAATAACTATGGCGTCATTTGAAAGGAGAAAACACGCAACAAAACTGGGTGTCTATAGTCATTTTAGCCCAGATTAAGAACGCCTTCCTTTTCTTTGCGTCATTTCCGACATATTGATGAAATATTAGGGCGAGGACCCAACAACATTGTGATGGTGGTTTTTGAGGAAAGGAAATGGCGCAGTAACTGTCTCAGTTCTTGATGGACACCTCACCCACGCTTTAGTAGAGGGAGGAAGGTGGGAGTGAAACAAGAAAGAGAAACAGGCGCAGTAGGACAGGGCTCCGCAATAATTTCTACCAGCTTGGGATCCTTAACGTGCACTGACACCGCGCAGCACAGGGTACGTTTTGCGTTTCGCCTCCATCGAAACGTGGCCCCCGGGCCAGGGTTCGAACCCGGGTACACCAAATAACTAACCGAGCGCCCTAACCACTGATCCACCGCAGTGGGTAGTGCAACATTTACTTTTGTAGGCGCTCATTGTCTCAGACAGCAGGCTCTAAATAAAACCCCTCACCATGGGTCTGCAGGAAAATGAAGTAAAAAAAAACGGCTCAATGGCTGTGGAGCTTGGCTGCTGATTCCAAAAATACAAAAACCAGTGTGTTCTTTCGCACGTTGCAAATCTCCAGCTGGTCTCCGTCAATCTGCAGCCCGTCACTATACCGTCTATCCTATAGCCCCAATGTCTACTCGCCATGTTAAACCCGAGATTAGTATTAACAAAAGGATGTAGGAATTGGCGCCGCTTCTTTTTTTAGAATCCGCATATTCTTCTTTGCGCGCGACGGAAATATGCAACGAAAGGCGGGTTCTTGGCAACGGTGGAGATGTACTAATAACAAAAAAATTAAATACCGATTACACAAAAGGGCAATACGAAATTACATAGGCTCGCTGGCATGCGATAGTGATTACGCCAAGAAAGACGCTACTGCGATGAAATGTAATTGCGATGAAGTGATTTCGTTATGCCGATTCGCTGAAATTGTTCTGGTTCTAAGAAGAAATAGCTGCCAGTCGCCAGCGCGCGACTCCATCCGCTGTTCTCGCACTGCTCGATCTTGAATTCTCTGTCCGGCGACTTATATTTACTTCTCGCTGTCATACATCCGGTTCTTAGTGTCTGAAACGACAGGCTTATGATTGTCGGCTTTTGTTTTCGTAGAACGCTTGGGCGACTGAATAAGTTGAGCCTCCACAACAATCTCCTTCAGCTATATCGGGTACAGGTGGGTGATGCGGGGTGCGGAGATCGGTGAAAGTTTTTGAAGGTGCATTCTTACCAGTGAATGCCCGAATGTTCGTACACCGGAGTGTGCATCAAGGATAGGGACTGCACTCACGCTCCCCCTCCCCCCCCCCCCCCACACACACACACAGCGCGATTATTTTTGGGAAAGCAAGCTATACTGCTAACGCAGTAAAAAGAAGAACTAAAAGAGTATGCATACTCTAACCTCTCACTCCGAGTGAGATTCGTACCAATGGCGGCGCAATAGAAAAATTCTGTTTTTTATGGTTGTTGCATGGAATATTTATAACGTCTATGACCCTCCTCATGCCTTACTTGACCGCGTCTAATTCAGCGGTCTCGGCATAAGGCCTCATGCCACCATAACTCCCTTTCTCCGCCCGCACATGAAAATTCCAGACGGTGCACACGTCAAGAAAGGGGAACCAGTCAGGAGGTTGAACTTGCGCAGCATATTCCTCCTGCGTTAAAGTGCACTGTTGTCTGAACAGTGACCTCGTTGAACGTGGTGGTTCTGCGTGTTCATCCATCATGCGGGTTTTCCACACGCTAAACAGTCCTATGAGCACGAAGAGTTCGCACGGAATTCCAAGTTTTTCATCGCAGCCATAAATGTTATAATCAAATGTATGATGTCAGTGGGTTTTTTAAGAGACTCCTTTAGTATGTCCCAAAAGAACACAGCATCGCGACAAATATATCATTTTATTGCTGAAATTGTTTCTCGTTGCTCGCACAGGTAGAAATGCACTGACTACGGCGCAAACGTCCCTTTGGCGCGAAGGTACGTCCTAACATGTAAGATCTATGTCTGAAGCGTGAAAAAGGTTTTTTGGCCGATTGAATCTATAGTCGAGCCCATTTCTAACGGACCTGACGGTAACGCGGATTCCGTTCGTTATATCTGATGTTCGTAGCAAGTGAATTCTTCTTAAAATACTATGGTCGCTAAAAGTGACGTTTATTTCTTATAAAACTGCGTTATGCGTGCCTACTTGTGCAAAGCAGAGCCTGTCGAGGCTCTTTCCAGGCTATCTAGGGCGGTCATTTAATCCTCGTCGAGACCTAGCTGTCAACTATCAAATTTAGGGACAGGGTATCACTAATCATAGATGAAGTGTGCATGGCAACTGGTGGCAAGTCGGCCACTTAATTGAAATTCCTGGCAGTAGTGAGAGCTCGCACTTGGTGTTCAACGTTTCCGTCAAAGCACGCGCTTCCGCGATTTTGTGGTGCGCAGGAACGTAGTTATCCGAGGAAACGTCTGGTCGGCTATGGATCCACGCAGCGTTGCCAGAAATCTGCATGCGCCAGGTCACGCGTGTTTTCGAGCTTTTGCTATCGTTCCTGGGCTGATGCAGCGACGAAGTAGCGCAGCGCTTGTGGCGCAGAATGCATCCGTTGCACTGTAAGCTGTACGACAATGCCTGCACATGGTAGCGCGCAAAAGATAGAAGCGACGGGGCACGCTTAGGGGAAGAACGACCTCTACAATTGGGGGGTAGTTCAACGCGCCACCTCGTTCGCTATAGCCGAGTGGTGTGGCCACAGTTGTTCGCTGTGTCTGCGAAGAATTTCCGTTGTCCTTATTCATATTTTCACGGTAGCACCACACCCGCTCGTAATAAGAGAGCGTTGGTTGTATCTGCGGCCATTAAAGTGGGCTGCATAGTACATCCGCTGATGATACACTAGTCTCAAGAAGGTCTAGGTAAGGCTGTAGATGTACGGGTAGAGGAAGTAATGACCGATCGCAACATTTGTCACCTGCCTTGTGGAGAGGCCGTACAGGTAAGTAAAGGCGAAGAGTGAGAAAACCGCATGAATCAGCACAAAGTTTTCTCGCGAGTATGTCCAGAAAAGACAGGCGAGCACTTAGTTGCCTATTAAGCACAGCTGCCAGAAAGGGCTTGTTTGTAGCTTTGAAAATAAATAAACAAGTTGGTGGGAAAATGGTGCACGCCAGATTAACCACTCTTTATCATTCTATCAAGGGCGCAAAAAATTCTGTTGATACAAAGGTTGGATTTGATAGCGCCCCAGTAAAAGTCACAATCATTCTTTGCAGTGCAAGTGTATATACTTCCTCGCACAAGGCTGCACTTGCAAGAATGTTGCAGCTCAATGACGCAACGAAGATGTTGCCAGTTTGTGTCCGTCCAAAACGAAGCGTTCTCAACCTATCCAAGCATGTTTTTTATCATACTCTTTTATCAGAAAAAAAGAAGTTGACGTCATTATAATAAGCCAATGTCGTAATTTCTTACTGTGCTATAGTGAGAAGCCACGATTAGCAGTGTTTTTGAAGATACTGCGTTATAGAGGCTCGGGATATATAACGTGAGTCACAAAGATGATGTCGAATAGGTGATTTAAATAAAAGATGTTTGGTAAGTGATGGATGCTAGGGAGAGCCCGCGCTCCCACGAGGCTCTCGTTCGGTGGCGGATGGGCGGTGGAGCGATTCTCGCACATTTTTTTACCATGCTATAGTAAAGGAGGGGGGACTGGCAAGTCGGTTTCGGGGCGACGGAAAGGTATTTGTCTGTATGTAGGTGCCGATACATAACAGTTTCGTTTCTCAGTAGTGCGCGAGAACGTAGAGGGCGCGTGCGGCGGCAATTTTGGGGCCCTGTAGGTACACTGCGAACGATAAAGTCCCAACTGACTGAAGCTTCAGGGGAGACCTATTACTCGCGCGACGGGGTCTCCCAAACTGCTCAAGCAGGAGGGTTTTGTAGATGCAAAATCCACCGCCTTTTCGCCTTTCACCTCATAAGGTGGATAATAGCTTATACGTAGCCGATTTTCATTAATTTCGAGTTCATTTCATTTTGCGGTTCTTGACGTAAATTCCTCTTTTTGCTGCGGACAATAAAATTGGCAAAGTGAGAACATCTCGCATTAAACAATTTATCCATGCTTAAGTAACGCAGTAAACACGACAAAAGGAAGACGGGAGGTGGTGGTGGTGGTGAAAACGTTTATTTTATGAAAAAGAGTTTGGGAGCCACAGAGTGGCCCCGCTACATGGTCGGCGTCCCTAGTCCGGGACACCGCACGACGAGGCCCCATCCCTCGCCCGTTTCACCAGAGCCCTTTGGGACTCAAGCGAGGAGCAGTTGAGGAGGCCAGTCTCCCATGCCTCTCTGGAAGGGGTAGGGGAAGGGGGGAGGTGGGGATTTTGAGTACATGCCCACACCATGTGGAAGATATCACAGGTCTCCCCACGGGAGACGACACAAGCGCTGGCTAACAACTGGTTATTTTTTTCTGGGAAAAGTCTCTAAAGGCGCAGGACCCAGGGAACCACCATAAAAAAAAAACAGAAGAACAAAGGTTAAAACTTAAAAATAATACTGCGCATGAACATCACAATCGAGTCATGAAGTCTTTTTCAACGAAATTCGAAGACTATCTTTCATAGTAGACGGCACTCTCCTATCTCCTGTACCTCACACAATTGCCAAGAAAGACTGACTCCTTAACTACAAAATTGAAAAATGACGAAGCAACACACTCATCTGCAAAAAAAGCAAAAAAAAATAAATCATCTACTTCATCTTGATCATAAAGGCCTCGGCCAACTCCCTACAAATGCAAACAGCGTTATTAAACAGGACACTTGTCTTCTACACTGAGGGAAGCAATCGTGGCACTCGCGGCAATGCAAGGCCAGTTAGTTGTACGACACCGCTACTTTTTTCCTCCATCTGTGATGATCGAACCAATGCCCACTGCTTCCGCACTTTGAAAGACATGTCTCCTGTTTAATCACCGTGGTCGAATTTGCAGGGAGATGGTGGAGGCCTTTATGATCAGGAAGGAAGCAGATCAGCGTGTTGCTTCACCATCCATCAATTTCGCCGATAAGGAGTCCGGCTTTCGTGGCAACTATGTGAGGTCCACGAGATAGGGGAGTGCCGTCTACTATGGAATACAGTCTTCGGATTTCGTTGAAAAAGATGTCATTACTCGACTGTGATGCTCATGCCCAGTATGTTTTTTTTTTAAGTTTTAATCTTCGTTCTTCTATTTTTTGAATTGTTCACTGTGGCCTGCGCCTTCATATACTTTTCGGAGAATGTAATAACCAGTTGTTAGTCGGTATCTGTGTCGTCTCGAGTCTTCCTTTTGTCCTGTTTACTGCGCTGCTTAAGCATGAACCCTTGCCAACTAGCCCAGTTTTATGTTCTCTTAAACAAATATTTGCATTTTTTTTATTTTGTAAACCGTTGTGCCAGAAAAAGGAAAACGCATAGCAAGGTTGACTGAAACCGATCTGCGTTCTTTTCGTCGTGAACCCGTTTGAACCCGTTTGAACCGGTTCGAGACGGTCCGAACCGGTTCGAACCGGAACGGAATGGCCCTCTGGAGCCGAACCCGGAACTGAACCTGAAAGGCGTGAACCCGAACCCGAACCGAACCGGAAAAAATGCCGGTTCGACACCCTGCTCTGCGCACTACTTTTTTCTTAAGGTACATCTGTAATTTTCGATTCCATACTCGTACGCGTTGTTCTCAAGTTAAACTGAACGCTTTTCGTTACTCTCCACGTCACTGCCCCATAGGTGAGAGCAGACAAGATGCAGCTGTCATAAACTTTTGAGCGACATCGGTAGCCTGTCATTCAAAATCTGAGAGTACCTGCCAAATGCGCCCCACTGTATTCTTAGTCTTATTGTTATTTCGTTCCCGTGGTATGGATGTGCGGACACTACCTGCCCTAAGTAGGTGTACAGTCGAGCCTACCTATAAAGACCGCAGATATAGCGCACGCTTGAATATTGTGAACATCGGCGGTGGTACTGTCGAAGTGTAATGAGGCGATGGCGATGTATCACGGATACAATGAGGAACTATGGCAGCGCCATTCGGTTAAAGCGACGAAGGTGGCGCCATAAACGCACACCGATGTCTAAAATCCAGCCCTTCGAGCAAGCGTAGAATCCGAACATCGTCATAATAACTATTTACAAAAGCGACAAAACGTGGCATAGAAACTCTCAATAACCGGCGGCCAAACGCATACCCATGGCCTATGAGAAGTCAATTATTGCGCGCAAGTTTGCTGACTGGAAAAAAGTACCAAAACTAGAAAGAGGAACGCGGTATGCATGGGTCAAAGGCGATGAACAAAGTGAAGTTAGTGCGCATGGTCACAGATCTACTAAGGGCGGCGATTTCAGATGTCTGAAAGCAATGCATATGCGTGGGCTGTTCAGTCGACACACCACATTTTGCGTGCTCCGCTTAGTATACAGCACGCAGACACCACACATCGCAGCTTAGTTCTGTGCGCACTTGTGCTGGGTACCTTCGCCGCTGCATGGGACCACGAAGGACATATGACTCAGTAGGAAACATAGATCAGTTAGGTGTCTTTGTGTGAACGCATAGTTCACACACAGCTGGTTAGAATTCGCCTGAGATAACTTCGTTTCTATGCGTGGACGCTGATTTATTGTAGGCGTGGTTTAAGAAAGCCGTTGTATGTTAGTACGAGCGCTATCCGATTGCCGTGAATATGATTAAAGAGGCCGACATGCGCACTGCTGCCGTCAGCGCTTAAATCGCGTCTACGTACGAGTACATCGCGTTCCAGAATCAGATTCCTGGCAACAAGGCTCTCAGTGAGGAGAAATGGCACCGTTGGAGACTGGCAAACGGTGCGACAAGGACTGCTCCGTTGAAGCCGATTCGCATTAAAACGCTGCTTTTAACGGACTCAGTACTTTTGATTGCAATATGGGGACGCTACTTGCGTACAACGAACGTTATCAGCTTGGCCACCGGATTTCTTATCAATGGTTTCGACTGTAATCCTTGCAAGGTTCTCTCAGGTTCTTGCTCCTGCAACGATTCTATGATATCGCATAGCAGAGGGCACAGGGGCCAGTATCAGTGACTTGCGTTTGTTGAAAAATAAAATTACTGCTAAGGTAGTAGAAGCTGTAGTCGAAAAACCAAATCCACTACGATTTAATGAGTGTCTGTTAAGTCGTTCCACAAATAACTACTTTATAAGTTTACTAATGGGTGGACGACATTTATATAGAGGAAAATTATCTTCATCATGAGCATTTTCTTTTTATGTGTGGCGGTAGCCTTAATGTTGGTTACTATGTACAGCCGCTCTGATATTTAATAATATAGCGCGAGCGTCGACCGAACCGCTGGTCAGCGCCTTATAACGGCGATAAGCGTGCAACAAGGCGAGAGTTCGCGCACGCGCACGAGGGCAGAGCGTCGTCTGCTACGCTGTTCCGAGCACGAGGACACACGCCCTGCCACAATATCAGTTCGCAAGACCCCACCAAGTCGTAGAGCGCATGCGCATGATTAATATGTGCGACTGCATGAGATGTGATTCCTTTCTCTCTTTTTTTTTGCCTATTACGGGAGGCCAGCCTGGCGATGCAAATTTCTGATAAGAAAAAATAAAAGGAAAGTCTCACATATTAATCATGCGCATGCGCTCTACGACTTGGCGGGGTCTTGCGAACTGATATTGTGGCAGGGCGTGTGTCCTCGTGCTCGGAACAGCGTAGCAGACGACGCTCTGCTTTCGTGCGCGTGCGCGAAATCTCGCCTTGTTGCACGCTTATCGCCGTTATAAGGCGCTGACCAGCAGTTCGGTCGACGCTCGCGCTATATTATTAAAAACCAGGGCGGCTGTACGCGGCAACTGCCGCGTCGATATGAACCCGTTTGTGTCGGCCCGAGATCACCGCTACAATTGCCGGGCAAGGAAGCCATGTAGAGACGCTAGAGCAGGATGTGGAACGCCCATAACTGATCTCGGTTGCCTACGCAGCAAGAGGCAATAACAGGAGTCGCTGGCCCGAAATGGCAGCGTTTTCATGCTCCTTCCCTACAGAATGGACAGAGTAATGCCGCAGCCTCCTGCTATCGGGTGGACGCAGCCTGACGCCACAATAGCTCAGCCCGACCTGTTTGTCCGGTTTACGCTAGGCGTATTCTACCCGACACATCCAGCCTCATGTATATACCCCAAGTATGCCATCAACCAGTTTTATATAACAGGATGAAACAGGTTGAAGTCGCTGTATGCGCACTGTATTGCAACTGATTTGCAACTGTGCACTTCATAAGAGGATAACATGACAGGTTTTTGCGCGGAAAATAACAGGCCCCCGAATGTGTCTGGCTTCCCGACCCGGCATGCATTTCCACCACCGCGGTCCCTGAAGGAAGTGCTCTAAGTAAGGCGACTTGTGTGTTCGAGCTGCTAGAACGATTCGAACAGCATTCAGGTTACTTAAGCAGTGAAAGCTCTTACTGAGTATGTATCTTCCTTGATAGCATTGCGCAGGGTGGAAATGATTAAAGCACAGAGGAGCAGGGGCCCATGCTATGAATTCGAATGTTCAAACTGGATTTTTCCGTCGCTTCTTTTTGTCATCTACTGGGCACTATACTCAGTTTTCTGGGGCTATAGGGGGAGCAAAATAGAGGAAAGAAAGCTTAACTTGCTCGTACGTTCCAGGAGTTTTTAAATTTTGGTTTTCAAGAGCGAATATAAAATGGAGCTTAAATCAACCGACAGTGATGATTCTTTCTTGTTTTCATAAGCTTTTAGCACGCCTAAACATTCGTGGCAACATATCAACACTAAATCCCAAACTTTTGTGATCCTTGTTATAGTATATATAACGCAGCGGTCACGTAGCAATGATTGCAGTAGGAAGATTTTATGTTCGAATGGCGTGGGGAAGAGCGATAACTTTAACTTTTGTACAGTGCTTTTGTTGCAGGTGTGCCCTTGGTGCCATTGAAGATGGCACCACAAGGGAAACCTTCAGGACCTCCTCGGTGTCTTTCATGCTGTGCGTGGAAATGTCCAAAATGGCACGCAACTGCTTGATATGCTGCCGCAAATATAGGAGATGATCTTTATAGGGCATCATGAAGAACAGCTCAATCTGGGAAACCACACAGTAGGACAAAGAATGACAGTGGACGCAGCACTCGCTATTAACTGAAGGATTTATTTCCGCTATGTACAGTATAAACCCACAGGTAGCGTAAAATCCATTCAAAGTATTCACGCCAAAAACACAAAAAAAAATGCTCAGAACACGAGCAATACAATCATTATGTTCCCCGGAAAGTGCAGTTTGTTGTCCAGTTGGGCAATTGAAGGAGTGCTTACACACGAAAATACCACAGCCGACTAATCTTGAGAGCCTCGAATATTTTTCGCGAGGAATATACATCGCAACCACTGCGGTATCACTGTACCGTGGTAGGCATTGTTTTTCTGCTCTTGCTTCTTCACAATCTCGGCAGTGATTGCCTGGGCGCCAAATTTAGCCTGTGAAAATATGTAGTGGTTTTTATTACTTTTTCAGACGCGGTCTAGTCTACGTTATCCTGTTTAGAAAATTTGAAAGAAATGCAAGGGAAGCTGTTTACTCTCTGCCTCTTTGGCGTGACCCTACGATCGGGAATAATATTGCATTCTTCAGTTAAACATTAACAACTACTGGCTTTCTACATTTTCTACATTTTCATCAGCAACAACCTGTCTTGGTGCTGATAGATGTTAATGTGTGACATATACATGACTAGGCTTTCCATATCTTTTTCGGTGTTTAGACAACTCTGCAAATTGCTTAACAGAATAGCGATGGTTGTCACGTTCCCTATAGCACTCATGATATTGTATTGCAGTGTCACAAGAACTGCCTTATTTTGTTTTGAAACTCTGCAAAAAGAAATGAATAAATATCTAGCCGACTTTCTAGCAGCTTCTCTGTGTTTTAAAGAAACGTATTAGCTGTGTAACATAGGTACCAATATTTTGGAGGCCTCAAATTTTGTACCGAAGTACTCCCAATGGCTTTTGTTTCATGGACGTGTTCTAATCCTTCCTGCCACATATCACTGCTTTTTTGTTTTATCGCTAGTGGTAATAATTTAATTCTATACCTGCTTCAGTTACATCTGTCCTTTCCTCTTCTGTACTGAGTGTCCCATTTTGCTCTTACTACTAATTATTTCATAGTCACCAATTTCAAATACATGCTCTGCATGGTCTGGTCTAGGTATTTTCTCCGAGACCGCTGTTTTCAGTGTGGTCACCTCTGTTGTGTACACAAGCAAACTTAGTTCAACACGATCACAATTTTAGGAAAACTATAAAAATAAGATCACTTCTTCAGCGCAAAAGCTTACTAAGCGGAGTGATCATACTGCCGATTGCCTCATTCTCTGCTTTTCATTAAGTTTTAACAGCACTTTGATTGTCTGATTTTATATCCCATTAACAATCATGCATAATTCATACAGTGTACATAACCGCACTTGCTGAATTGACACGACTGCTGACACTCTTGTTCACGTTTCGTTTGGTTTGGTTTATTGAGGTTCAACATCCCAAAGCGACTCAGGTTATGAGGGACGCCGTAGCGAAGGGCTTCGGAAATTTCTACCTCCTGGGGTTCTTTAACGTGCACTGACATCGCAGAGCACACGGGCTTGTAGAACTTCTCCTCCGTCGAAATGCAAACGCCGCGGCCGGGATCGAACCCGCGTCTTCTGGGTCAGCCGCCGAGCGCCATAACCACTGGGCCACCGCGGCGGCCTCTTATTCACGTGATTGTAGACTGCTACGATGGCCACATGCTTTGAGACCCCGCATAGCTTGATGAACCGTGAAGGTTTAATTCGGAGTTTATATCCTCTTATTAAACCGTAAAATTTTCAGAAACTTGGTGGTTTGGTTGAATTCTGTCTCATCTGGCTACATTCTAAAATATCAAAAGGGTTCTTTTCACTTCTGAGATACACAATGATACTTCCAGTTGGTATATGTCAGCAGAAAAGTTATCATGGTTTTCGTGAGCAGCAAGGATCAGTCAGATTTTTGATTCGGCAACTAGTGAAAAGGTTATCCCCCAACTCTCGCACAATGTCAGAGTTCGCTTAAAAGTCAAGAGTAGTCTCGTCAGCTGCGGCGCTGATTTTATGGAGCCTTAACAGATACATGGAATGTGGCATCAAAATGGCATCAGTGGCAGAGACACTCTTGCGCACAGCCAATGGCCTCAAAACCTTTTAAGTGTAGTTTCTCATTCTGCGCCGCTCACTTATATAGCCTTTAGCAAATACGTCAAATATGGCATCACATGAGGTCAATGGCATCAGTGACGTCAAACGGCGCATTCCATATACAAAGGTTGAACTGCGGTGTCTCGCACTGAAGTGCAGCCTTACATCGTGAAATGTGGTACCAGACGAGTATCGCATTCGGTTCTCTAGGGTTCACGGCTTTTTTCTTAGTGCTGCATTTTCACCAGTTTTGGCTAGTAATGCTGCATATTTTTCTTCATGCGTCTCGATACACAAGAAAATCGACCCTACATTAAAGTGATCTTGACGAGAGCCTGCAATGGGCGCAGTGACGGCAATCACTGATAAAGCTGAAGAGGTTTCTTGGTGCTCGCTTCGGTTTTGGATATAGGGAAGCCATATTTAATTATCTAGGGTGCAGAAATTACCGCTCCTAAAGTATTTCAAACCTTGAAGGAGCCTGTGCAAATAAAGTGGTGCCTTTGAACTCCTCAGTATAAAAGCAACAGGAAACTGCTTATGACACGCCAAATACTCATCGACAGAAATGGCTGAAATAAATTTCAAGGAAATGCTTTGGTGGAACTTTCTTGATTTCATGTTTCATATTGCCACGTATCATTCTAGTGTCCGTTCGTTCACCCTCAAGCCCGCAGAAAAGGGATCTTATCATGTTTGTTTGTGACGAGAGAAGCGACGGGACTAATCTCGATTGATCACAGCCATGAAGAGCTGCATCTACGTTTTTCTAGATTACTGCAGATGATCTTGACCGATTATTTCGAAGTTTCCTTGCTGGCTTTAAATTGTGTGATGCCGAGAGCGTCGGGCATTTGTAGTTCGACGACTGACGAGCACGTTTGTTGCTTACGCCGCCGCAGAGTGATTGAGTTCTTTAGCGGGCGCAAGTCAGCCCAAATAAACAGCTTCGTTTCCAAGTCTTGTTGGTGCCCTACTGACCGCTTGGCTTGACTGCCGTCACTACAACGTGACATCTGGTGGAGGTGCTGGGTAGCCTCCCATGTTCTGGACACCCCTTACAAGTCGTGACGCCAGCCCTCTGAGTCATTTACCGCAGGACCTGAGTACAGTCCACCGCGCAAGCCGACGTCTGCTAGGAGACGCACCTGAGTTCGGGATTCTGCCGGACCCTACCCGGAAGCGAAAGCCAGTAGCAACGTCCACCGTGAGCTTGCCCCATGCGACGACTCCAGTCATTCTTCACCAGCCCCGGGTGCCACCAACCTTCGACGCTTCGCCTGGCGCCGACCCCGAAGAATGGCTGGAACAGTTCGACCGTGTGGCTATCTTCAACAACTGGGATGATGATATGAAACTTAGGTACGTCTTCTTCGCCTTGGAGGGACCAGCAAGAATCTGGTTTGAGAATGAGGAAGCTAGCCTCAGGAACCGGGCAACCTTCAAGGAGCAGCTTCTGAAGATCTTCACGAACGTCGTGCGAAAGGAGAGAGCCCAGCAGCTGCTATAGTCTATATGTTCCACTGAAGTGTTCCACTGCTATATGTGCCACTGAAGTGTTTTAAGTACATGTTTGGTGTAGTAAACCTTTAGTTGATGTTTAGCGCTCGTCCTGTCTCCTTCTCTGTCTTTGTCCTAGTTTTATGCGCTAGTCTTTTAATTAACTACGTCAAACCAACTAGCCCAGCTTTCCGCCTTGATTGCTATAGTCTCGCATACAACATCCAAACGAGGCTGTTGCAATGTACACTGAGGAGATGAAGCGTCTCTTCCGGCGTGCCGACTCGAGCATGAAGGAAGAGGAAAAGGTCAAGCTGCTTATGTGAGGAGTTAAAGAGCAGCTTTTTGTGGGCCTCGTACGGAACCCACCGACAACCGTCGCGGAATTCGTCGAAGAGGCATCAACTATGAAAAAAACTCTTGATGCCAGCGTGATGCCAGCGCCATCGTCACATCGCTTAGTATCTCCTAGCCGGGGCTACGCAGTGCGTGGACGCTCCCCCAGCCCCCGAAGGTTAAACTGAATAAAGCAGCCTCTGGAGGTGCTTCCGAGCGCAAGCACAAAGATCCTCCATCGACGAAAACTCAAGTCCATGCCTCAACTACGACTACGACGACAACAGCGACGACAACACCGACGACAACACCCACAACGGCGACAACGACGCGGCCAGACTTGCAACTTTCACCGCTGCCCAGTGAAGTAACGTCGGAGTACGCCCACCACACTTCTCGACGAAGCCGCGATCGTACACCGAAGACAACGTACAATACGAGAACGCGAACAAGTGACCTTGAAGCTACGGTCGACGGTTAAGCGTTTACTGCCTTGGTCGACACGGGAGCTGACTACTCTGTCATGAGTGGCCCACTCGCTGTCCGACTCAGGAAGGTAACAACACCTTGGGATGGCCCGCTGATCCGCACCGCAGGTAGCAACCTGATTACGCCGTCAGGGTGCTGCACCGAGTGAGCTACTGTAAATGAGAGAACCTATGCTACAACCTTCCTGATCCGGCAGCAATGTTCGCGAGACGTGATTTTGGGAATGGACTTCCTCAATGAACATCGGGCGATCATCGACCTTCGATCTAAGTCGATCAAGCTTTCCACGGACAAAGCCATACCTGTTGCGACGAGCGCGACTCATAACGTTGCCGTAAACGTCCGCGACGAAGCATTGAGCGTGCCGCCCAGATCAAGTGTCCTCGTCTGCATAAGTACTGGAGACATCGAAACTGCAGAAGGCGTCGTCGAGGGAAACACCCAGTTACTCTTGGATCGAGGACTGGGCGTCGCAAGGGGAGTCGCCCAAATCCGGAATGGATACGCCCAAGTGCTGCTAACGAACCTCATCGAATAATACCGTCATCTAAACAAAGGTAAGACGAATGCTTTTCCAGACTAGCTGGCAGACATAAGAGACATATTTGCCCTCCCCGACCAACCTGTAGAACCATTTGTCCAAGGCCAGGAACCCAGGTTTGATATCAACCCAGCATTACCCCAGAGCAGACAAGACCAAATAAGCAGTCTTCTTCAAAAATACAGCGATTTCTTCTCATCGACATCGAGTGCGCGACGAACCCGGCTTACCAAGCACCGCATTTTCACAGACGAACACGCCCGACCACTGCGGCAGAGCCCCTACCACGTATCGCCGCTGGAACGCCAAGCCATCCGCAAGCAAGTAGAGGAAATGCTACCTGACGACGTCATCCAGCCATCGAGGAGCCCCTGGGCAGCACCAGTCGTCCTAGTGAAAAAGAAAGACGGCACCCTTCGCTTCTGCGTCGATTACCGCCGCCTGAACAACATTACGAAGAAGGATCTTTACCCCCTCCCTCGCATCGATGACACATTGGATCGGCTGTGCAACGCTAAGTACTTCTCATCGATGGACCCGAAGAGCGGCTACTGGCAAATTGAAGTCGACGAAAGAGATCGCGAGAAGACTGCGTGCATCACGCCACACGGACTCTTCGAGTTCAAGGTGATGCCATTCGCCCTCTGCTCTGACCCAGCGACGTTCCAGCGAGTAATGGATACGGTGCTCGCAAGCTTGAAGTGGCAAATTCGTCTAGTCTACTTATATGATGTTGTTATCTTCTCCTCAAGCTTTGAAGACCATCTAAGAAAGCTTCGGACAGTGCTAGAAACAATCAAGCCTTCAGGCCTAACACTGAAACCAGAGAAGTGCCACTTCGCCTACGAGGAGGTGCTGTTCCTTGGTCACGTCGTAAGCAAGGATGGAGTTCGCCCAGAGCCTCAGAAGACGGCTGCGATCGCAGAGTTTCCACAGCCTAATGACAAGAAAGCTATACGCAGATTCCTTGGATTTTGCGCTTATTACCGGCGATTCGTCAAGAACTTTTCGCGCATCGCTGAACCTTTGACCCAGCTTACCAAGGCTGACGTGCCTTTTAAATGGGAAACGCCGCAAGAAGAAGCTTTGAAAGAGCTGAAGCGCCGCTTACAGTCCCTTCCTCTACTCGGGCACTTTGATGAAAACGCCGAAACCGAAGTTCATACCGATGCAAGCAGTGTGGGCTTAGGAGCGGTCCTCGTTCAGAAAAATTGTGAACAGGAGTAAGTTATCGCGTGCGCTACCCTTCACTGTCGAAAGACGAAGCCAACTATTCGACGACCGAGAAAGAATGTCTCGCCATTATTTGGGCCACGTCCAAATTTCAGCCCTACCTGTACGGAGGGCCATTCAATGTTGTGAGCGATCACCATGCTCTATTCTGACTTGAAAACTTGAAAGATCCCTCCGGCCACCTTGCTCGTTGGAGCCTGCGTCTTCAAGAATTCGTCATAACTGTAGCCTACAAATCTGGCCGCAAGAATTGCGATGCAGACTCCTTATCGCGACCCCCGTAGATGCAGCACCGGAAGAGGAAGACGACGACGCTTTCTTAGGACCGGTAAGCGCCAGCAGTTTCGCGCAGCAGCAGCGCTCGGATCCTGACTTGCAAAGCATAGTTGATTATTTGAAAGGCAAGACCGCATCGCCTCCCCGAGGGTTCAAACGCCAAATGTCGTCCTTCCTCTTTCAGAATAATGTCCTCCTAAAGAAGAACTTTGCGCCCAACAGGACAGTGCATCTTCTTTGCGTGCGAGAAATTATGCAAGAAATTAGGCAAGAAATTATGCAGGAATGTCATGATGAGCCGACAGCAGGGCATCTCGGCATTGCTCGCACGTTGCACCGCATGCAGGAGAAGTACTATAGGCCGCGGCTAGCTGCGGACGTTTCCCATTGCGTGAAAACGTGCCATGAGGGTCAGCAACGCAATACGCGTCCGATTAGACCAGCCGGACTCCTGAACCCCATACCACCTCCCACTAAGCCCTTCCAGCATATAGGGATGAACCTCCTCGGCCCCTTTCCGACTTCATCATCGGGTAACAAATGGATCATCGTGGCCACCGACTACAGACCCGCTGCGCCGAAGCAAAAGCATTGCCTAATGGTACCGCAACAGAAATCTTAAAATTTTTCGTCGAACGAATTTTCCTGCGACACGGCGCCCCCGAAGTGTTCATCAGACCGAGAAACGGCATTCACAGCGAAGCTGACACAAGCCATCTTACACTACAGTCAGACAAGACATCTAAGGACAACTGCCTATCATCCGCAAATCAACGGACTCACAGAGAGTGTGAACAAAACCATCGCAGACATGCTCTCCATGTACATCGACGCCGAACACCAGACTTGGGACACCATTCTGCCCTACGTGATCTTCGCCTATAACACTGCCGTCCAGGAGACAACCAGGTCTACCCCATTCGAGCTTGTATACGGCAGGAAGCCCACGACAATACTCGACGCAATGCTGCCGCACGTTTCAGACGAAGACAACCTCGACGTCACCGCCAACCTTCATCACGCCGAGGCAGCCCGAAGACTTGCGCGGCTTCGCATTAAAGACCAGCAGCAGACCGACGGCCGACGCTACAATCTGCGCTGATGAGACACGCATTACAAGCCAGGTGATCGTGTTTGGATATGGACACCAATTCGCCGCCGTAGATTGATTGAAAAGTTTCTGCGACGCTACTTTGGCCCGTATAGGGTTCTCCGCCGCATTGGTGACCTACACTATGAAGTCATCCCCGACGGCACGATAGCATCTCAGCGACGACGCACACGCCCGGAAGTCGTACATGTAGTACGCCTTAATCCCTATTATGAGCTGCCGCCGCGGTGGCTCAGTGATTATGGTGCTCGGCTGCTGACCCAAAAGACGCGGGTTCGATCCCGGCCGCGGCGGCTGGAATTTCTTTGGAGGAGAAATCCGCCTTTTTCACGACGCGACTGCGCATGCGCCCATCCCCTGGCGGCGGTGTCGCGAAACATATTGGAAGTGTAAACAAACCGGCTTCCTACGCGGCGGGGTGCTTTGCTGCAGCCTTCGGGCGCTCAGCACGACGCATTTGGCGATGCCTACGACATGTGTTGCATACGAGTGCAATGCCCAATATGTAAAGGGAAGCAAAGTCGAATTTTTTCGTTCTCCGAACGCTTCCCGGGACCGCCTTCGACGCGAAGCGTGGATAAAAGCAGTTCGCCGGCTCGACGATCGTGGCCGCCCTTGCACCGTCTAGCGCGCCGAGACTGTGCGGGAATTCATTTGTGACAGGTACGAACGAGGTACCGCGGTTAAATGCGTGTGCAGTCTATCACGAAATCTTTTATTCGTGGGCAGGAAGGCCTCGACACCGCGGCACCCGGACTTCCGGTCGCTGATTTCAAGATCGCGGTTTCGATGCACACCACGACAGCCGCATTTCAGTGGAGGCGAAATACAAAAGCACTAGTGTGCTGTGTATGTCAATGCACGTGAAATAAGTCCAAGTCGCATATATTAATATGGAGCCCTCCACTGAAGCGTTCCACACAGCCCATGTGTCAGACGTTCAAATCCACGTATAATACCATGGCGTGGGCTCATCGCAGGACTGTTTTTCAAGAAACAAGCAAAGGTGCACTGTGGCGGTAGCCTCACACGCCTCGAGTTCGTCACCAAAAATGGCTTTACGTTTGTATCCCGGTAGGGCAAAAAGTGAATCTGTTATATTTAAGGTATCTCCAAAAGTTTTGCAGCACGCACATCCGTACGAATCCCTACGGACGGGCGGATGGTGAAACGGAAGAAAAAATAGAGGACACTCGAGGGAAAAATGTGGCCATTTCATCTGTTCTTACATTAAAACACTGCAAACTGGAATCGCACACCAGCAAGCACATAAGAGTTTGCACATTCAATATCGCGACTGTATGCAGATCGACCTCCATGCAACTAAGCTGCGGCACGTTTTGATAAAGCTAAACAGCACTACCACCAATGAATGGGAAATGATCGGGGATATTTCATTGAACATTATGTTCCGAATGTAGCCTTCATCTTTTGGTGCGGCGGCCCTTGCTTAGCTGGCGATCGTATAGCATGCCGGATGATCGGAGATACTGAAGAAATTGCTCTTCGGTGGGCACAGCAGCCTGCCTCGGACTTCGCACCCCGCCATCAGTCAGCCGTAGAAATTCTCCAGATGCCAGGTGCTGCCCAGGACACGCCATCGTCGACAGATTCCAACAAAACGTGCTCCGCAGCGGCACTCAGTCCGGCCGGGTTGGGCGCGCAGTACCCTTCCAGTGAGCTTCCAGCGCTGTACGCGAGGTGGCAGCACAGGAAAATAAAAAAGGCCGATTCTAGAGGCCCGTGTACTGTGCGATGTCAGTGCACGTTAAAGAACCCCAGGTGGTCTAAATTTCCGGAGCCCTCCACTACGGCGTCTCTTATAGCCTTAGTCGCTCTGGGACGTTAAAGCCCATAAACCAAACCAAACCTATTATGAGCGCTAAAAGACTAGAAGATTACATTCCCCCGTGCTTATTTTCATTTTAAAGCATCGAGGCGATGCTTCTTTGAGAAGGGGGTAATGCCATGTATCATTGTAGTGTTCGTTCGCGCTCAAGGCCGCAGGAATGGGGTGTTATCATATTTGTTTGTGACGCGAGAAGCGACCGGACTAATCTCGATTGATCACAGGCATGAAGAGGTGCATCTACGTTTTTCTAGATTGCCGTAGATGATCTTGACCGATTATCTCGAAGTTTCCTTGCTGGCTTTAAATTGAGCGATGCCGCGAGCGGCGCGCATTCGTAGTTCGACGACTGATGATCACGTTTGTTGCTTACGCCGCCGCCGACTGATTCAGGTCTTTTGCGGGCGCAAGTCAGGCCATATAAAGAGCTTCGTTTCCAAGTCTTGAATAAATAAATAGCAGCGCAAGGAGACAAGGACAAGAAGAGACAACAAGGATGGCGCTAACTTCCAACTTTTATTTCTAACGAATCGTGCGAGCATATATGCACTCTGAACAATTCGGCGTCATCGTCAGAGCATGCGCAGATATGCCAGCTCTTTATCAGAAAGAGTGATAGAAGCGGAGCTAACACATGCTTCTCCCCGATTATAAATCAACTCTGATTCAATGATTTCTCGCGTTACACGTTGATTATTCTTTTTTCTAATGACGGTGCTAGCAAGGTCTGGGGAACATTCTTCACACGTAAGACTTCTTCGCCGCAGAAGCGTTCAACCATCAAGCCGATAGGCTGAGCAGTGCCGGGTATCCGCAGCACCTTCTCATTTCGGTTGCTGAAGGCCTACTCAACAAGTTACGCACTGACGTGAGTAAGTGTGACGCCCACGCGCAGCGTAGGCATAAGGTAGCTGTGATACCTTACATTCACAAGCTGTCACACAATCTGAAAAAGGTAGCGCAGCGGTACGACGTGCAAGTCGTCTTCTCTGCTCCTCACAAGCTGTCAAAGCTGTGCAAGATGACAGATCCCGAGACAGCGAAGCAAAAGAACTGTGGGAAGAAGCATCGGCGGCCCTTTGTTGAATGCGCAGAAGGCGTGGCATACGAAATTCCTTTAATCTGTGGCAAAACTTATGTCGGCCAAACTGGGAGATGCGTGAATGACAGGTTGAGGGAACATGCCAAAATGTAGATAATGCCCTTAAAGGAAAAGATTTTGAAGGACTTCTGGCCGCCCACTGTCTTACGTGTGAAGAATGTTCCCCAGACCTTGCTAGCACCGTCATTAGAAAAAAGAATAATCAACGTGTAACGCGGGAAATCATTGAATCAGAGTTGATTTATAATCGGGGAGAAGCATGTGTTAGCTCCGCTTCTATCACTCTTTCTGATAAAGAGCTGGCATATCTGCGCATGCACTGACGATGACGCCGGATTGTTCGGAGTGCATATATGCTCGCACGATTCGTTAGAAATAAAAGTTGGAAGTTCAGCGCCGTCCTTGTTGTCTCTTCTTGTCCTTGTCTCCTTGCGCTGCTATTTATTTATTGAAGTCATGTACCAACACGCCCAATTTTCCGCGTTAATCGTTTCCAAGTCTTGTTGGTGTCCTACTGACCGCTGGACTGCCGTCACTACAACGTGACAATATCACCGCCCTTGTTCTTTTCGAGGGCTCTAACGCTCCAAGATGCCAGAGTTTTGTACCGAGGAAACATTTGGCATCATCACTAGCTTTGCTCAGTTAGGTCTGACTGTATTTGTTTTGACAGCTTTCCGAGAGCATACGGCGTCTCTTGGGGGCCATGTTTTATATGTTCTGATGGTCGAGGCCGCTATGCTTTTATCTTGCAACGCTGGCATGCGGTAGGCAGCCATTCAAGGCTTACATTAAGGGCGGATTGATGCTCATTTGGCGAGACAGATGTATATGATAGCGCAGTATATTGGAACTTCTTTTGTCCTGTTGACATAAAAAAATTATACAGGGCGCTCAGAAGAATATTGTGTGTGGACTGGAAATATCTTGCTCGAAACCTTTTCCTCCCGCATATATAGATTTCTGCATATTATACAGATCTCCCATTTCCTACACCGCCGCCGCGGTGGCTCAGCGGTTATGGTGCTCGGCTGCTGACCCGAAAGACGCGGGTTCGATCCCGGCCGCGGCGGCTGGAATTTCTTTGGAGGAGAAATTCTAGAGGCCCGTGTACTGTGCGATGTCAGTGCACGTTAAAGAACCCCAGGTGGTCGAAATTTCCGGAGCCCTCCACTACGGCGTCTCTCATAGCCTTAGTCGCTTTGGGACGTTAAACCCCATAAACCAAATAAACCAAACCAAACCATTTCCTACACCATCCGGTGATCCCATTCATGTCATCCTTTAAAGATCGAATCTTACCTTTCTGGTATCCCAGTGATAGGTGGGGTGTTAAATATGATTCATTTCCTCGAAGGAAAAGATAATAGCGGAATGTATTACACGTCCGAAACGTCATGCTTGAACGTTGAAATAAAGTAAGTTGACATCTAAGGTTCTTTGAAATTTTTAAACTGCTGGTAGTTGGTTTAGTCGGCATGGAGATTTTTACTTATGATCTCAGTTATTCTGTCGCATTAAAAACAGGTAGGTTTGGTTCAAGTATTTTGTTTGTTTGATGTTAGTCGCGTTGTATTTAGTCGTGTCGCCTTAATAACATGTTTCTTGCTTTTCAGACACTGAAATAACTTCAGGAGCTGAGGGAGTTTGTCACTCGTATATTTTTTCAACAATTATTGCTGCTTTTGTCCAATATTTTCATTATTTTCTGTCAAGGGCCTCACATATGTCTGGTTTCTGGTTTAATGCCTTTGCTGAGGAGATGATTTGGTTCCCCTTTTTTTGCTCGATTGTTCATGTTCTCTTGTAGTAGTCTGAGTCAGAAACACTCGTGTGAAATTTAATTTGTGCCATTTGCTATTTTGAATTTAATTTAATAAATAAAAGGACTATGGAAAGTTAGTGCCTATGACGCATGATGGTTTGTTTAATAATATCTTCGGATATGGTTTACATTTTGGGTGCAGTGTATATGTGTTTGATCTTTCAATCGCCAGATGCTGTCGCGATCTTTGTAAGCGCAAAATGTCTCCCCTGCGCAGTGGGGGTCAGGAAAGAGTTCTACTATCGAATGCTTCATTTAGGTCAAGCAAAAAGCAGGCCAGAAAGAATCCTTTTGAAATAGACAACTACAAGAGTTCTTCAGGACGAATATTGCTTTCAGTAAATGTTTGGTTGATAGTTTATGGGGGTGTAACGTCCCAAAGCGACTCAGGCTATGAGGGGCGGAGTGGTCAACGGCTCCGGAAATTTCGAACACTTGGGATTTTTTATTGTGCACTGACTTCGCACAGTACACGGGCCTCTAGAAATTCGCCTCCATCGAAATTCGACCACCGCGGCCCGTCTATGCAATATGTCCATGAGCAAACTTTTCAAGTCTACTGTTCTCCTCCTTTAGAAGCGCTCAAGATTTTCTGAAGTTATTGGAAGGCCCGAACCCTTGTATATTTAATTATGATTGTACTGAACAAGTTTGTACAATGTGGTTCAAGGAAAAATAAGAGCTTAACCCTAGTAACTACCGCACTATATGTATCGGTTTCCATTGTCCAGGATGCGGAAGGCTTATTTTCATACACAACCCTTTATAGGGATTTGTTTGTTGCGATGGCAGGTGCAAGCACTCTTGCACTCCCGTCCTTGTTTGTAAGGACAGCACTGCGCGAAAAAAAAATAAATCATTAAAATTAGCCAGTGCCAGAAAATGTTTCCTGAGCGACAGAGTAGTGAAGGTATTGTCTTAATCAGTACCTCTATGTGAGATTCTGCGTTAAGCGTCATAATTTGCGAACCATCAGCTTTTATGCCTTCTTGCTTTTCACTGAACAGAAAAGACTGAAAACTTGCTTATGGCACTGCAGAATTAACATTGCACTTTTAAAAAGAGGCTAAAACTTCGCGGCAAAGAATGAACATGTGTATGCCTTGAAAGACTAGGTTTAATGGCTCAGGTTAGGCACGTATTCTTTTATTTCAATGAACTCCTTTACTGCGACACACTAGCCAGTGTATTCTACTCTATATATTTTTTTCTTATTCAAAGCAAATTATGCGCCTCTCCTGCGGTAATAAGGCAAATGGCGGGTCCTTATTCCGACAAAATTTTATGTTTATTTCGGAGTATTATACTACACAGTAATTTCCAGCGCTTTTTTTTTTTGCAGACGCGATGTATCGTGTTTAAAGCGTTCCCCACGCACACTTAGACTTCGAAAAATACTGTGGCTAAGCACGTGCGATTCCGCAGTGAACGCTCTTGATGTCAAGGTCTTCTTTCCGGCGAATTCGGATGCCAAGTGCTAGTATGCTGGCTTCATGATCGCCTACGCGCCGGACTGCACAAAATCAAAAAGCTGTCTGGAGCAGCTGTCTTAAGTGAGTAGAATACTAACAAGTAGCTCGTCCTGCGCGGTCAGTAATTTGTTGGGTGCATCTCCTTCGCAAATGAATAGAAACTGTTGGCACTTCAAGCAATAAATCAAGATATGAAGCGAAAATTCGCATATGCTGAACCATTCACTGTAACCAGAAGTAGCTTCCATGGCTAAAGAAGCTACAGAAACTACGAGACAGTTTTCTTCAGGTTCGAAAGTGTGCTCCCACACATGGACGGGAAGTGCACAGAAGCTGCCAAGACTCAAGAAATCCAAAACAACAAAGCGATCAGACTTTCAGTTTAGTGAAAAAATTTCTCTCTCGGCTGTGAGCAGCCTGAAAACTTGTTTGGCCGAAGCGAAAACGTGAGCCATGTGGGCAACTTCACACCTGTGAAAATTCTGAAATAAGCTTAGCAAAGCTAAATTATACATTTCTTCGTAAAATGCTGTTTCGCGATTAATGTTTTAATCTCGCGCAACCTTACCCACCTTCGGCACTACTCGTGAGTCATAGGAATAGGACCTTGAAGGCCACCTATTCAATAAAAAGGTGGTAAATAGCGGTCAGTGTATTAGATATAGGTATATGCTTGATTTAAAAATTCAGTAAATACTGGTATTCGGCACATCTTCAGTCGCGTTCCGCGAATCAAGATAAGCTGTTCCGAGATAATTTAAACTGTTCCGAGACGGCATCACATTTTTTCTTGACACATACGGTTAATATTATTCATAACGAGAGGGTCCTATTCCAAGCCTAGAATACCGCCAAATTCTCGTTGTAGAGACTGGTGGTGTGAGCTGTGAAGTAGAAACCTCACAATTTATGGTACAACAAGGTAAGGACTGGAAGCTTGGATATAGGACGGTGGCATATTTGGGACGAAGTGTATCCCGACCGGTATGGCTTTCTTTTTTTTAGCCTCGCTGATAGCCATTGCCGGGTATATTAAGCAGCGCGGAAAAAGATGCTTGCTCAGTGTTCCTTTCTGATTTTCTTTGCGCAGACCGTACAGTCACTTTAAACCATGAATGCGTTGTATGCAAAATGCAGTCAAGATTATGCAGTTATCATTAGAGCTGGCGAAAACTCTGAACTTACTCAGATATGCACTCGTCATCATCTCAATGCCTACGAGTATCGGTTGAATAAAAGTTATTCGTTGCTCGCATGCTCACCAGCTCCGCAAATGTATGCGCGTTTAATAGAAGACATAATTACACACTAAATTTTGACTGATGTCTAAATTGTATGAAACCGGATGTTTTATTTATTATAGTCCCTCGCTGCCTTGAGGAAAAGAGAGAAAATAAATTCGCTTCGAAATTCGAAATTCGCTTCAATTTTAACTAAGAATGTCTACACCAACCCAGACACTCCTGTTCGCACACGGGTATGGCACTAAATTAAGCTTTTTTCCCGTTTGTTTGGTAATGAAGCCTTAGGTGATCTGCAAACAGGCCGTTATTAATAATTACGAACATGCATTGTTTACAACTTTTAATTGTTGAACGTACCATAACGACGCCAGGCAGTGAAAACGAGGGACTGTCTTGTGGATATCTGTCAATTATTTTTTTACCAGCTGTATTTCATTACATTTTATTGAAATTTCTGTATGCATAGGTTTTCATGTTGCCCCTCACATTCAATTCAGTGAATCTAACTAACCCTAGGTGACGGAATCAACAGCAGGAAGCTGTTATATCGATACAATTGCGGTGGCATCTTAATTAAAATTGCCCTTTCTGACGTGATCATTAAAGACGATGCAAGAAATTGTGATGACATTTAGCTTCTAATTTCACATCAAAAACTTAACATATTTCAATTCAGTGTGCCAAGCAATGCACTAAGGGTAAGGAGTCGCATATGTCTCACGAGGACTTATTTAAAAGCGTTAGCTTAGCAGTACACGAAATTAAACGCACAGATATTCATTTTTTGCGGAGCATGCATCTGTTAAAATAAAAGCGTTGAAGCATGCCTCATCACGCAAAATAGAAAGGCACTGAAAGAAAAACATAAGCATATCTGAGTTCAGGCAAGGCGTTAGTTGATACTTAGGGTTCCAGCCCGCGAATGTCTTGGTTCATTGAGGGTTCCCGCCATCCTAGAAGACCTGCCAGCTCTGAAATAGACCAGTAGCTCTCACGAAGAGACTACCGTAGCCACAGAATGGAAACATTCTGCAACGCAACTTGCTAAATTTGCCTAAAGGAGTACAACAAGTGAAGGCGAGCAGTGAAACCAGGAATAAAATTAAGATATGCACTTACTTGAGAGGTTCATAAATAGCGAGGGTTACGTTCTAGAACAATCACTACAGAATATACACAAGAAATTCAATGCACTGTATACGTATATTCAAAAACAGTCATCGAGGTCTGATCACTACTTTTTTTTTAATGCGATGTTGATTGCCTCAGGGCATAAAACGGCATGTAATGACAGATGAGGATGCCTAAATAAATGAGTAAAGGTTCGCTGATCTAATGAAATCGAGCAGTGAACGATGATGAGGTCCTTGTTTCCAAGCGGTGTATGAAGCACTATTATCGGGCGAAACACTCGCTGCCGCCAGGTGCCGAATTCTTGTCGGCTTCAACGCCGGGAAAACCAACAGCAGGTGGTGAGTGTCGGCCTCAAGATTTCTGTTCTTGCAGACTGGACACCCGAAAACAAAGTGTTATATATGATGCCCAAAACTGCTGACGCACAGTTGCGGGGCTTGGTTTGTAAGAAGTAGAGTAGTTTTCTTGGGAACTAAATCATATGCATATTACTGGTAGGAAAGGTTGGATCTGCGGTTTCAAGATATTGTAACTTCGGATCCATGCAGAAATAAAGATGAAACTTTTCCGAGCATGGATATATTTTTTTTCACTAATTCCATCCAATTACTGTACTTGAAGGAGCTCAAAGCGTAAGCAATGAGAGGGATAGCATGTGCTTCCTCATGCATTAAATATTCCTACACAGTTGCGGAGGTCGGCAAAATCATATTGTGAACATTCTAAAAATAACGTGGTTGAAGATACTTACCTAACCCGCTTAAATTTTTGGCAACAGCAGTCTCCATAGAGCGATAAATGGAGCTTTATTATTGAAAAAAATATATCTATAAAGGCTGGCAGCGCTCCTCGCACATAAGATCAATATGTACATTCTCATAACGGGATTGCAAGGGTGGATCTTTCATAAAACTGAAAAGCTGGCTAACTACGGCTGAAGCAGAAGGCATAGTTGAAAAATTGATTCGCTGCAAAGCGTGTATATACTCCGAACTTCAGGCCTTTGACGTGAAATAGTAGCTTTCGTTAAGGAAGCAGGCTTGTGTCTCTTTTGTGTATCCTGAGAAGCATGCACGCCGTCGCCCGGTGCAGTAAAATTAGGATGGGTTTCAAGCATTGGGTGGGCACTCTTTCGCGCTACCACTGCCAACGCCTATGTGAAACGAGACAACAGAGCATGTGTAACATTGTGTGAGTGCTCCAAGAAAGACGCAGTAAAATGATGGTGAACCCCATTCAGATCACTTTGCAATAAAATCGACAGGATATTGTTTGCAGAGGGGCGCATTGCATTACGGTACTACACCGTCGATGACACACTGTCCTGTAATACTTAGAAAAGCGTTCTCATAATTCAGAAAGTTCGTTCTAGAGCGGAAGCTGCACAACTGGACCAAGGCTGCGAGAGCCGCGCCAATGCTGAAGCGTTCGCCTCGAATAAGTAAAGAAAATTAATATTGCGGCCAGTAGGATTTCAACACGTGGTAGCGCCGAAAGACCCGTTTCGCTGGCCACTGCACGTGAGCATTGGGCTATCGCCGCTACCGACCATGCCTCGTACTAAACTGCAACACACTCTCGAGCTGTGCATCGCATACGGAGGGGTACCCAAAAGAAACCGGACTAAATTTTTTGATCGGCAAAGCTTCTGTGGTACCGCGTTTTGCCACTAGGAGCGTATAGAACGAACATTCGAAAGTCAGTAAGCCGAGTGCCGTCGTTGAAGGAGGTCAGACTAGTTTAGGCAGAGTTTAAAGTGACGACTGTTTTGTGTGAATGTCGTTTTTGCAATGGCTGATTTTCGTAAACAGCGTGCGCCGGTGAAATTCTGATTTTTGCTCGGAAAAAGTTGAATGGAAACTCTTGAAATATTACAAAGACGTACAAGGACGATGCTATGGGGACAACTCAAATGTTCCTGAATCGAATCCTGAATCAAAGCAACAATCATGTCAGTGGAAAATTTCAAATTCACCTCGCCTCAAGAAAGCTCGTCAGGTGAAACCCAACCTCAAAACAATGCTGATTTGTTTTTCGACGTGAGAGGAGTCGTCCATTGAGAATTTGTTCCGCAGGGTCAGGCAGTTAGCCAGGCTTTCTACTTGGATGTTTTGAAAAGATTGGGCAACAGTGTGTGGTGGAAGCGGCCAGATCTGTGGCGGTCGGGTGACTGGTTTTTCTATCATGGCAATGCCCCTGCTCACACAGCCCTGTCTCTACGACAATTTTGGACCAAAAGTGGCATGACCCCCATTCCTCAACCCTCATACACTCCCGACCTTGCCCCGTGGTACTTTCTTTGTTTCCTAGAATGAAAAAAATAGGTGAATGGAAAGCGTTTCGCTGATGTTGCTGAGGTGAAGAAAAAAACGATGGAGGCACTGTCAAGCGTCACAAAAGATGAATTTAAACAATATTTTGAAATATGGAATGAAAAATTCGACAAGCGTATCATTGCAAGTGGGGAATACTTTGAAGGAGATTGAAGGTCTGTGCTTAAAATGTGAACAAATAAGTTCAAACAAAAATAAGTCCGGTTTCTTTTGGGTACCCCCTCGTATTATGGTCTTCATCACCTTCCATTTGCAGCGCGACCCGGTCAGTTCAGCTAAGCCTCGATCAGAGCTTAACTTGAGTCTAGCGCTGTCGCCCGACGTGCCGACGACCCAGCAAAGCAAAGCCATGAGCCGATCAGGCTAAAAACATCCTTTCGCCTGCCTGCTCGGTATAAGTACATTAAACCCATGCAAAACTTTTTGGAAGTAGGCACAGCGCTGCAGGGCTATGAGGTCCATTTTTCTTCTGGTGACTCCATTACCGTTCATCTCCACGTGGAAGGTTAGTTGTTGATCTCCTGCTATCTAAAGATTAGAAATGAACTGCTGGAGGTCGCACATCCTCAACGCTAATTCTATGCTCAGGAGATCACAGGATAACTATGCACAGTCATCGAAAAAAGAAAGAGACCTCACTCCATGCTCCGAAGCTTGCCGCTCTGCATGAGGGCGCCACCTGACGAAGCCCTCCAGGTGTCGAAATCAATTGAATGCGCGGATCTCGACAGAAGGAGGGTCTCTCATATCATGCGTTCTGTCTTGCGTTCATGCGAGGAGTTCTACGAACTTGTGCTCGAACAAACAAGGAACGTATACGATAGACTTTGAGCGCGTTCTAAAAGTGCAGAAAGCTGAAACGTTTACAAATATTTTCTCGTTCATGTCGTGAGCATATTAGGCATTAATTAGCCGGTAATACTTGTCTCTCGTACGGTGCCCTTAGTGTAAACCTTCGCGTTCCTGCTGGCCTTTTGCTGCGTACTAAATCAGAGGCTAGTTTTAGCAACGTTTTTTTTTTTTGCTATCATCCGACTTATTGCATGCTTTAATGAGCAAGAAAGAAGGGTGTTGAAGAGGGGGCGATGTTGAGGCAGCATTAGCTAGGCTGGACGTGATTTCTCTGATACTCCAAATTTTTCATTCTTTTTCTTTGCACATCTTTGACCTTATCAACATTCTTTTATCTGGAATCGTCATTGACAGTGGCACAGGTGAAAATGGGGATAGTCATTTTCTTCGAGCGTGGGCACACGCAGGCGCCGAAATCTCCGGAAAAAGAGACGTGATAATACCAGGATACTCGCGCCGGTCACGAGCGTTGATACTCCCACCCTGTCCAACGTCGAGCGCAATTACCGATATCGCCTCGACGTTGTTGTTCTGTCTTTTATATACACATGTTTACCCAAGGAAAGGCTATGACTGCGGCATGCTTTTTTTCCGTTCCTTGGTTGGTACTGCATTCGTGCCTATAATCCCTGCCACGTGACATTTTCCAGACTCAGAACTGTTTTTTGCTGTTAGTGAGCAAGTTGGATGTTTTTGAGTAAATGTAAGCCAGCTTTGATAACTGCGTGAACTAAAATTCAAAACAGTTTTTTTTTAGTCCAGGGAATGGGATTAGACAAGATGCTCTAGAATTCAACCTGTGCTTTAAAAAAAGAGATGCTATGTTCTGTACTCGTTTTGAAATTTTTATTCAATGGAAAATTTCTCAAACAGTCCTGGAAGCAAGCTTAAATTTACCTGCACAGTGGTTCTCTTTGACTACGAGAACAGTATCTGAGACAGCCCGAAGAAAATTTGGCTTCAAATTAGATGAGACAATTTGGTCTTGATGTGCACAATTCCTCTCTTAAAATTGATTTATCTTCTTTTTCCGCGAACTAATATTATTGGGTCCCATTGGCCAGGGGGAGGAAGGCCCATTTTTAGGCACACCCCCCAAGCATGGTTGCTTCTGTGGCGGTGACAAAGGCAGCCAACCGCACACTCTCGCCCGTTCCCTCTTGGATTGCACTGTGCAGAAAAAAAAAGCAGCGATTATCGCAACTTACTTGCTCGAATTCCACAGTAAAGAATGTAGGTCTAAGAGGCATCTTTTATTGAGCCCTTGAAACCTCCGTCTATTTTTACGGTATGTATGAACTGAGAATCATAAGATTAGAGCACTGTGAGTTTCTGTGCTTTGTGCATGGCATCTTTTTCTACTTGCGAAAGCAGATATGCTCATTCTGGAGGCAAGCTCATATTATGCCTTTCCGAAGCGGGTAAAACTAATACTAATGTCGAAAGTAACGCATATTTTTGAAAGTGCATTGTGAGAACACTCGAAGGCTCCGCGAAGACATTACTCAGAAAAAGTAAGTGCATAGTTCCCACACAGCACTTATACCACAATAAGGAATTGTCCAGCATTTCTGCGGGCGCCGTATTCAGTGGCTCTGCCAAAAAGAACATCGCCTGCTGTACAACCGAAACAAAGCTTAGCCCGTAGTACCAACGTTCACTTGGCGACATTCGAGAAATGCCGAGGTGCCCTTAAGGAAACTGGCCGGGGCATGCTTGTAAAACTTACTCACAGAGCACAGTCGGAACCACTAGCATGTACAGTGTGTGCTTGGGGTCGTAATTTCGCTCGTAAAGAATGCCATCCAGCAAGCAAAATGACGGCATTCCGCGCGTGAAAAGGCAACGCGGCAGCGAGGCGCCTCCGCCGAGGTATTGCAAAAGGAGCTGCCGCTCGGTGTCTTCTCTTTGTTGTTGAGAGAAGTCGAACATATTGAGACTACCGTGAAAAGTGGGAACGTCGTCTATGTCAACTGAGCTTTCACCATTGCTGTTTTTCGGGGTGATTTGTAAACGGTTCTGATCTCAAACTAATACTGTTAAAGGCTCCGACAACCTAGTTGCCACGAAGGGTCTTTAAGTTTCGCTAACTAACAAGTGAGTGGCGACTGCTCAGGACGCGCAACGGGAGACCACATTAAGTACGGTCGATATTTCGTTCTCGTCCACACTACTCAAAGACGCTTCTTCCGAGTGCAATAATAAACTCACCTCGGGTTCTTAGGTGCGGTTTACGTTACCACTCACGCGTACAACACTATCTTGTCACCAAACGCGGAATGCTAGCGGACCTATATTGATGGAATCGATGTCTAGTTCCGTTATCGCCTCTAGTCGCAGTGGCAAAGTATAGTCGTAGTTCGAAGGCATTTTATGAGTTTTTCGAAGGTCTCCTTCTGTCCTTAGGCCGAGATGAAAGACTGCTCGATTTTTATCTAAGGAGTCAGAGGCTGGGAATGCCAGGAGATGCATAAAAAGTCTGAATTACACGCAGACTCAAGAGCAGCGCATAGCTCGCTTATCGACGTGGGGTCGGGAACGAAGCTTTTGCAGGCGTTTTGTAGAGCTAGGGCTAATACGCCAAGCGCTCACGATGGGGCCCAGAAACTTCAGCCGTTCGAGCCTAAAGTGGCATTTTTCTGGCTTGAGAAAACACTGCAGTAAAGCGCTTAAAATGCTCTTTGTAGGTGGCGGAGAAGATGACGTCGCCAAGGTAGACGAGGCAACACTGCCGTTTCTGTCCAGCTAGGCGGTGTCTACCATTCTTTCAAAGCTGGCAGGAACGGAACACAAGCCGAAAAAACTGACGTGACTGGCTCACTGTCATCGACATTAGCGTTCTGGGTCGAGGATGTTTCACGACTTTTCGGATCTCGGTGATCGCATCATTTATCCTGCAGAACTTCAAGGCCGAGGGCCGTGTCTTTTGAGTACTTAGCCAAAAGAGAGAAACGGCAATGAACGGTACACTGGGAATCTCTTGTAGAGCCGTACATACGGCGGCCGGCGTCACCATATGCTTCCAGACTCTCCATATTTGCGTTCCACGCCAAAGGTTACGAACTTTTTTCTGGACAGTTGCAAGAACGCCGTTCATAACACAGAAATGGGTGCCAGTATTTACGAACTTAATAACGGGGTGGTTGTCAGCGACGTCCAGAACTTCAAGCAAAGCCGAAAGTTCGGCATGTTGGATAACGTTCATTATGTACAAAATATCGGACATTTCCATATTAGGAAATGTGCGAATCTTTGTATCAGTAAGCCCTCTGTTAACTTGGCAGACTGCGAAATCGATTTCTTAGCCTCAGCGTTGCATTGACTTCCTTTTTTGATAAAGGTTTTTTAACTGATCCTGCCACAGCGATGAGTGGCGCCTGCTTCAATTCCGTTTTTCCCCTCTGACTTGGTCTTTCAAGGAGGGACTGCGCGTTGTTGTTTTTGTTTGTATGTTTTTAAAGTGACTACCTTATATTGCGCGTGTCAGCAATAAACCTCAGTTGCGAGTTAGCGCTTGTCTGCGTCGTTTCCTTTCCGTCCCTTGTGTTCCTTGTCCGCTATTTTTTACATCATGACCAGAACCTCCTGTGAAACAACCTCACTGTATGGAAAGCGCGTCCACAAGCGGGGGAGGGGGGGGGATGAATGGAGTGACGTTCTGTTCGCCAAAGTGGGAAGGGAAGCGGAGCCTCATCTTGTCGTAGGTGGTCGGAGAGAGGGGTTGGTGGGCGGGTCGTAGGATCGAACCGGTGAGCTGAGAATGTTGGGGGGTAGCGCATAGGCCCGACAAAGGTCTGCCCTTTTACCTCTCGCATAAGATGGTGCACCTTCGTCGCTCCCAACATTGAAGAATGATGGCAATTGAACAGCTGCCTCATGCCGCCTACGAGCATAGCGGAGCTCTCATCTGTCCCTTGCGCTCTGGACTACAAGGCAAGTTCGACCCTCTCTTTCCAGTCAGTGCTGCTGAAGGTTTCGAGCAACTGCCGACCTAAACTTGGCCAGTTGGTGATTGACGACTAGAAATTTTAAAACAACGTCTTGGCGGCGTCTTGAAGGACACATAGTCTAAGAGCACTTGCTGCTGGGCTGGTTGGTTTTGGTTCATATTTGAATAGGTTTTAGGCGCAAAAAACAGACGAGACACATAGGAAGGTAACAGGACGAAGCCGTCTTGAAGGACACATAGTCTAAGAGCACTTGCTGCTGGGCTGGTTGGTTTTGGTTCATATTTGAATAGGTTTTAGGCGCAAAAAACAGACGAGACACATAGGAAGGTAACAGGATGGCGCTTCGTCCTGTTACCTTCCTGTGTGTCTCGTCTGTTTTTTACGCCTAAAACCTACTTGAAGGACACAACCGACATTGCATGCCTTTCGGTCGTCGTCCATATTTCGACTGCCGCGACCTGGTCGAAGCTGTCCAGCCATTCCCCAACGTCCTTTAACTTGTTGCCATTTGAGACAAAGGCTGAAGACAGCTTCATCATTTGCTAATAACCTGTCTAGAAACATTTCTTTAGGATAAACTGTCCTTTTTTAGTACCACAACACAAGGTATTATATATGCACGGCATCAAAACCTTTATTTAAGCCACAGTATTTACGGCAACCCGGTCAAAAAATCCTTCAAAGTTCCTTCAGGGAGCCAACAGGATTCTTGACTGTCACCTCTACATGCACCTGATGGTCCTGAAGGAATCTGCATGGATGCTCTGTTTGCAATGGCGCGACTCTGACGGGGCTGAAGGCATCTCCATTAGCAGCTCTGTTTGCACCGGCGCGGCTCTGACGGTGCTGAAGGCATCTCCGTCAGCCGCTCTGTTTGTACCGGCGTGACTCTGATGGTGCTGAAGGCATCTCCGTCAGGAGCTCTGTTTGCACCGGCGCGTCTCTGATGGTGCTGAAGGGATCTCCGTCAGCACGTCTGTTTGTACCGGCACGACTCTGACGGTGCTGAAGGCATCTCCATTAGCAGCTCTGTTTACCGGAGTGACTCTGACGGTCCTGCAGAAATCTGCATGCAGCTGCTCTGTCTGCGGGCGACGTAAGCTTCGACCGTCACCGGCATAGCTGCGAATCGCTTCGGGAAAGTTATAATACTGGCAAGAAGCTTAATTGTACGTTTTAATCGGTTTGTGTAGCACACACCTTGTAGTACCAGCACAACCGCTCACCGGTGGAGATTTATTTGGCCAGAAAGCAGCTTACGAAATTAGCGGGGACATATCTGAAATACACGTACGTATGCTCAAACACATACAATATTCGTGCAAATTGCATGATTCTTGCAAGCACGCATTAAGTATATGTGAGCTGCGCGCCCTTCCGATAGTGCCTGAAAATTCTTTGCACGGAGGCCATGAATCGCTGTAGAGCTCGCGTTCTCGATCATATGCTTAGCTTTCAAGGATCATCCGGCCGGCTTCACTCGATCCTGGCTCATTTTCGGCAAAACTGTACACATATCATATATCAATATTGGACGGCAAACGTTGTCTCGTAGTGAACTTGACAACTGATGCGTACCAACCAAGCGGTTCGCATAACTGAAGTACTTCTGCGTTTCGTGCGAAGCATGCAAAGACGGCCGGCCGCTATTCGGCTTTGCTGACTTTTCTTCACTCGTCCTCGGCGCAGACGATTCCAGGCGCACGGCATAAACTACGGCCAGGTGAAAAAAAATGTGTGTTAGCTGCGCAGTTAATTTTAATCTAGGGAGAACCATCAATTGAGGCGAATGAATTTTTAAAAGGTGCTGCACAATTAATTCTAGCTTAACGCGTTTGTGCGCGTTGCGCGCAAAAAGTAGAGCAAATGTGGTATCGGTACGTACGTCGATCATACTTCATACTCAAAACTGATTATGTTCGACCTTTCCGCTATGCATATGCTGCGCACCGCGTGCAGTGAACCCGCCCGCTATCAGGGCAGATCTGCCTATCTGATAGCCAGTACACGTACGCATGTTTGTGTGCGGCATACACCGGCCAAGAACTGCGCCAGTCGGAATTAACTTTTTCTACTACGCATAGCCTTCCCTCGATCCTCGATCATCCTTTCAGCAAGGTGGAGACGCTGCATGCATGCTCGATCGTCCAGAGCTTCCTCGATCGGGCAACGAAACCAGTGCCCATATTTACGCGGGAGCGCGCGCCCGCACCGATTTTCGTAGTCACGAGGAATTCATACGCCAGCGCCCCTTTCAGTCGGGGATTAAGGTGACTGAATGCAGCGCACAGCGCTATAAGCGCGGCAAAGACGTGCAGCGAATTGCTTGCGCTGAACGACAGCGCAAATATATTTTTTTTTCCATGGCGCGACGTTTCTGTTTAAATAATTTTCACCAAGCAGGAAAGCGCCCTGCACTTGCATTGACTGTTGAAGCCAAGCGCAGTGAGTACACTGAAGTCCCCTCGAGGCATCTGTGTTGTCATGAGAAGCCGCACAACTCATGTGCGGCTCTCCTTCAGTCTTTATCTCCCAAATTCCCCTCCCTACGCAGAGTAGCATGCCAGCGATATTGAAACACCGGCTAAATTCTCTGTATTTCATTAAAGAGTCTCTCTCTCTCTGGCGATGTGTATCATTGAAAACATTAAACTCGCCCACCTAGCACCGCGATGTCAAGTGAACATATTCCTTGACGCTGGATTCATGATCTCTATGCAGTTAATTCCCAGCCCCCTGTATGTCACACCAAGTGAATGGGGATTAACCATCACATCACACCAACTGGCCAGCTCCACTGGCTGGAGGACCTTCTTTGAAAGGCATTTGCGTAAAAATTCTTCATATCACTAGGGTATACGGCAACTTAATTGACAGCAGTAACAGAATTTTGGTTCCCGGAACACACCCATGGAACATGTAACGCTGCATCAAAAATAAGTGCAGCCAGTTTTGAGGCTTTGAGGTTTTGAGGATTGTTCTCGCAATCACTCTCCGAAGGTACCATTCCAGACGACTGGGAAGTGGGGAAGGTCGTTCCCGTCCACAAATCAGGTAGTACTGATTCACCTCTTAATTATCGCCCCATTTCATTAACAAGTGTACCGTGCAAAATCATGGAACATGTCATTTACTCTCAAATCATGCAATCTTTGGATTCAAATAATTTCTTCCATCCATCACAGCATGGATTTCGCAAGGGGTTCTCCTGCGAAACTCAACTAGCCATTTTTCTACATGATATTCACGCCAACCTTGATACTAACCTGCAAACTGACTCCATTTTCTTAGATTTCGCTAAGGCATTCGACAAAGTACCTCATCAACGCTTGCTTCTTAAACTCTCCCAATTGAAGTATACATCCGAACATAATTGCATGGATTAAAGCTTTCCTCACGCATCGCTCTCAGTCCGTCGTCATTAATAACCAACTTTCCAACCCGCTTCCAGTAACCTCTGGCGTCCCACAGGGTTCTGTTCTCGGTCCTTTGTTATTCCATACATTAATGATTTACCCCAGCTTGTCTCTTGTCACATCCGCTTATTCGCCGATGATTGCGTCATTTATCGCTCAGTGACTAACCATTCTGACCAAGAATCCCTTCAGGCAGACCTGCGCCATGTGCAAGACTGGTGCTACCAGTGGATGATGATGCTCAACTCTAACAAATGCAAGTGCATGTCCTTTCCCCGCCGTCGAAATCCTCTTGTTTTCAAATACACAGTCTGCAATTCCCCATTTGACCTCGTCCAGTCATATAAATACTTAGGAGTCACCATTTTTAATGATTTATCTTGGCGTTTGCACGTGACTAACCTGATATCATCTGCTAATAAAACACTAGGTTTCTTAAAACATCACCTACGGGAAGCCCCACAACACGTAAGACTACAAGCGTACATCTCATTCATTAGAACTAAACTTGAATACGCATCACCCATCTGGAGCCCTTATCAAGAATATTTAACACACGCTATCGAATCTTTTCAAAACAGGGCTATCAGATTCATGCACTCCTCATACTAGTACGATGTCAGCATATCATCCCTCAAATCGTAGTCAGGTCTAGCTAATCTTTCTAGTCGCCGTCGCATAGCCAGTCTTGTCCTGTTTCACAAGTTCTTTTATTCACCACTAAAACAAGAACCATACATTTGCGCACTTCCACAATGTAGGTCCCACCGCATCGGTCGATCATTCTCTTCCAAGTTTTGCGTCCACGTGGCCGTACCACTGTTTTTGCCAACTCATTTTTTTCTCGTGCAGCAGCTGACTGGAACGGCCTTCCCCATAATATTACTGCCATAACATGTTCATCATCATTTTCAAGCACTGTTGATTCCTGCATTTCGTAAACCCCACCCCTTATGTAACACCCTGGAAAAGGGTCTTTAAGGAAAATAAAGTGATGTGATGTGATCTACAAACATGATTTATTACACACACTAGGCCACAACAACAAAGCAGAGGGAGTAATAAATGTTGGACAGGAACGTGCATTATTCTTTACACTTAAAAGCAGCAAACATTTTAAACACATGAAAAAACAAGGATGACAAAGCATCATACTATCAGGCTGCAAGGCCAGGTATATCCTTATGTCTAGAGACCAGATTTTAGGCAAATGCCTATTTTTTTCAAGGCATCATAGGCGCACCATTTTTACATATGAGCATGAATTAGGCGTTCACGACATGTTTAATACACATTTGATGGTGCCATAAATGCCTATTTTGGGCGTCAGCGCCTATAAATGCCGATTTCCAACGTTGGTGCCTAAAAATGCCCTATTTTGAAGAAAATGGCCCTGATATACGTTGTGGTTTTGTTTTCAGATTCTCTTTGTTTTCGAATCCATTTCGGTTTCGAGTTGAACCCACACATGGCAACACTAAATGACTTCGTCACTTGGGTGTGGTGAACACTACTCCAACGCCGACTGTGTAGACAATGTCAACCACATCAGCCAAAAATATCGAACTAACCTTTTTCCTGCTTCTGCCGTTTTGTAGTTGCAGCGTGTAAACTCTGGCCGTTAAAATGGTAGTTGACCAGATGGTGCTACATTTTGGAAAGTACATGAAGTACGTAAGTTTCGTCCACATAATTCCCAGTGGGTTCGAGTTGACTGCAAATTGTTCCATAAGCTGGCTGGATAAAGTTTAACTGGATAAAATTTGCCATATTGGTAATCTGCCTTATGATCATTCCTTGTGCCTCATCTGCATGTCATCCTAATCAAATAGCCTTTGGCGGCAGTTTTCTTGGAGTAGGCCGCACTGGACAGCTGAGAGCAGTGCCAGTCGTGCGTGCATACGGAACGCATTCATGCACTCAAACAATGTTTGATGCTTGTATGAATATCACTCTTTTGGCGTCACTCCTATGTCATATTATCTCAACCCTTCAATCGAAATGGTTTCCTACAAGCACACTCCTGTAACATCTGTTGGTGTGGAGCGTTCCTTTTCAGCTTACAAGCTTGTTCTCAATGAGAAGAGGCACAATTTTGAGCCCACCAACATGGAGACGTTGCTTGTGTGCTACTGCTTTCATGACTTTAGCAGTGATTACTATATGAACGGTGTTTATTTATTATGAATCCCCAGTGGATGTACGTAGGCCCGTGCTGAACTATATAATTATTTTCGGCATATAAAGCATCACCAGCACTAAGCGGCTACATTTTTAGCATCTCGTACTTATGGTTTCCAGACCCTTTTAATAGCAAGCACCATTTTAAGTCCGCGTGACTTCCGACACTTGGAGCCACTAACTATAAAACGCAGTTTACACAAATGGCGACACATTTATTAATGTTAAAGCACCGTGCATGCCTGCAATAGATAAGTTTAATTCCTATGAGGATGACTCTGAACACATGTCGGATGCTTTAAAGTCACATTTGCGTCAATTGCTAAATGTACGGCCTCTTGTTTTACTATTGTGCACGACAAGCAAATTGTTTGTTTCCATGTATGCCAACGCATTTTAAAAGGCTTTGTAACCATCTCTTTTGCTCTGCTGAAGCATGCGTGTTGTACGAAAAGCTTCACGACAGCTTTAAAAAGAGTGCTTCTAAGGTTCGCACACAATGGTTAAGATCTCAAATCATTCCGGCTGTTTTTACTTTATGGCAGATATTGCGTGCTGATGTTCGGATCTGATAAGTTAAAATTTTGATGCAGTTTATAGTGCCTATTTTTCTTTTTAGGTGCCTAAAATCAAATCTTAACCAGCTATTTTTGGCGCCTAAAACATGCCTTCTTGGTGCCTAAAAATCCGGCCTCTACTTATGTCTTATAAATCCCATCAACAGACTTTGTCAGCATACATGGCAATGTGTTCTCTCTTGCATTATTTGCACTAAATACTTTCAAGCATAAATGTTCCAAGAATAAAAGAAACTTTGAGATTAGTGTAATATTGTCACGTAGTTGTGATGGCTGCAGTTTGGCAGTCAGGTAGACAGCAAAACGGCTTCCAAAGAAACACTGTTGGGCTGTTTCACACCCACAAAGAACTGAACGACTCGGCAGCGGTGTAGCAACAAGCGTGCTTGGCGGTCGTCGAAGACAATGCCTGCCGCTTGTGGCCGTGCTGAATTTATAACTGACGACGAACTTTTGACAATGTGACAATATGGAGCAACCTCCCGTCACAATCTGAAGATTGGTGTAATTGCTGCTAACTGCAATGAATTTCATGGCCACAAGTTTGAAAAAAGTTAAACACACTGAAGAGCTACCTTAAAGGAATACAAAAATAAAAATACACTGAAACTACCTTCATGAACTGCACATCATACATCACTACCAGATCAATCTCTTTCCTTCTGGTTGGGCACTTCACACAAGTATGAAACATTATTAATACTAAAGAAAACACATTGCAGAGACACATCATCAAGGGAGTGCAAACAATTATTCTGATCAGCCGGTGGGTGCTGACACTGCATGATATGTAGGACATCAAATACAAGTGGTGAAACAAGAAGCTTTTGGGAGTGAAAATATATACAGCCTGCAATCTCATAAGTTCCAAGTACATAACAATATGAGCCGTCTACCATTTTAACATAACAAGAGCTGGTCTTTTTTGGAGTCAAATAATCCGAACTGTGTATAATAATGCTGCCAATTTGTGCTCGAAAGTACCTAGACATCTGAGGAATGCAGCCAAAGTGTGAATTGAAAATCATTTTTAGCTGCTCGGGAAATGAAGGAACAGGGTGTGGCACACCTAGAGCACATGTCTGGTAGCTGTTTGTGTGCTAAGCGCCAATATTTTTCTTGGCAAAAGCCAAATGAGCTGGGAGCTCCAAATTTCTTTCTGAGCTTCGATAGCACTGCTGCATTATGCACCGTTCAGCGACCTGCATAGGCACCAGCTTGGCTGCTGATACAAGCCGCAGTGCACGGCCAATCCCATCTTCAAAAGGAACCGTGGACACACCCCATAATGGGCCAAACATGCGCGTAGCCTTAGAAAGGTGCAACAGCTGGTGAACATTATATGTCATAGCTGCCTCACCATAGAGCCTCGCTGCTATCCCTAGTAGCACAGTATGTAACTGCAACGTTGCCACAACATTGCCAATGTTGTACTATGTTGCGCTAACATTCTTCAACATGGTTGTCTGTACTTACCACCTTCAAGCACTCCTGATGAGTTTTTGGGCCAGGATCAAAATAACCGGCCCTGAAAACAAGCACTATTTCAGCCCCGATTCAATACAAACGCTCTAAACATGAGAAGCATGCTCGCTGGTGATTTAATGATCGGTAGCGATGAAAATGATTGGCTAGGTGTAGTAAATTACGACGGTGAGTTTTCGAAATACTCCAAGTAGTCCTGTCTTCAAATGAAAATGGTAAAATATCTAACTAAAGCACAACGAGTGTCTCTCAACTTGTAGTAATATTTTTTTAGAGTGCAGCTCTTATGGGTCTGTTCGTGGATTCCGCTTCGTCGGCATAGCACGCCACCTGACAGCCGTGGCCGGTATTAGCAGAGCGAAACCTCCCACGGCGAGAGCGGAGGAATGTACAGTCAGGCCGGAATGAAACGCGAACAGAACATGTTAAGAAAACAAAATATTCTACCTGCCTACTTTCAGCTGAAGTGTACAACTAGCCTGATTCATGTGCCTGGGTAAAGGGCGTACTGAAATGCATAATCGAAAATAGGTTGTAAAGGAATATCTCCCTGCAAAGCAGAAATATATGACATATGCGTGTTCGCGTTTCATTCCGGCCTGAGTGTACAACCGGAAAGTGTCTGCCATGTGAAGATCCCGGAGCGTGGCTAGCAACGTAACACGCCACCTGGCAGCAGTTAGAGGTTGCGTGTGAACAGCTGCGCTCAAATATCGAATTACCGACTATCGTAGTGATCTGTAAATTTTTTCATTTGCCATTAAAAATAGGCTGAGAAGTAATTCAAGGCTTAAGCAATTATCAGTGTAAATGGCTATAGCGCTTCTTGCAATAGTGCTTGAGTGTGATATTTCAGTTGATGTTGACCCTGCCCTAAATCTTTTGTGACATTTTGCGGAGTGTAGGGCAGAAAGAATAATGCATATGTGGCGCAACAACGACTGCTGCTAGAATAATCATTTTTTTTTTCACAAAACGGTGAGGAAAGGTAAGTTCCACGAAAATTTCAGCCTGATTGTAATTTCGCACGTTTAGCCTGGTCACAACGTAAGCCACGATGCGGCTGCTGAGAAAAAAAAAGTGCAAAAAAAGTTTTCAATCTTTGAAATTCGAGGCACACAACTTACTCGGTGTTGGTTGCAAATATTAGTACAAGAAGCACGTACAGAAGAGTAGAGGTCATCTCTGCAACACACACGAGGCTAGTTGTTACGAACGCGACCCACAATCTAAATGGCGATGAACAGCGACAGGTTCTATATGCATCGTTGGAAACATATTCTGGAAAATATCATTTCTCTAGGGAGACAAATTGTTTCCAGCATGTTCTGTACTTATCAGCCTTTGTCGTACACTTTTTTGCTAATTACACATATGTCCGTCGCCAGCGATATGTCTTTGCCTGAGGTTGGCTATGACTGAAACATGTATGGAAATTTTTAGGCTTATACTCAGTAATGGAGGCATTATAACAGCATTGATGTATGCATAAATTCGTGTATTGTTTCGTATTAATCATTTGGAAAACGTCAGCAGCAAGCACATTTTTGCGGTAATAATTCTTTGAAGGAATGTAAACATTCTTCTAATAAAGGCTGACTATGTCGCCTTCGGTAACCCCCGGCGTCCGAGAAATGCTTCTAAAACTTCTGGAGGCGTCCCTACGATAGCGCACTCGAAGTGATGTAGGACACGGGCTTTGTGCTCGAGGCAACCACGTGATCGTCGGCGAATGCGTGCCCCCAGACTTGCTCTTGACTGCGTACTCGCTTCCCGCGCAGCTTGAGCTGTTTCTCCCTCGCCTACGTTTCGTCCGTTATAGAAGTTAATGTTAGCAGGGTTCACACCTACAACTATGGGTTCACACCCATAAAGCTTTCGATATATAATATTGATTCTTGTTCAAATGATCTTTGTCTTTCGTAATGCCGGAAGCATACTGTTATGCTGCCATAATCACTGATAGCACCAACTCACCAATTTATTCATTTGCTCAGGAATTGCGCAGATTTTCAAGCTTTAGCTACTGCACCACAGGAAACGGCGTCTAAAATCGATAACGCAATCCCATTTACGAAATTCCATCAGATCGGACGTAGTCTGAAACTTCCTTTAATTTTAAAAATTAAATTAGCCGAAAGCAATACCTGTCGGCCCACCTTTGGTAGCTCATACTAAACTCCGGGAACGCTCCTACCACAACTTTTCTTTTTACCATCTCGATACTTCTAAGTTGCATCGGCTCCTTCTTCAAAGTTCATAGCAGGCGTTTGCTTGCACCTTAACCCTTTACTGCACGATTTTTTATTTTATGATAAGATTATTTCAGGACATGCAGGCAGTCATAAAAATCACTATATGCACATGGAAATTTGATTCGCTGGTTATCAACATTTTTTATTGGCTGAAAAATGGTATGTTGCATATTTGCAACAATGTGCACAATGAAAACACCTTGCAAAGCTGAACACCGTTCTTGGTGAGAATGAAATACAAATAATGACCACTGAATCAACCACAGTAAAACGGTCATTTCATTGTGTGATACACGTAGAAGCAATTGCTCTTGTTTGTAGAGCAGAGATGAATGCCACACTTAGAACAGTAGCTTCAATTTCAATTTCAATTCTTCAGCAGTAGTGCACAGTGGCTGGTTGACGTCTTTTTGAAGCGCGAACAAATTGCTTTGTTCCGCTATTAGCGACATCAGTGAATTTGGGAACAGGTACTTGAAATACTGCAGCGGTGTAGAAAGATGTACAAGTTCTTCTGGAAGGTCACTTTCTCCAGCGAATTGGACTTCCTGTGGATCCATCATCAAGTTCGCTTTCTTCCAAATTACTCTCTTATTTGCTCTACTAGAAGGTTGCTGTGTCGTAGAGTCGTGCGTCAAATTTTCTTCCTCATCAGAGTGTGAACTTGATAAGCTTTCACTGTCAGTGAGGCTTCCACGTGGTTGAATATCTGAAGCATGAAAAAATTGACTATTGTGTGTAACGAAATTTTCATCACAAAATAAATACAGAGCAAATGAATAAACTGCAACGAATAAAAAAATGGTACTCTACGAACAAAAGCATACTCAAAGAACTTACACTCAGGGTCATCATCGCTTCCAGAAAGGTCACTGTCTTCGCTTTCTGAAGGAAGTGCTCGGCCATAGAACGTTTTAGCATCCATCGCCTGTTCTGTCAAGAAAAACAACCAAGGTGCACATTGTTGCATATGTGCAACATACCAACTTTAACGCGCCAGAAACAAAATATTGCATTATAAGAACGTTTTCTGCCTTACACACATTAACAATGATGCGTAGTAAAGACTAAACAATTTCACTGCACATTATCCAGTTCAGAAAGGCATAAAAAACGGCAAAACTTACCGTTGTTACAGCACGTGAGCGCGCGAAGCATCCACCATGTTTGTTATGGCTGTGATTCCACTGAAGCAGGACAGATGGCAGCACACACGATGGCGCGCTTTTCAAACCTATGTTGCAGAAATGCAACAACGAGCACAGGAAGCTCCAACTCAGATTTCCTTTTGTTTTTGGAGCCATTTATGCTAATGTTGCATATATGCAACAACGTGCAGTAAAGGGTTAATGTTCATGCTTGGGCATCTACTTTGCATTATCGCACAAATGAGAAGTTCACAAACTCTAACATTAAAAATCAAACGCCCAACATGAAGGGAAGAGACAAAAAGCTGCCAGCATGTCAAATCTTTATAGCGCAGCAATTAGGGTGCAAACCACATCAGTAAGCGTTTGGCGGCAATGAATCAACAAATAGCGTTTTCTAATGCAGGGAATTGTACAGAAAGTCGGAGTGATTTCCATGTGAAGCGATGGAGTATAGTTTCCTGTTCTTCCTTTAATCAGTATAAACTTTATTATTTCCAACGCTCTTATTCTACCAGCCGCGTTCATTTACGTCAGGCCGCATTTTGCGCCAGCCAGAACTGCTTCGTTGTTTAAAACGCATCTGCTGTGTTCCACGTCATAAGCCACTCCATCAATCTTCCAAGATCATTTCTCAGCGCATAGTAATTCACCCTCGGTTGATGCGCGGCGTCATCATTGAGCGACATAGATGCAGTGCCACGTGGGGTGCGGAATATATCTTGTGAAGCTTCGGTTCTGTTTATTGAAAAAAACTTAGTCTTTGTCCACCGATAAACCATTCTTATCTCCAGAGATTTGGAATCCTATATGTTCGCTCGCATATTAAGGACAAAATGCTATTACGTTGCATAGAAGATCCTCGGTTATTGGAGCGGGAAATGGGATAAGGCTTATTCTGTGTTATTCTGTGTTTTGATGGAAAATAATGTTCTCTGAGCCGGCAAACGGTTTGGTTTATGGTTTATGGGGTTTAATGTCCCAAAGCAACTAAGGCTATGAGAGACGCCGTAGTGGAGGGCTCCGGAAATTTCGACCACCTGGGGTTCTTTAACGTGCACTGACATCGCACAGTACACGGGCCTCTAGAATTTCTCCTCCAAACAAATTCAACCGCCGCGGCCGGGATCGAACCCGCGTCTTTCGGGTCAGCAGCCGAGCACCATAACCACTGAGCCACCGCGGCGGCCTCTGTCGGCAAAAGGAACGGGGCAGCTGCTGGCCAACGAACTCTGCAATATCACCTGCTAAATAACAGCCGTCCGTGGCTTCGTTACGCACATGACTTCCCTACTCGATAATAATTAATGACGTGTGATACTATCAATATTTTCAGAAGAAAAACGAGTGAACTGTACTCTCTAGACAGCGATGGCTGATGGAATGCTATAGAATTCCTGAGAATGTGCCGGGTGCTGCCGTATATTTCAATGTGATCTTCCTGGAAAGTTCACAAATTAGCGGGCTCGACACATTTCCATCGAATACCTAGTAAAAGGCGATTTATTTAGAGTGGTCGATGGCAGGGAATCAAAGGTGGGCACCCAGCGCGCTGTGCACGGAGCCAAGAGACGCACACTCTGCATCTTTCCCCGTCGTCATTCGCTTGTCCCAAACAGCTGCTGGTTGGTCATTTCCCTCACTGCAATTATCCCCAAGCAATGCGGAAATTATCCTGGCGACTTAAGAGAAGGACATGATGGTCCGGTATATACCACGGCTTTGGCCGACAAGCGTGAACAGTCTCAAGGCTGGAGAGGACTGTGAAGTATGGTAGAAGATGGGACCGCCTGGACGAAGTTTAGACGAAAGGTTTGCTCAGTCGCACCGTACGGACCTTGGCACTTGGCGAGCAGTTCCTGGGACAAGTGCGGATGTCACAGCCAAACAAGAGAGCCGGTTTGCAGGGGATCACCAGGTTGAGATTGCCGATGCAAACTTGTAGACTAAATTGTTTGTACGCGTCGTACGCGAAAGCAACACCAAATTTTGCAGTTAAATGCAATAAACATAAATACTGTGTTTCGAAACGGGCGGTTTAAACATTCGGTGATTCCGATAGTTTGCGGATGCTAAGCAGAGTTGGCGCAATGGAGAGTCTGACAATTTTTGAGCGGTGCTTCAGCACCTTCGGGCTGGAAGACTCGTCGTCTGTTTCTGAGAAGTTCCCCTGGCATGTCGTGGCGTAAGAGGTGGCGCAAGATGAAAGGCGCCAGGTCGCCAGCCATGGCGGCTGGCAGTGCTGCGCTTTGGCAAAGCGGAACAGGTGACCAATAGCCACAATTATCTAGCGATTGCCGGCGGCAGTATAGGGAAAGGGTCCATACAAGTGAATGCCTACATTGTCAAAGGGTCGGCCGACGGAGGGGAGAGGCTACACCGGACGAGACGGACGCACCCTATCTTTTAAGAACGTTTATTGAACTACGTCTATACTACGCTATACTACGAAGAACGTTACCTTAAGAATGCGCAAACGAAGAGGGCCTTCCACAAGAACAACGCGAAGAGCGGACTACGCAACCGGCATGTGGTTTGCACGGGAAGCATCTAGAGCTTGAATACGGCAGGGAGCAGAAGTAGACAAATTTTGCAGCCGAGAAAATTTGAATTTCCTGCCACCCTGTGTTGTCGCTTGCCTCCTACCTGTGTATGCTGCGGTTTTACTGTTTTGTTAAGTAAACAATTTGCACCTTATATTGAAACTTGTGACGTCTACACCCAGATATATTGCTTGCCGCCCTTTTGCCATGAATGTCTGAGGGCATAGACTTTGGTATAGGCGCCCTAATTTTGGTTTCAATGAATGTAGTTTGCGTAGTACATCGGTTGCTAGTAGCGAGTCCCTTATTTCAGTTCTTAGTCTTCTTTTTTTTTCTTAGTGTATATTCTCTGTTTTCGGAGAGAGTGGTGTATTTAACGCTACAATGAAGTAGTCTAACATACAGGCCTGCTATTTGCACTTATCCTCACTTTATTGCAGAGGACTGCACGAAAATGAATGTGTTCGGTCCTTATCGCGAAAAGAGTGCGCCAAGCTTCAGGGGTAAAAGCAGAAATCTGGGCTAGTTGGTTGTGATTCATCGGTTGTGATTAAAGTGTTTGTGATTGATGTGCGCGACTTACGTGCTAATCTTACGTTTATAATGCATCAGCGCGAAGCTTTCCATAGGGCACTTAACAGCCTCTGGGTGTTACCATGCATGAAATTACAAATCGCTCCAAAACAATTCATTCTAGAGCAGTGCGAAAGAAAGTCTGGTATAAATATTTGTTTTTACAGCCCGATGACAATTTATTGTCATATTTTGACTGATTAAGTAGATTAGCAAAAACATGCTGCTCGTCTTCATAGCGCAGGAGAATTAGCGTGAATAAATGTTAGCAATCTATATTTTCTCATTTATTTGTACTTTTTTGTTCGTTTCGAATATTCTAAAGTCATCTTTCATGGTACTTTAAAGTGAAAGTAGAAGAAAAGTTAAGATCCATTCGTGAGCTTTATCACTCGCAAAAAATTATAGAAAACTGCGCTGCGCACACCGCGCTAGACCCGTGAAGAGCGCCCATGGAAGACAATTGCTTTCGAATCTTAAGGAAACTATTCGAATCTTAATTTCCTTAACAATTTCCTTAATAGTTGTCTTTTTGTGCGGGTCCATTCCCGTTGCGCCAGTTTTGGTTTAAACGTTACTAGTGTTCCAGGAGCTCCAGTTTATATTACCTCATTATTTAAAGCAAAATATTTGGACATCTGTTTCTTTTGCGATCCATCGCACAGCGCTAAGTACTATTTAGTGGACGGTGTGGAAGTGAGCAGTAGACATAAGGAAAGCGCCTGGCTAAAATTTTTCGCAAAAAAGGAACCGCTGTCCAAATATTCATGGCCACATACCACATGTGTACAGAGCAGTGTTGTGTTTAATGAACATATGCAGTCAGGAGCTGCTTTCTGAAAGTGCAGGCATTTTGTTAGGAAACATACTTGCGTGTAGCGCTCATCCAGTGAGCACTGATTGATTTGCTGAGAAGAGAACATGAGGTTATGACTACCAGGCATTTGCTGGCTGTCACAAACCTACATAACTGCAATTTCCGATACACGATGCAAGATGTCTAGCAAGGGAACAGAAGTTCGCAATTGGCAGCGAAAAGCTGTATGTAGTAGGGGATTGCGTCTACTCTAGGCAGGTAGTGAGCTGTAATCGGGATTATGAGAGGAACTAGCTAGAAGGATAAAAATAGGGTGGAGCGCATATGGCATGTTATCACAGTTTATGAATGGCAGTTTACCAATAACGCTCAAGAGTAAAGTATACAACAACTGTATTTTACCGGTACTCAGCTATGGGACACAAACGCGGAGGCTAACGAAAATGGTTCAGTTTAAGGACAATGCACGAGGTAGGCAAAGAAAAATGATAGGGTTTAACGTTGACAGAACGGAAGCGGGCGGAGTGGGTGAGGGAACCAACGCGGGTTAATGATATCTTTGTCGAAGTGAAGAGGGAAAAATGTGCTTTGGCGGAACATGTAATGTGAAGGCAAGACAACCCCTGGGCCTTAAGGGTAACGGAGTAGATTCCAAGAGATGTCATGCGTAGCAGGTGACGGGAGAAAGGTGAGCGGTTGAGAATAATAAGTTTGCAGGGGTACGGTGCGCTCAGTAGGCAAATGACAGGAATAATTGGAGTGTAATGAGAGAGGCCTTTGCCCTGCAGTGGGCGCTGTCGGGCTGATGATGATCATGATGCAAGACCTACTTCATGGACGATCGAACATACGTAAGAGATGGCCAGGAAAGTAATAGTGACCTGCCCGCACCGCCTGTTGACATAACTAGCAAGGTACGCACGGGCAGCAAAAATACTTCTAGGATCTATGTATAATGCCCTAGTGCATCAAGGAAAGAATTGGCTCGGTTGGAGATTATTCCTTGGCTCGCAAATCGAGCATTACCGCCTGCGCGAGGAACAATTACATTCGACGGAGGAGGAAATTCAGTAGCAGATTTCAGTAAGACATCTATTTAGCCGAAAAATCTAAACACATCGCTCCTAAAGCTTCTTCAGAACAATGAGCGCATTGTCAGTGTGCGACAAGCAGGAATACTAAGGCAAAAGCTTCCGATTTTCCATTGCGGAGAGGATACCCCCCGTTTGGATTTAATGCAAAATCTAGACATTCTCCGAAAACACGTTTTCTGATAAATATGGTTTCTGAGGCCGATGGTTAAAAGGATGTGGCTTATCAATGAATGTGCGTAGTGGCAGCAATTTCGAAACTCTTACGATGAATGACGTGTGTCGTGAGCCTGTTATTTATGATAATTAAGAGCAAGGTAACGGGAGGTCCACAAACAATACCAGACAAGGAAGGAGTTCGCAGTGCCGTCAGGTCTTTACTATTTTTGAGCTCAAATTGTGGCACCAGGTTGGTTTTAAGGCGTAAGCCTTTCTAGCCCCACTTAGAGGAAACTCGTCTGTGTGTGATAACACTCAATGGTACCTATAAAAGAAGCCGTACTCATGCAACCTGGCAGGTGGGGGTCATATTAAAGATTGGTCGCGCGAGGTTGCACGGGTCCTGGTGGCGGTGGTGGAAAACTCTTATTTGATCTATTTTAAAGTGTTTTTTGCGGCTTCAGATGGAGTCTTACATCTTCTCTTCAGGGTCGGCTCCCCTAGTCCAGGGCTCCGCTGAGGGTAGCTGCCTTGCGTGCACCCCTTACTGGTCCTTGTTGGCCTGCCAGAGAATAGTCGAGCTAGCCATAATAGAAAACCCGAGTGCGGAACAGTGGTTGAGAATGCTATCCAGCGACATCCTGAAAGTCCAACAAGGACTGGTAAGGTTGCACGCGAAGAGCAACCTGGATCGCACAAGTTTCACCAGAAGCACCGCTTGCCATCCCAGGGTAGTGGCCCACCGCTTAACCACCGCATCACTCCGCCAGTAGTGGTATGAGGACTCCCAGCGATCTATGAATGTTAAGTAGAGAAATACCAGGCGACGGCGTTGCCTACGCAGAGACATGAAGGGGTAGAACTGCCAGCTGAGTGGCAACGTGTTACATCACGCCGAGCAACTGCGCTCATGAATTCAGCTCGTTCTGAGTGCCTGTGTGATATTTTTTCACTTTCAGAGAACCTGATTTATATCAAATGCAGGTTTCTTGGGGAGCTGTGGCTTGGTCAGTGCGTGTTGTATGGTTTTCCTACGTTGGGGCTTATTGAAAAGTTTTAAAGATAAGTCGGGTGTGAGTAAAAGCATACAGCCATGATATACCATGTGGCTCAAGCTCACAGGAAAGTAATTTGCTTATGTCATTGCAGTGGATGCGACAGGAGCTCAGATTTTTGGATGAAGCCGGCAATGATCTAGACAATGGACGTAGTTCTCATTTCCAGGGCGAATTATCACTTAGGTTAGAAAAATGTAATCCTACAATCGGCCAAAATGACGGCTGAAGTAGCATTATTTGATAGTAAGAGTGTCATCTCTCGGGATCTACGTCACAACATCGGAGAAAGCTTTGCCTTTCGTTTGTTTTTCATCATCATAATTTTATTTTATGAAACCAATGCATCAAAACTTGATTGGACTCATAATCAGCTCGGCTAGTGAAAGGTCCAAATGTAAGATATTCACAAAAGAAATGGCAGGCATTCAAACTACATCTACAAAAAGACGCGAGATATTACAATCGGTCGCCTTTGTGGTTGCTCGCACACGCCATGTACTTTTCTAGCGTTCGTCCGCAAATTTTACTGCTTGGTGGTACACAGGTGTCAGCGAAAGCTTTTAGTAAGTACTTAGAAATTTGTTCTTTAAGTTCTCCGCAGTATGAAAACTACGTCATCATTTGAAACAAATGCTTCTCCTATTTTTGTCTCCATCACCGGCTGCGGCCAGACATCCCCATAAACTTTCTAGTGCCGTTCGCCCGCCTGACTGCCGACAACCCTGGGTTATCATGTCATCTGTTACTGCTGTGGTGACGGTCCGCTGTCCCTGGTATTCTTGCGATGCCTGAGATTGACCTTGCCTCGTATTAGGCTCACTAGTTCTGTGCCTTATATGCAATCAATCAATCAATCAATCAATCAATCAATCAATCAATCAATCAATCAATCTATTAACTAATTAATTATTAATTAATTAATTAATAAATCGATCAATCAACCAATCAATCAAATCATTTTATTCCAGAGAAAATCACATATGCCCGGCGAAATCGCAAAACGGAATTATGGGTATAGTAAAATTTTAAGTTATCAACTATCTGCTTTCTACCGACCTTAACTGTGCTACAATAAAACTTGTTGCTGGTCTAGTTGGTGGCACATACCTGAATAAAAAGGTGGCGTATAAAAGACAACCACGGGAGGAAGACAAGACAAACAAGAACGTGTCGTGTCTTCCTCCTGTGATCGTCTTTTTTATAAAGGTACCCGCATGGTAATCTCGGCGGCGGGTGGGTTGCGCGGCATGACGGCGTCGTGTCGCCCTGTTCAAATGCAACAGGAGGCTTGCTTATGGCAATTCTTTATGGGAGGGGGAGGGAGGTCGCTTACAAGCTGCACCTTGTCTGCAGGATAGGAATGGGCGCCACTGGAACATGTAGCGCTGCGCTTAGCAGAAACCGACACAGAAGGCAACATTTTCAAACGCATAGCAACGAAAACATTGTTGTATGGCAGAAAAATTTCCCGGCTACCACAAAGCACAGCTGCTGTAGTCGAATATGTAAAGTGACAGAGAGCATGAGCGTCGGGTTTTGATAAGAAGAAAAAAATATCATCCGACTTGTATACAGGCCTTTCGCAATTACTGGTGCAAGCGGAAATCTGCAGCTGGATGGGATGTTCGAATGAAGCCCCTTTTTTTGTTTCTTTTACCAAGCCAACGGTGACGAACTGAACCTCACGTGTTGGAAGACCACGAATAAACATCCGTTAAGCGTGCCATAGGAAAATGCAAGAAAAAACAAGGCAACAGATAGTGCGGCATGTGAGCGCTTACTGGCACGCGATAATGTTTAGAGAGGAAAGCCGCACTCTCTTGCCTTAGTTGCGTGCGGGGTCCCTACCGGGTGTCCCTCTTTACCGGCTGCGCTTGGCTGCCCGGCCGCCCAATCGCTATGGACATTGCTTTGACTGGAAACTTCGCTGTGTTTGCTTTGTCAAAGTTTGCGCAAGCCGTGAACCCCATGTATTGTATGGTCACGGGGTGCGGGCTCGAACACATTTTCTTGTTTGCTTTTTTTTAGTCCGAATATAAACTATGTATGGTCACATGAGAGCGTCCTCTGGGGAGTTTGCTCCCTCCTCCTGGTCAGCTAGCCTGTATGACATATGCATTGGTTAGGTTTTGTTTACTGTTTCATTTTGCATCCTTTGATTTTCTCCCGTTACAATTACACAAATGCTTGTGCGGATCCACGTCTCACTTGGTCTATAGACCAGAATCTAGAGCCGCTCCCCGGCGCGGCCATTTTTCGCCGACTGGCGCGCCGCCCTGCGGGCGTTTCTTTGGGGACTGCTGGGCTGCGGCTGCTCCGCGGCCGCGCCTGCATATAGCCGCGCTTCGATCGCTAAAAAAAACATTGTCGAGCATAATTCCGCAGCGTGGCTGTGTTGCAGGAAGCATTTACATTATCAAAGGGAGAACACTGATGAGTTGTAATGATGTTTAGCTAGACATTCACGTTTATTTTGTCGGCGCTTAGAACGCACTCGTACTTATATCGCTACCGTCTTGGTGCTCCACCACAAAGTAAATTTTTTGTCCAGTATCAAGCATTAGGTGTGCGGCTAGCATGCAGTTCCATTTCCCATGTACTCTTAATCCTTCCTGCCTGCCATAAAGCACCGCCCACAAACAGGGTTTTCTTGTCGCCTGCATGGTGCGCTAGTTTATAAACAATTCACTGCTGTGAGCTCAGCTGAGTCGCGGCGCCAGCAGACAACAAATTTTGTGATGGTTTATGCAACCTGGTGCATAAAAACTTATTGTCGCTTAAATTACCAAAGCTTGAATAGATATGAGCAGCTAATCCAGCTTTCACGAATTCTGAGGTCCGAAGTCGCGTTCATTTTATTCGGGAGCTCTTGTCGCGTGTGAGAGCGTTGCGTAGCCATTTGGCTAAGTGTGAAATAATGTAATGAAATCGCGCATATTTTCCTATGATTAAGGTAGGTACCAACAGCAGAAAGATACCACGGCAAACACTTTACCCCTCCAATCCATTGGACATGCGTGCGGAAAGAGCAACTGAATTTCGTAGCGGTCGTACTTACAATCCTGGGCATATGTGTTAATTTTAATGGGAACAAGAGCAAGCTCATTGCAAGGATGCCGAACTCGTACTGGTGACGGGAAACACGCACTTCGTCGGGACAACATTCAGTCTGCAGCTCGCCTATCCAGTCTGCAGCTCGCCTATTCAGGCCGAATAGACATCTACTACTACTACTGCTACTACTAATTCTACTACTACTACTACTACTACTTCTACTACTTCTACTACTACTACTACTACCTACTTCTAATACTTCTACTACTACTACTACTACTACTACTACTACTACTACTACTACTACTACTACTACTACCACTACTACTGCTACTACTGCTGCTGCTGCTGCTACTATGACCAGTAAACGGGACAAACACGTGAATAAACTAACTACATGTGGAACAATGCACAAGGAATTCCTAAGGCACCTTTCCACAAAATGATTTTAAATTGACATACGACTGATGACGTGTATTTCCTTGAAATCGTCAAGCTTCTAGCACCAGCTCTCCCTTTCAAAGACACGCGAATCAAGTGCAAAGCTTGCATCCTCCAATTTCCTTTCGGCAGTACATCATAGTTTTCGCTTTTAACGACGAAAAACGCTATGAAGTAGCGTGGTGCTCAGTGATTATGGTCCAAGTGTGGTTCAATCCCGCGTCTTTCTGAAAAATACTTAACCAAAATAGCCCTATATTACTGAGAAAGCAATACTGCTCGCAGTTTGAGCCCTTCAGCGACGTCCCGGCGGTGTAACTACGTTTGACCTTTAGCATCACCTCCGCTGTGACGTCACGCCAGACGCAGAGAGACAGAGTCCAACTCGTCTCGTCGCGGTCGTCCGAGCGTAACCACGGTGCGCCGAGCAGCAGCTGCGCGCCCAACTCAGCTCGCCGCTGCTGTCCCAGCGGTTCCACGCCGCGCCGTGCAGCAGCTGCGCGCAGCAGCCGCGAATAAAAAAAATGAATGAAAAAGGGGAAAAATAACAAAAAATAATGTAAGATAAAAAATAAGAAAATAAAAATTTGAAAAGAAAAAGAAGAAAAATGAAAAGAAATAAAAAAATAGGAAAATACGGGGATATTCCAAATTCCGCAAGTGCGCTTTCCCGCATAACAATGTCCAAAACAAATGGCTGACCATGCGTTTCCAGCTGAAACAAAGCAAGAAAGACTGGTTTTTTTGTTTGATTCTTCCAAAATACGTTTGTTACATTCTATCCACACCTTTAGCGCCTGTCCTGCAGCCCACGTAGTTCCTTTATAGCGAAGTCGGCCATGTTGTTCGGGGCAACATTGTTATGTGGGAAAGCGCACTTGCGGAATTTTGAATATCCCCCACCCCGTTTCAAAGGGGGCGCTCCTATCCGTCCGTCCATCCGTCCATCCGTCCATCTGTCCGTCCGTCCGTCCGTCCGTCCGTCCGTCCCTCCGTCCATCCGTCCGTCCGTCCGTCCGTCCGTCCGTCCGTCCGTCCGTCCGTCCGTCCGTCCGTCCATCCATCCATCCATCCATCCATCCATCTAGCGTTTATCCGCAACGACGGCCGCCGGCTTTGGCCGCGTAGCTCGGAGCTTCTATACTCCGTTTCATACATCAGGTGCAGCGCTGTCAAAGCTAGAGCTCTTGTTTACGCTCCCTGCATCCGCGATAAAAAATAGTGCATGCTCGTGACGAGTGGCAATAATAATTGCTTTGTCTGCAAGCTTAATATATATTACGTTTGACATAAATTTGGTAAAGAACATCTTTTTTTTAGAGGGAAAAGATCAGAATCAGTAGATTTATATGTTTCGTTTGTCGTTTTTGTTCGTGTCGCGTTTTCGCCAACCCGCAACCCTGCCAGCTGTGCTCTCCGTGCTGCGCATCTCGTTTTCAGAAAATGGCTTCCAACGCATTAACCTCGACCACCTCTCCGGAGCAGCTTTTTTCAAAGATTTACACTTCGAAGATGTCCAGACACGCGAAGCAAGTCATTTTAAACGTGTATGCTCGAAATAGAGCCCGTTTCCCGCAGAAATCCGTCCGGGATATTGTGAATGTTGTTAGCGAGGATACGGGAGTGTCTCCGCCACGAAACGAGCGCGGAGGGATACAATTTCATTATTTTTTCTTGCGGACTACTTCCGTAGCCTTGACAGTGTTGCACATGATGTATGAAACGGAGTATAGACAATCATACTTTAGCGTCAGCCGCTCGTTTTGGCGACCTGAGGCACGCATAAATCTCCCAGCACGCGGGGGCGCTCGTGTGGTGAGTATAATGCCATGTAAACCAAATGGGCAAAACTTTGTTAAATATAAGCTTTACTAAGAGCACTACCAAGACACACCACCAGCCAAACCAGGCGCAGCCAGGGCTATTGCTTCCGCAACTAACCGGGCTTAACCAAGCTAAGCCTCTGGCAATTTTCTGTCTTACAATGGGACCACAAGTTCATTGAACCCGGATAGTCCAGTGCGGTAAAATTAATGGCACGACACTAATTGCGCACTGACATAACGTGCTACTAGCAAGCCGTGACCCCTGGTTTGCGGTTGTGTGCGCTGCTGCACGTACCGAGCTAAAATAAATATAACGGCTTCCACCCTGAGACCATTATGCTAGGTCTCTACCGAATGTAGTTGATAATAACCACCCTACCTCACTCGAGACTGCAATTTTATGCATTTCTAATTGCTTGACAAAAATAGGTGTAAAAGTTTTCTTATCCGTGATTCCAGCAAATCCGTCGTATCTCGGTCCGATCGGTTTCGTATAGACTAGTTTGTGTATGTCGAGCCAGTTTCACAGCGGGAGCTGTTAACAGAAGGCTCATCGCTTTAACGAACAAAATGGAAGATATATGACCGAAAGATGGGAGGAGGACTGCGGGTAGAAAGGTGGAGAACAGAGGGAACAAGCGAAGTTGAACTCCAGGTGTTTGGAAAACACCTCGTGGGTGACTCAGCGGTTAAAGGGAGTAACTATGAGGCCGCACACTAAAATGAACGTGGAGGAAGGGGACTAAATGAGGGGAGCAGAGAGTGATAGATATCAAAATTACTTGCGAAGCGCTGTACGCCGGCGGGATGGCGCCACTTGTAACTTCACTCTGTAATGCATCCTGGCGGCTCCAACTGATCACGTGAATTTTCTTGCTGCGCTATGGATAACGGCGGAATTTCTAGTGCTGCCCCAGCGGCTGCTGAACGCGCAGCTAGATCGCAATATTAACGTCGGTGGCTTGCAGATCCGTTCGTTCGAGCGCATATATTGCGGTGAGCCCGGTGAGCCGCCTCTATACATATTCCCTATCCAGAAACTACGTTCACTGATCTTCTGCATCACAAGGTTTTAAAGGATGTGATTGGCGCCGGCGTTTAGCCTTAATTCTAGGGTTACGTTTTGCTTTTTGACTTTGGGAGGAATCGTGCAGCCCCGTTAAACCATTGCACAGCGATGTATTTTCTCAGCGCCGGATTCATGTTTTGCACACAGTTGGATGACTTCGCCACAGACATGCATAGAATTGGTGCTTTAAAACAGACACTCAATATGTCTCAAGGCTTCCATCAGTAATTACTGGAAAGGTGACGAAGAAATCTTGGTGATTATTAAGACCTGCGAAATAAAAAAAAAATTCAGATGAATCGGTATTAAGGAAGACATCTCGAAGTAATCGCAGTCTAAGTCTGCCTAGGAGCTAAACCAGCATCGGAAAAGATATACTCATGACTTTGGGCATGGGCACTCAGAGAAGATAACAACTTATTTGTTTCAAGTACTCAGTGAATTTTCAAAAATGTTACACGTAATGCAAGGATAAAGGAAGCGTAGTCACGTCCTGTTAATCAAGTGTTGCACAGAGAACGGCACTGCTGTATGAGTATACCATGTCAGGTTTCTAAAAACTACGAGCGAATATTTTATAAGCGGTATTAAGAAGAGTTGCACAAGAACGCTCACAGAAAATGAACATGAGAACACTTTAAACTAAAATTAGCTTCTAAAACGGAATAAAAGGGGCGGTACAGAAAGAAGAAGTACTGCAGAAAGAAAAGAAAGGAATACAACATGTCACAAGCACGTTTAACACACCAGGCGTTGTCCTGATGGAATTCGCGAGGTCGGTTACCAGGTTCGACAGTTTGCTTCTTGGTACTCGGGATTCATGCTTGAACAGATACCTGCCAACTTTTGCTTCTGTCTGTAGATATAATGAAGCCACCCCTAAAACATCCTTCTAGCTCACCGTTACGAACTCTTCATGCAGCGAACGTTGTCAGTCCCTTTTATGGATATGCCACTATTTTAACATATGTCTCCTAAAGTTGCTCGCTGGCCCACCTTATCCCAAATTCAGTGGCCGTTTTCTAACGTCGCAGGGTTAAGGCTCCTGTTCTGCGGAAAATCTCTTGTAGTCGTTGTGAAGTTCGCTGAACCGTCTGATGCGCACAGAGTGTACGGCGCGCGGTAGCTACTTTGAGATGTGCACCTGTCCCCGGTCGAATTGTTACCAAATTCGTGGAACCGCGGACGCACGACAGAAAGTCGGTGGCTGCTCTTTAGGTGCCGGCGGCACCACCGCCAGAGCACTCGTTCCGTCTCCGTCTTGCCTTCCTACCGCAGATATCTTTCCAGCGCACAGCTTTGTGCAGTGTTCAGCGTTTAAATGCCTGCTGTCGTCATTTTGTGGCCAGTGGACGTTTTTTTAGCCCTCTCATTTCCCTACGTATGAGTCATTCGCTCTGCTCATATACATTGCTTATTGTGAGGACGCAGGTGTACGGTGGCTGAGCGGTACGCGATGCGGCGCCAATTGGTCATTTGAGCTTTGGATGCTTAGAAGAAGCCCCTGGTTGGCTGTAGTTGCCACTGGGAGCTTGTCCTCTCAACAATAGCTGTCTCCTGTTATCAAAAAATCCTTGAGTGATTGTTGTCGAGGCATACGTGTGTCCCGAATGCAAGTATGCGGAAAGAAAACATAAGGAAAGGCAGAGGTTCGGAATGCAGTGAAATCAGTGCTGTTTGTATCTCTGCTCGGAACACCTGCTTTCCCAAGTTTTTGGTTAGCCGATATGCTTTCCCCAGTATTTAATTAGCTGATGGAAACTTCATATTCCTATCTCTCACCATCGATTTGTGAGGAGTGTCGCCTCATTGATTATTGGTTCCTTCAGCGCCATGGGCGGAGACACAGGGCTCAAATCTGAGTGCTCTGGGTTAAGCCGGGTCTGATTTCGTCTAATCAACGGTTCAATCATGCTGTAAATATTTTTCTCCTTGTTCGTTTCTTCTAGTTTTTTTATGTGTAAATAAATAGTTAACCTTCTTTTTCTCCCTTCTTTTCGAGTAATCTGAATGCTTGCGAGTCCGGACCATAAATCCATCAAGAAACCAGATTTCAAAATCAACAAGTGTTTCTTCACGTCGCCATGTGAAATGGAAACTCAACTGCCATCTTCAGCGTTGTAGGCGAAAAATTCCTGGTGAAGCAACCTACGGGAACTGCCTCAGTGACGTGACCTTGTGTTGTCATCAAAACTGACCACCGCGAGGGGTGTCAGTTAAATTAATGATTGGTCACGCGAACTTGCCCCAGAAGAGCAACCTGGATTGCATAAACCCCGTCGGTGGTAGCAGCTGCCGTCGCAGGGCGCACAGCTTCACCGCTGCACCACTGCAAAACGAGTGGTATGATCTGTGAATGTAAAATGCCAGTGATCTATGAATGTAAAATCGAGAATGACCAATTATGCGTATATCGACATTGGCGCTATTGCGCTATACCTTTAATGCGAAGCGGAAGTGTCTCCTCCGATTTGACATTGCTTAAAGACTTATCATTTTCTGCTCCTCTCTCCTCCCGTATTTCGCTTGCAATTCTCTTCCCCGCGCACAGTAACATATCAGCGATTTTTGATATTCATTAAGGAATTTCTCCCTGACTTTCAACGAAGGCATGACAAGAACACGTGAGCGAGATTAAAAGCGGGAGAAAATTTAACGCAATAGAGTTAAGGCTCTCGTTCTGCGGTAAATCAGGCGCCGTCGGCGTCGTTCGGATTATGCATGAAAGTGCCCGCAGAAACATTCTAAGTTGATGACCTAGGTCACGTAACCTTTTCGCGCCATCACAACCTGCCCACCAGATTCTGAAAAGAAGTGAGCACCGTGGCAGTTGATAGTTACTGAAAAAAAGTGATCACCGTGGCAGTTGATAGTTAAATTAATGATCGGACGATAGAGTTTGATTGAGAAGGGCAACCTGGGTCGCACAAGCCCCGCCGGTGGTAGCAACCTGTCATTTTCAGTGCAGTGGCGCAGCGCTTAACTGCTGCACCACTGCGCCAGTAGTAGTATGAGGACACCCTGCGTTCTGTGAATGTAGTGTCGGGAATGACCACTACCGCATATGTGGGCATAACCCATTAACACTATAGCTTCGTACCTCTAGGGTGGAGCTTATGTGCCTCCTCCAATTTTTTTAGCCTTTTAAGCCGAGTGACATAAAACACCGCTTTTTATTTGCCCCCAACCAAAGTTAACCTGTTGAGTTTAATAATATTAACCGTGGCGAGAGGATAGCTTACTGGAGGCAGGTTACTTAGAGAAAGGTGCATAACGTCATTTAGCTGGTGACCCCACCTGTTAATAATAAGGGAACAGATGGTATTAGACAGGCTGCACTTCACCGGGCATGACCTGCTGAAGTGGCCAAAGAGAGACATCCGGTGTGGTTAGTTTTATTAGTAGTAATATTTTCATGAGCTAGAAGCAGAAACACAACCGTTTTCAAACATTAAAAAACCTTTATTTCACGCGTGCGATGTATAACATTTACCAAAGACAGCGTTGCTGAGTCGTGCGCAGAAATGAAGCTTTGTCGTTGGAAATCTGTTCCAGGTGCCCACCTAATTTTAACAAAAGATTAAAATATACTGTAGCTCAGAAAATGCAGACACCTTCAATAATATGGTGCGCCGCAATATGTAGTGTCAGATACTTTCTTTGTTTCATTCGGTCGAATAAATTTAAGAATTTAAAAAATTTACTTGTTTTATGATGTTTTATAGCAAATTCCACATTGAAGAACGTCCAAAAATGTGTTAGAATTTTAACGCGGCTAAACTGAGTAAATGTGCGACAGCATGTTTTATGCTTGGTTCGCTAATCGTTTTGCTTTGCTTGGTCGTCGGAGATTAAACTGAGGTTAAGCTCTGATCGAGGTTCAGCTGACCTGGTCTGTTCGCGCCACAGAGTGACGTTGATGAAGATCGCGCCGCCGTGAGCTTAAAGCCCAGCGGCGGCAATAATTATTTTATTTCTGCACCCTCAAGTTCAGGTAAGCCACAAGATTCTCGGTTGGGTTTGATCCACTTGAGTAGTGCTTCAGCAATGACGACTTTAAATAAGAAGTTTGGCGACTTTGATAATGCTACACAATACCGTATGGAAAAGAAAGCCCATAAAATATTTCAAAAAATCTAGCATGACCGTGGACTCTCGCTTTGCGGCAGCGGTGTGTCAAATGTACAATTCGTGCAGGAGGGTGCGCTCAGTGGCGACGAGGCAAAAGTAATGCAGCGTGCGCTGGCTGTGAAAATGGAGTAACACCTGCGACCTGGCTTTGTTCGGTCTCGAAAACAGTGGGCTTGCTAGTTAACGATGAGGCTGACAGAAACACTAAACATCATCCGAGTTGTCGATCGGGACTTTTGTGTGTCCAACCGGAGAAAAATCGCCGGCATCAGAAAGGAAGCAATGAGTAGGTAACTCAAAAACACCACACGCCAGGCGCAATGCACGCACCGCATTGCAGCCACTTGGAACGGGGCTTAGTGTTTCCACGTGCGTATCGCTACCGGGAACCAGCCTGCCCGTTGTTGTCCGCAGTGAACGTGGCCAGTTCACCGGTTATACCTTCAATTCTGCCGCGAGGCCAACTTCGTTTGTTTTACAATTTCACATTCGCGGCACCATCGAGCATGGCTATGCTCACGAGTTACGTTTGAGAGCTCCCCTCCTGCTAGAAGTGAGCATGTGCTCATGTTTGATTTATTTCTTCCTATTTCCCTGGCTTTCTTTTGCAACTTGAAAAACTAATCTAAAGTGCACACAAATAAAAGTTAAAGAATTAGACGTTTTTTGGCGCATTGCACAATTTCATAACGTCCGAATTCTTATTGGTAAAAATTTTTTTTTGTGTTTACCTACTTAATCACGTGACCAAATAAAAACTAATCTCAGTGATACTACATGCAGGGGTTAGCATGTTCGAAGTTGTCTCCACGTATTGTGCTTCAGAATATTTTTGTATTTGGCTAAGCTTACCGGGGACACCTTTTTTATCCACGGCCGTACAACGGCGCCCCATTTATCAGATGTTTACGCCACGAAACGCAACACGCTTAGCACTACCAGAATCGACGAAAGAATCGTAAATTTTTGCCGACTGGTACAAGAGTGTATTGTAAGAACTCTAGCTCTGCCAAGGATATTAGCATAACTGGTATGTAGTATCCGGTTGTATTGCACCAACTCAAGACTTTAATGGAAGAAGAATGAAACAGTTGCGATCAGAAGAGGGCGCTTCCCAATACAAATATGTGCAAAAGATGATTTTATCGAGTGATGAAAGAGTTTTGACGCATGCGTTCATAATAGAAGCATGCAATAAAACGCGTGTTATGCGCTCCGTACTGCACTTCACTGTGCGGCACTGTTTCTGTGTTATGCAGGTGACTAACCTGATCTATTCATGCAGTGCAGTGCCACTGTTAGAGTGCACAAGTCTATACGGCAAAGCCTAGCGGTGCCCGTTGATAACTGAACGCCATCTTCTGCGTGCTGGTAAAATAATTGCAGAAAAAATTTTTTTCCCACAAGCATAAAATGTACACTCTGTTATTAGAGCTAAGGTCGAGGTGGCACAGCCCAGAGCCCACACAACAAAGTAAAGGTGGAAAGGCTCTGATGGGCGCCGTTCTTCTGTTGGCGGCGATGTGTGTTTCCGGTGTGGGACGGCCAGTCCACCTTCCAAGACAGCGCGAAGAAGCCGACGGTGTTTGTACCTGTGACATAGGACCAAAAAGGTTGCTATTTTTGTTGGACATAATCGCATTGATCAACAGTATTAATCAAAACACCCCAAAACAATCAGACAATGCAAGAATCATGGCATCAGTGCATAATTTCTCATTGGTCTACAGGGCCGTGACGTCATCCACCACCATTTCGGAGTGTCTGGGAAGAGAGAAAGGATTTGCGCTGAAAATAAAAACTGGATGGGGCACTAAGCAACGCCTTAAGGTTATTGCGTGATAGCTAATTGGGTTAATACCCATCTATGCAGAAATGGGCAATCTATATTTAATGTTCACACATCTCTAGCAGTCTTCATGCCATTCCTGGCGCAGTGGTGCAGCAATCAAGCGATGCGCCACTGCCCAGCGATGAACAGGTGCTGCCACCGGTGGGACTTGGGTGATCCGGCGACCTATCGCGACAAATCATGAATTTAAATACCACCTGCCACGGTGGGCAGTTCGCTCACAATCCGGTAGGCAGGTTGTGACGACGCTCCAAGGTCTTCTAACCTAGGTGGTCCACCAATCTCCTAGCCTGCTTCTGTGGAGTAACACGCAGTAAACGTTCATAGTAAACGACGATGACGTCGAATTTTTGTGCGACACAAGTTCCCTAACCGTGTCTTGTTAAAAACGGTAGAGCCGGGTCTCAAACCGATTCCCCTTGAAGCGTGAGCAGGGTGCGGCAACTGTTGACGAGAAAACCTTTTTGAAATGCGTCCGCATTAGGTGGGCCATGGAGGCGAAAAGAGTGCCATGCTAGCAGCGCACTAAGGACGAGGCACAAGAACACAAGTACACAAGAACTCAAGGCACAAGTACGGCGGGTCGAGATGCTGACCTATAAAGTTTTATTTCGAAAGAAGAGGGGGACCAGTATTTAAGTGCCCTGTCAGGCCACATAACCACGAAAAAGACAAATCGAAAGAAAAACGAAAGATGAAATAACTTCAGGTACAAAAAAGCGAGGGCAAGACCTCAAAAAGAGTTCGACGGGATCGCCGTGTTTGCGAAGCAATCAATAGTCAGGTGGCGTTTGGGAGATTTGCCCCTCTCCGCCTGCCACCTGAGAACCGTCGCGCTTGCCCCCTTCCCCTGCAAGCCTGCCGGGTCAAGGCCTGCGGATACATTGATTTTTATAGATGAATCTTGTAACATACGCAAAAATATTGCGTTCATAGACTCTTTCCCGTTGAAATATGCTTCTGTGCAAAATTCCGGTCACGTGGGCCAATCACGTGGTAGGGTCACGTGAGGGCGAGACGTGGTACGGCGCTTCCGGCGATTCGAATTTCGTGCCACTCGCGCCCCGATGGTGACCCGATCACGCCCATTTTTTTGTCGCTTTTGGCTGTAATTAATTAACTAAGTGTCCGATTGGCCCCAAAGTTCTCACCCGGCATCCTCACATCACCAAGGGCATGCGAGCAGCTGGTTCAAGATTGCGCTTTTGTTAGCCGAAGCTTCCCACCGCGGCCATATCATAAAGCTTCAGTGGATACCGAGCCATTGCGGCATAGCGGGAAACGAGCGTGCTGACGCCGAGGCTCGCCTGGCACATACTGATGGTGCTTTCATTGAGATAGACTTTTCTAGATCAGACACTGGAGCCTTGTTGACGCATTTAATGCAAGCCGCAATGCAGTCGCACTGGAATGATTTGCACCATCAAAAGGACCGCGTCTCTAAGCTTGACGCTAACTCACGATTTCATCTGCCATCTACGGTGGTGCGACGTCATGGGACTTTACTCCACCGGTTACGGCTTGACGTTGCCTACACGAAACACATCTTCACAAGATCGGCATCGAAAGTAACCCAAATTGCGTTCAGTGCCACACTCCAGAGACTATTGGACACCTTCTTTGCGAGTGCCGGAACTATACTGCTGAAAGAAGAACATTGGAGGCGACCGTAAAACAACTGGACTCTCGCCCTCTCTCTGAGGAAACTCTAGTGGGCGCCAGGGCGAGACGTTCTGATTGGTGGCGTGTGACAAAGGCCGTGCACAACTAGTATTTGTGTGAAACAGGCCTGGATACCCATCTCTGACCACCTGTGCACTACCTACATGGCTAATGACATTTGTCGGTGTTTGTGTTGCCGACACCAGTTTATGTGCGTCTACTCACCGCGATGCGAGTGCCAGCCAGCGTTTCTGCGTGTGTGTGTCGACATCACCCGTGAAGCTCACTGTATTACGCCATCATCAACTTTCATTCGCACTTTCCTTTTCCTCCCCTTCCCTTTCCCCTGTGGGGAGTAGCAGGCCAGGGCCATGTTACCACCGGCCGACCTCTCCACCTTTTCCTCATTAAAATTGCTTTCTCTCTCTCTCTCTCTCTATAGACGCTATCTCTTGACATTTCCCCGCAACTGCTGCAGACACGTTTTGCGGATACAAAACCGTCGACATAGCCAAGGCAGGCTTTCTCCTTAATAAAATAACAGTGAAGTAAAGACCACTGTCCTTGACTGCGCAGTGATTTGCAAAGAAAACCTCAAGAAACTAGTCACCCGTTTAGGCTACCACGTCATACTGCGTCATACCCTTAAGGTGGAGGTTCAGACTTTTGATAAACGGATAAGAGGGAAGCATTTCCACGCGGAATAGAGGAGAGTTATAGTTATAGAGGAAGGTATAGTTAAGAAACTCAAGTTTCACTAGCGCATCTTGAAAACTACGGCGTCTGGAGAGCGTTGCTCCTCGAAATGAAAGAAATGCTTGAGCTGATACATTTGACGTTGTCGGCACTGATGACCACATTGACATGCGTGTGGAAGAGAGCGTGACCTTGATTGTGCTGTCAGAATACACAACAATGTTCCGCAAGCTCCTTTGGAGGAGAAATTCTAGAGGCCCGTGTAGTGTGCGATGTCAGTGCACGTTAAAGAACCCCAGGTGGTCGAAATTTCCGGAGCCCTCCACTACGGCGTCTCTCATAGCCTTAGTCGCTTTGGGACGTTAAACCCCATAAACCAACCAACCATCTCTTTCTAAGTGTTTCATTTCTGCGAGCAGAGCCGCCACTTGAAATAGCCATGAACGGCATTGTTCCCATCGTAACGCTGACCGTTTCTATTTGTTCCTTCTGTCGTTGTGAGTGCAGAAGAGCAACGTACCTGTCATCTGTCTGCCGAACAACGAAGTAGGAAGAAAAGAAAGATGGTCGACCAGGCCAACGGCACTTGCGCTGTGTTTTGATAATTCTCTTTTTTCAGAGGGCTACCGTCTGGCCGAGCTCTCCTGGCCCAAAGTCAGACTCACAGCAGCCCTAAAATCTGCGGCACACTTCTATTTTAAACATCTAGTATCATTGAAACACCGATACACAAAAAAACCTATTTTCGATGCCATACATAGATAGTTCAATTTTTGCGATACAGAACACCAATGTACAAAATTCATCGAGCGGTAGCATTGAAGATACACCCGGTCCATCTCTCTTCTGCATTTGTCTCCTTAATAACACTTTTGTCATGGAGCGCTTTTAATATCTTGACATTTAACGTTTATTTTGAACAGCAATGCAGATCGCTTTGCCACCTTTCTTTACTATTCTACCACTGAAGTAAAATGTTAACCATTTTTCTTCTGACAAGTAAAACTGAAATTCGGCTGTGCGTGTATCTCTAATGAAGACGGAGAGCAGTTAGGTGTGGGACTCATTAATACTTTCATTTATGGCAAACTGAAGAAATGAAATGTTCTGCAGGAAGCTAGGAATGCTAAGACGAAGCTGCAAAACGCCAAAAACCACGCTTCTTTTCTGTTGCTCTTCGGAATGCGCACTTTGTGTGCAGAACTGAAATTGTGCAAAAAAAATTGCAGGTATTTATTTCTGGTAAAATATTAATCTGGTGAATTTCTGGCAAAATATTAATCATGCAGGATAAAAATAACTACTTTGCGTACCTGAACGGGTTCTGTTCATGAGTGGCCGAATCTTGCGGCAGCAGCAACGCATGGTCTCCAAGCAATAGGTTATACTGTGAGGCGATGAACACTTCTTCGTGGGTACATACAGATAACGCAACGCGAGTGCCCTCTTGTGCCTTCTTATAGCATTGCGATGCTCTATGGTGAAGTAGGCAATCGCGTCCGCAACTTTTGCTGGACCTCATGATGCTGGCAAGCACAGACCAATCTAGCTTTTGCGTGTAAAAACTTCCCCGTATTCCTGACCAGTGGGAGCTCAGGCATGGAACGAGAAAACCATTATCAAGCTGGAAAATCAATTCTTCTGTGTTATGTATACTTCTTGAGGCACGTGGTAAGCTGCGAATGGCTGTTGTTGTACTCTGTATGTAGTTGCCGAGAAAAAACATGCCCAGCGCCCAGCAAGCTGTGACGAAACTACGGCAACTCGATGTTTCATGCGGGCTCCTGCCCAAGAACACACAGAAAAAAAAAGCAGCGTGGCTGACGCTGCAGTGTTCCGTTGCAATTCCAAAAACCTGAGACGTAACCATGATACAAGAATGACTAATCCTCCCAAAGATGTCAGAGACAACAGCAGCCACAGAAACGAAAACCAAGAATCAATGAAGAAAATTTCAGCCGAAAGAACACGGCGACTGAAGAAACACAGAGGGGCTGGTGGATACTGCGCGTCGCGAAAAATGAAATCAGCCTCTATGAAATCCGCGAGCATGGGGAAGAGCACGAAGTCAACTTCTCTTCTGATGAACGCTTGCCCAGAGTTGGCTTCGACTAAATGCACTGTGTTGTTCAGGGCTCTGTAGGCGTCTAGCAGAGCCACTGCGTCAGTCTTAGTGGTAATATAAGCAGCGGATTCACCATACCAGCCCACCAGAGCGAAGTATTCGCCTCCTCGAGGAAAACTACTATCGTAGTGGCGGAAACACAGCTGACTAGGGGAAATCCGCACGCGAATTTCGCAATTTTTGTAATAGTCTTTGGGGACACTGACATGATTAGGAGTAGCGATTATCAGATAACAAAGTACGTCATGGAAGTATTGAACAGCTTTTTTCTGGTCGTCCGATGGCACCATAAATGTGGGTGCTACAGCGTTGAGAGATGACAAACCAGTGCGGGTACGTGCTGTGTAAGGTGAGCTTGCATGCCACTCAACAAATAAATACCTGCGCTGAAACAAGAACCTCATTGCATTCTCTCTGCTTACACCGCAATGTGAAGGATCTTGTTTCAAGATAATTCTCAGTTCGCATATCAAATGGTCGGTGGTTTCGGGCAAGAGCTTGATGGGAAGTGGTATTTTTTCGAGAAGTTTTCCAAGAGCTTCACTCTCACTGAGAGGAAAAACAACTACTGGACGGGCAGGGACGCATTTTGTAGCTTCAAGGACTCGAAGCATGGAGATGGAAGGCGAACCGGACGTAGGATGTAGGACACAGCTGAAAAGTGATAGAAGGAAAGAAAGTCGTGAATGAAAAAGAATGCTGCCTTGGTACATCGCAGAAAGTGAAATGGATTGTCCGGCTTAGTTAGGAGATGGCTCTCGATGTGCACTGAGAATGCTTATAACGAATTTTGGGGATTCAGAGCTCACTTAATACAGGTACTTCATCCGGCTGACAGTTCCGGTAAAGATTCTAATGATGCTTATTTCGGTTGAAAATAAAAACGCGACACTAAACAATATTTAGCGAAAATATAAGACATTATAGAAAGGCCGCTAGCGTCGGAAGCGGGCCTGATTCATGGAGAGCCAGCGAGCTGTCGTTCAGGGGCCTTAGGAATGGTACGCACTGTGTTGTCGTGTTTTCGTATAGAAACTTCAGTTAAGCGGCGAGTTGAGCTAGTTGGTACATCTTGAGAAAAAAACAGCGCAGGAACAGGGACACATGAAAAGAAGACGACGGAACAGGCGCTGACTAGCAACCCTCCTCGTTCATGACTGTGAGATATCGTTTCTTGAACATCATGGCTGATTGTGAAATCTTATCAGTTTGTTGGCGCCGTTCATGCGTGCTCCTGGTTGTTTGCAGAGTATATTTTTTGTGTTTCGTGCAATAAACCTTCAGTTGCTAGTCAGCGCCTGTCCCGTCGTCTTCTTTTCTTGTGTCCCTGTTTCTGCGCAGTTTTTTTCTCGTATAGGAAAGACGAGGCAGGAAAGAGAGAAGTACAAAAAAATACGAAACCGCGCTGAGTCACGGAAAGAAAACAGCGGTTATTTTGCAGACAAACAAAGCAGGCTGGAGAACATAAAGTGGGAACAAATGAGTTTGCCAAGTACTTTGTCTATGCACGCAAATATCGAACGGGAATTGCCTCAGAGATCCGAATCAAAGCAGTTTCACGTGCAGTGACAACATGGGTTCTCGGTGATTCAGGTGCGGTTGATATGCGCCTTCAAGTTTGCTGTTCAATAGTGGAAGGATGTAGGTTAGGTTCCAGGCCTACCAGATAATGTATAGGCCGTCCAATGACCTCTGCATCGGCACTAGATTGCTAGAGTAACTTTCGCACGCTACCCACAAGCAAGGACCTGTGTTGCCTTTTGTCCTGTGAATGAGATGGCATTGAGAGCTCTTTCGCGTACAGCTCTTAGAACTGCGGCGGAGGACAATTTGCTTGCACACAAATGCTTTCGCACCGAACGGAATAAAACACAATAACTCGTCAGAAATTCTTGATTGCCTAAGCGAGAAAAGCTGTAAGAGTATAAATGACGTGGAAGATTTTACTTGAAGCTCGTAAGCGTCGAGATATTTCAAACGCATGCGATGTGAAATGCGATGAGGTTTGTGGCTTATCCATCAACTAATTCACCTATTCTCAGTCATCCTATTCCTTCAGCTCATAAATCCATCCTTTAAAATTGCATTACATCACACACTGTCACCATGTCATGTGAAAGAAAATATTAGGAAGGGCTTATTTTCTATGATTAAGTGTCCAGGCATGTCTCCGTAAGCATTATTCATAATCGCGTTTCTTTAAGTTTGGCGCGCTCCTTAAATTAGTCGTAAAATAAAAAAGTATAAAATAACAATGAAAGAAATGACGCATGGCACATGATTTTTTGCAGTAATCTAGAAAAGAAAAGCTTCGTTCCAACAAGAAGGTTATTCTGAAGAGCAATATCCTATTCCATGCGCACTGGATAGCTTAAATAAAAAAATATGTTCATCTAAAAGACCTTTGTGCTGCGCTTGCTTTAGACCGCAAGATATATCGACATTTCCCAGTGGCACTGTAGGCGTTCGTTATTTTAAAAAGTTTTTCCAAGATAAGGAGGAAGCATGTTATGTTTGCCTGATTTCCGAAAGAAGAAATGCACGCTCGAAGAAGAAGCTAAACAAGCAAACAACCGGCCGGCAACTTCGAGAAGATAAGTACTAATATTCGCAAAGAAAAACAGCTAAGCATGTTGCAGAAGTATAAAATATAAAGATGCCGTCTATCTGGGGCAACCACTGTTTCGAAAATGTTGAGCGCCTCCAACACGCTGCAACAGTCCTTATCGGGTCCAAAGATAGGAGGCACAGCATCGATTTTCAAAAGAACGTCACGCTATAAAGCTATACAAAGACATGAGCTACAATAATAGAGCACGCACCGAAATGTTTGCGCCGAAGGAAGTTTTCGGTTTCGGCAGTGGAGATAATGATCAAAAATAAAATAAATAATGGCGAGAAAAGAGGCATTTCATGAAGCACGTCAAAGGCGGTTAATACTACTATTTACGATGACCGCGGCAGGGTTAAGAAAAATTGCCTGTAATGTGCCGCGATTCGGACAGGCCCCTTCATCGTTCCAGTCACTGTAAGCAGTTCTTTAAAGAACTGAAATTTCGAATGTTTATCCAACGCCGAATACAAGAGCGATAGCCGATGAAGAGGAAAAGGCTCCCAGGAAAGCTCTTTACTTTTCATCAGCAAAACGGAAGCTGGGTTCTTTGGTTTTTATTCCTAAGTACGATGGCCAAACGCCACCGAACGTATGAGAATCAATCAGGCACCTAAAATTTAACTCAAGGAATTAAATTTTTCTGAAAGGAAACGAAAGAAACACAAGACTGCAGATGCACATGACAAAAAATCACAACAGAAGCGCTAGAAAAATAAAAAAATAATAACATTGGCAAGAACCCAGAAGGTTTCCATGCCTTGTTCGTTTTGTGATTATCAGGAACCATCGACCAACCTTTCTACCATGGAAAACAAACGACACAAGTTTGTCGAAATGCCTATGTTGGCCCACGTAAACATTTTGATGACGAAGTTTGGATTGATTTTTGCAGAAACGGTCGGGCTGAGCGCGCACAGGTCGGGCTAGAGACGCTGGCCTGACTTCTAACGCGACAGCGTTAAGGGCCCCGTGTCGCAGAAAAGCCGCAGTCGTCGTCGGCGTCGGCAGCATTGGCCAACTCCAACACCCCAGAGATGCGGGAGTCTCTTCTTCGTACTTCCGAGCCATCAGACCAACGCCGGCTTATCCAGCGCACGGTGGAGGCCGCGACATCGCAAGGGATCCCCGCAAACCTCCTCTAAGCCAGCGCTACCGGTCCTTGGACTGGTCCCCTGCTTTTGGGCGTAATAAAAGAGATCACCACCACCGTGAGCGAAAAATCCAAGGTGCATTAATTAATAAATAAAACCGAGTACAAATTGATCGAGTTGGGGAACCGAACCAGGGCCTCCGGAGTGCGAGGCGAGCACGCTAACCACTCAACCAGTTCCACTTCTGCCACATCTAACATCTTCAGCCTCCCTCAGGCAGCGTACACGTGCTCTTATTCCCCCGTGTACCTACCCCTTCCCCCCAACCTATCACGGGTGGAGGAGGTCTCTCTGAGGCGGCGTGTCGGAGTGGCCCTTACGCCTGCAGTTTGCAATCAGCGGCAAAGTGACAAGATTCCTGCGCCGGAAAAATGCCCTCACTGCAAAGCACCCGCTTCCGACACCAATGTCCACCACCTACTGTGGACATGTCCCGGAACTTCACTGGTGCGCGCTCGAGTTCTTCAAGAGGCAGGCCTGTCTGCAAACAATGACTCCAGTTTGCACGTGTGGATAACGAAAAACATTTACGCCCGAAGCTTATGTGACTTTTTACACGCAACCGGGCTTCATGCGTATTTGTAACGTATTCTACCGTTCGTCACTAACACCACGTTTTATGCCGCGTGGCAAACTCAGCGTCAAAAATAAATAAATAATAACCACTCAGCCACTCCAGCTCGTTTGTTTCGAATGAACAAAGGCGCCTCTAGCGAATACGGGTGTTGTTTTAGAAGGCTGCTTTCGAGACACGTCCTGTTGTGTCCATTCCTTTCGGGTGTACACCTAGATATGAGCAACAGGCGTATCTACTTTCCTTAAAACCAATTCTCATTTCAATTTTTTTAAGGCCCTTACGGTGCGTGTCGGGTGTCCACCGTGATATGAGAGAGACAGGCGTCGTTTCTTCCCTTAAAACCAATTTTCACTTCAATTTCCTTAAGGCCCTCACGGCGCGGTTCGGGTGTCCACCGAGATATGAGAGACAGGCGTCGTTTCCTTTCCTTCGGGCAAGGCGTCGCGCCGAACGGGCGATGGCGTTCCGTGAACACCCAAATTCGACAAAGAAGACATCATTATTGTGGTCAAGTCACGGATATCCATCGACCTACGGGCAGCGTTCCCACCGGGCAAACTTGGCCATACCTTGACCGCCTATGTTAGCATCGACGCGGCTCAGCAGGCCTCGTTCGTGAACTGGCCCCTGTGGGACCAAAACCTCTTCATTTGTGCAACCCAAGACACCACCATCGCAAAACATTTGGCCAGGGAATTCATCCTTTCTTCCAGCAAAGGTCTGGTTCCCGTGCAAGGACACGTAAAATTGAACGGTGAAGTGTGCCGTGGCATTATTACCGTCAGCGAGCGGGAGACCACGGCAACGCTCAAAGGCAAGATTGTGTGGAGGGACGGGGACATTGCCTTCGTCCCAAAACTGGGCAAATCGTCGATAGCGCTCATCACCTTCGTGGGTAGAAGAGTGCCGCGCTTCGTCCGCTATAACACGACTATCACACCGGTTCGAGAATACAAGCGCACTATTCCCGCCTGTTACCGGTGTGGTACCATTGGCCATCGTGCGAACATCTGCCCCAGGCCAGTGGAAGAAAGATGCGGCCATCGTGGACAGAATGTGGGGACAACGGCCGAGGGTATGAAAGCTCATGAGTGCAAGCCATCGTGCCTCGTGTGCGGGGAAGCGCACGTTACGGGCTCCCAGGCATGCCAGGGCAAGTTCCGGCGTATCCAGGCGGCGCAGCGACCCCCCGTGGTACGCCCGCCCAAGGACACTCCGGTGCAACGTCAAAAGTCATCGCCGGGCACCGTGCCAGGAGGTGCTTCCGGCAGCTCAGCTGCGGGAGCGCGGCGAGAAAGCGGCGACGCCCGGCCCCCGCCAGCCAACCCGAAGACGCCACAGCAGCCGCCGAAGACGCCGCCGCAGCAAAACCGACAAACGTCAGAAACGTCAGAGGACGAACGTCAGTCCTGAAAAGGACTGACCCCCCCCCCCCCCCCCCCCCCCCCCGTACACATTCTTAATATTTACTGTCCCACTAAACGTAAGAACATAATTTTTTCCGACATCTTCAGTAAGGCACTCAAGGTGGCAGGGTGCAACCCCCTTCTGATTGTGGGTGATTTCAACGCCCCCAGTCGGATGTGGGGTTATCGTAAGGAGGAAACGCGTGGCAAAAAGCTGACGGAGCTTATCTCCACGCAGGGCATCACCCTCCAAACCGACCCTGCAGTCCCAACCAGAGTGGGTAAGTCCGTCAGTCGGTACACGTGCCCTGATCTTACCCTCGCTAGGAACATTCAACACACAAAATGGATCAACACCGAGGACACCCTCGGCAGCGACCACTGACTCATCAACATCATTCTCTACACCCGTCAACTCAAGTGACCCCTCAACCAGGCACGACTCCCAGACTGGACGGCTTTCCGGCAGTCCTTGCCCCCGTACAGTCTGCTACAAAACGGCTATTCCTCTTGGGCCCACACCCTTATACAAAATATTCGCAAACACGACAAGCAAATTCAGCTTACACATAGGGTGACGGATGTGGGCAACCATCTCCTTCATCTCTGGGAGCCGCGTCACAGTCTCACAAAGAGATGGCGTCGCCAGAAACAAAATCGGAAGCTCAAACTTCGAATTCTCCATATCACCCAGCAGGCGGCGGACTACGCTGCCCAGCTTGCCGACTCCAACTGGGTGGACCGCTGCAATCGGGCCGCTAGGCAAATGTCTAGTCGCAACACATGGAGACTTTTCCGTGGTCTGATCGATCCCACCCAAACACGCACCGAAACCCAAAACACCTTCAAAGAGCTATTCACAACTTTAAGGGCAATACGGACCAGCTGGCACAGACATTGCGGGATCGATATCTGTGCGAGACTCAAGACCCCCGGGAGTCGGCATCTCTGTGCAGGCAGAGAAAATCCTGATATCGATCGGCGACTTCAACTCCATGACCTACGGGCGGCTCGTGCCAAAATGGAACAAGGCACGGCTCCGGGTCGGGACAAGGTAACGGTCAAAGTTTTGGCCAACCTACCGGATTCGGCGTACGAAGCACTCTTAGAATACATAAATGCCGTCTGGGAAGGCTACCATCCTCTAACAATAGAGTGGAAAACTGCGATAGTCACCTTCATCCCGAAGGCCGGCAAACCAATCAATATAGACAACCTCCGACCCATTTCCTCAACATCTTGTGTGGGCAAACTCATGGAAACTATGGTTCGAGATCGACTCTCAGAATACTTAGAAAATCGCAACACCTTCGCGGATACCATGTTTCGGTTTTAGGCCGCATAGGTCATCTCAAGACATACTCCTCCAACTAAAACATGAAGTGCTTACTCCTGTCGAGTGCCCCCATAACGACAACATAGTCCTGCTCTTGGACCTTAAAGGAGCATTTGACAATGTTAAGCACAGCGTCATTCTCGCGCACCTGAGCGAGACTGACTGCGGCACTAACACCTTCAATTATATTAAACACTTTCTCACGGATCGGCAGGCCTTCGTCCGAATCCAGGGCGAAGAGCACGGCCTGTACAGAATGGGCAGCAGGGGTACACCACAAGGCACTGTACTGTCCCCTCTGCTCTTTAACTTGGCAACGCTTCACCTACCCTCTAAATTGGCCGATGTCAACGGCATCCAGCATGCGCTGCATGCCGACGACATCGCTATTTCGGCCACCCAAGGTAATGTGGGTCACATGGAGGAATGCCTGCAAGCAGCCGCTGACACAGTAGACAACTATGCGATGTACTGCGGCCTCCAGTGCTCCCCACAGAAATCAGAATTCGTGCATATTCCGCCATCGCCGAAGTGTGCTATACCCATTTCCCTCTCCCTCGCTAGCGGCCCCATCCGTGAGGCATCGGAGATCAGAGTTCTCGGACTCTTTATTAGTAGAACACGTCGCGCAGACACAACACTGGCCAAGCTGCGTAAGGTTGGAGACCAGGTGGGCCACATGGTCCGTCGGGTCTCCAACAAACGCGGAGGTCTACTAAGCACACATGCGTTGCGACCCGCACATGCTTTCGTTACGAGTCGAATACTCTATTCGACCCCCTACCTGCACTTACGCAAGCAGGACGAAGATGTCTTGGAGGTTACCCTCCGTAAGATCATCGAAAGGGCGCTCGACCTTCCGATCTCCACCTCCAACGCGAGGCTCCTCGCTCTGGCAGTGGTGAACACCTATCGGGTGCTGCAAGAAGCGCACCTCACCAACCAATACACGCGTCTTGCCCAGACCGTATCCGGTCGTTGCCTTTTGGACCGACTACACATTCAACACAACATTCGCACAGAGGAAAGGGTACGAGTGCCCGAAATGTGGAGATGCGCCATCCACGTTCGACCCCTTCCTACGAAAATGTTCAAAGAAGACCATAATGGCCGGCGGCAGCAGGCGCGGGCGGATGCCCTCCACCGCCATCATGGCAACAAATACGGTGTATTTTATGCGGACGTGGCCGGCCCGCGCCGCTCTAGGGGGGGGGGGGGGGGGGGGGGGGGGATGGTACACGGCCGCAGTAATACACCAGCAAATACAGGTGACGGGCTCACTTTCAAAGATCCCAGCGCAACTCACGCTGAGGAGGTAGCCATCGCCTTGGCGGCCTCTCACCCTCAGGCGCAATATATCCTCTCAGACTCGCAAGGCGCTTGTCCAAACGACGAGCTGGGTTGGGTCTCCCTCACAGCTTAACGAATACTACGGAACGCGGCACGGGACCGAGATCCTACGCTCCGCTACTTAGTCTGGACTCGGGGCCACCAAGGCCTACCAGGTAACGCGGCTGCAGACGCAGCCGCCCGCGCACTCACTTCCCGGGCCCCTGGCGATGACCTTACCGATTCGGATCTGGACAACGAACCCCTTTTAAAATTTAAAGATATAGTCAATCACTATCAAGACTCTCTCCGCAAGTACCCGACCCCCTCAAGGGGCTGGGAAAAACAGGTGAGCGTCTTCTGATAAGACTTTTTACAAATACATTGCTGTGCCCGGCAGTCATAAAACACTTCGACCCCTCCTTTTCTGGCCTCTGCCCATACTGTACGTAGGTGGCTGACACCTACCATATGGTGTGGGCATGACAGAAAAATCCTTCCGTCACCCCCCACCCAAACCCAACCCGAGAGGACCGAGAGGCGGCCCTGCTCGGCTGTCACGACCTTCCGGCCCAACAGGCCCTGGTCCGGCGTACCCGAGCGGCGGCAGAGTCAAATGGGGTCCCGGAATAGGGACCCCACCTCGTATTGTGAAGGGGGTGGCGCACTAAGGGGCCACCTCCCAAACAACCTCTCTATGTGTAACCTGTAATAAATGCTTTTCACCACCACCCCCATGGCAACGCTGCAACACGCTGTCGTGTCCCAGTCTTAAAGTCTAAGCTTAGGCGTCCTCCAAGTTTTTGTATCAGGTTATTTTGCCTTCTAATAGGCTTCAATCTCGTGGTAAATGCAATTGTTCTCCCCCCCCCCCCCACCCCCCCCCCTGTTTCTCTTGTTCTCTTCAACGTGGCCATGATACGGCTACCAATGGGGCTGGAGGGGATAGATGGCTTGAACTTCTGCATGTATGCGGACGACATCACCATGTGGATGACCCGTGGACACGACGCGCACATCGAACGTACGCTACAGAAGGCCATAAATGAGGTCGAAAACTATGTCAGCCGTAGGGGCTTGCAATGCTTGCCGCAGAAGTCTGAACTTCTTTTTTATCGACCTCTGCATCAAAAACAAACTAGAACCATCCCTAACATCAAATTACATGCGCAAGGGGCGGGCATTCCTCACGTTGAAAAAATCAGAATTATAGGCAAGATTATACAAAGCAACGGGTATAACGGTGGGGCAATAGCTAAGATGGAGAACCGCGTAACAAACGATGCCAAACGATGCGATTCATAGAGCGGATTGCCAACAGGAGACACGGCATGAAAGAGCAGAATATCCTCCGCCTGGTACAGACGTTCGTAGTTAGCGGTATCTCGTATGCTGCCCTGCCCCCTTCCTTGATCTTAAAGTTTCAGAAAGGAAAAGTTAGATGGAATTATCAGGCGGTGCACGAAACAAGCTCTAGGATTGCCCATTCTTACATCCACTCACCGTCTTCTAGAGCCAGGCATACATAATACCCTGGAAGAAATTACGGAAGCAGTCAGAACGTCCCAAATTGAATGCTTAGCCGGGACCACAACCGGCAGGTCTATTCTAGAAAAACTCCATCTCAGTCGAGATAACAAAACAACCGCCAAAGTTCACATGCTCGGAGAGAAATTGGGGACAATATAGTTGTACCCCATTACCCAGGAATATGCATCCTATTCATCACTCAGTGCGCCGGGCCAAACGGGCAGAGGCGCAAGAGAAACGCTTCCGCTCCTACAAAGACGAGGACGTGGTCTACGTGGATGCCGCTGAGTATGGTAAGAACGTGATGACCCTCGCGGTCGTCAATAATAAACAACTCCTGAAAATAAGTGCCTCCATACTCTCGGGTAACCCAGAGACTGAAGAGAAAGCTGCCATAGCACTGGCTTGTGTAGTCACAAAAGCGAGGTACATCATCAGTGACTCCAAAATTGCCATACTAAATTTCAGCAGGGGCCGGATCTCCCCTCTAACGAATACAATTCTAAGCCGTCATATAATAGACCGGCAACTTACACTAGTCTGGGCGCCAGCACATGCATCCCTGCCTGGTAATGAGACGGCCCACGAGTTCGCCTGAGGCTTTTCCTTCCGGGCGGACCAGAGCGAGGTGGGCTTTACACACAGGGATCGCATGGTGACCTACAGAGAAATTGCACAGCACTATCGTTTGCAACTAGCTATGCTTCCTCCAGCGGATAGATCCTTGTCCAGATACCAAGCCATCAACTGGCGCCGGTTACAAACTTACACCTTTCCAAACCCCGCCCTCTAGAGTCTTATGTACCCAGGAGATTTTTCAGGCAAATGCGCAAACTGCGTACTTAGGGCCACCTTGGTCCACATACTATGGGAATGTCCTCATGCCCGCCGGGAGGGACGAGGTATAAACACGAAAGACGAATGGGAGACCTTTCTACTGAGCTCCGACCCGGCGACTCAGCTACAACTCGTCCGCCGCCGCCGATAGTCAAGACCTTTCGGCCATCGTCTAGGCGGGTAGTCCTCGGGCTACCCGCTATATCTTGGATATTTAAAAGTTTTCCTATCATATCCTTTCAAACTTCGTGTAAGCAGGGGATCCATCATGACGGAAAGAAACTCACTGCGTTAAAAGGTTTGGTTTGGTTTATGGGGTTTAACGTCCCAAAGCGACTAAGGCTATGAGAGACACCGTAGTGAAGGGCTCCGGAAATTTCGACCACCTGGGGTTCTTTGACGTGCACTGACATCGCACAGTACACGGGCCTCTAGAATTTCAACTCCAAAGAAATGCTAGCCGCCGCGGCCGGGATCGAACCCGCGTCTTTCGGGTCAGCAGCCGAGCACCATAACCGCTGAGCCACCGCGGCGGCGTCACTGCGTTGAAAGGCAGAGACAACCACGCAAAAAAACGGACATGCGCATGCTCTACACTGATTTTATTGGCACGTACATAATGAAGATATACAAAAAGGACCATATATGACCATTAAAGAAACAGCAGCTAAATGAATAGCAACCAAAATTTTGATGCTGCCATGACAAATCCCGTTTTGTCATCAAATTAAAACTCACAGCCTGCAAGGGAAACAGAAGACGGCTTGATACACGTATTACCTCTGTTTCTCGCTTAAATAAGGCTCCTCATTCTTTATTGCTCCGAGAACAATCAATTCCAAAAACAGTTTCAACGCTGTCTAGAAGCGCAACCAGGCACTGAAGCGTTGATTGTGCAGGTCGAGCTCGGAACTACCAACTATACACTTCATTTCATGGTTCCATGCTTTCTTTGACTGCCCCGTAATTAGGCTTTTCTTGCAATTTTCGTGTTCTGGAAACTTTTGTGGGCACCTGTGCTTATGCCGAAAATCCGAAAATGCACCTAGAAGCGCTATTGCACTGAAACTGCCGTGCACTATTCATAGTAGGATCAAACATGAAGTTGAGGCCTAAACCACGCTCCTTGAAAACATTCAGAACATTACTAGCAAAGTTATCAGGTTGCCCACCTCTGTAAATAGTAGGTAATGAGCGAAAGAGTTAAAGACGCTGGTAGCGGGACCAAAATGTTTGTTGTTAATGGTCCTATCTATTTTGGAAAGAAATATGCTACTAAGTACTAGTGCAACCTCAAACTAATGCAAAAGTAGTATCTGAGAATGAACGTTTCACCAACCGATGAGACCTGTGTATATGAGAGGTACATCGAAAAATATTAAGAAAGGCATTCCTCATTAACACCATAGTTTACTGCAAATTCGCGTTAGTTCTTCAGCTATGGACACATTCTCAACCGGCACTCATAACCATAGGTTGAGTGAGAGGGTAGTAACTCTTCTACATCAACACTACACGCTCAGCATCCTCCTTCATTGTTCTGCAAAAACTGAACAAATGCTGCAGAATTAGATGCAAGAAACGCATGATCACGCCCCAGGTTCAACAGGCGTTCCTAACGGAAGCATGAAACCAATTCCATGTAAATCTTTCAGGTAATATGAAGCGGAACGACAGATCCGGTTTAGAAGTTTTTACTGAAAAGAGAAAGTGCAGATTTGACTCATCTATGGCTTTCTTCCCCAGACGCCTCAAGTTGAGTTCTAACAATGGCAAAGCACGGATTTTACAATAACCGTCTGATATTCTGGCGGCTGACTACGGAAGGGGTTAAAAAGGCTAACTCCAACTCGCAAGCAGGCACACTTGATTAAGGGAACGAATAGGTTCTGAAATGCCGTCTTTTTCTTTTTTTAATGTTTTTCATTTCTTTTTTTATTTGCGCTCTTTGTAACTTAAATTGCTCATTACTGTAATAACTTTACAGTTTTTCTTGAACACTACACGAGCCTTTTTGCGTAAGTTGGTTGGAAGCACAACGACATATCCCTACTTGTCAGGCTCCAGCAAAACAGAAGCTCGAGTAATGTAAGAAGTCAACCAAAGATTTCGCACCACCCGGACTCGGGGTCCGCCAGAAAGCGCGTCCGACTAAGACATGTGGCGTGTCGGATCCGTAGTTTCTCGGCTGGCACCCCTACAATATTGGCGTCTTTCGACGCAGCAAGCAATCCGGACCACTTGGATACCAAATTTTGCCAGGTGGGCACAAGATTGCAGATTTTAAGGCGGAATCACACGCGACCACCCCGGCGATGCAGTTTGGCCTAACGACGTCGGCTTTCCACGCCGACGAGCGGCGGCGTGGAACCGTTCTCCAGAGGTAACAGTACTACCCCTGCATTATTCGTGAGGCGTTACAATCCCCAAGGCATGATCTGGATGACAGTTTAAGCATCCCAAGGTGACAACTCCGTAGCTATTCCGAAATTTTGGCACCAATCTCTCAAAGAAGTGGTCACGCGCCGCTCGATCGTTCAAGCAAAGCTGGCTTCGTCCATCGCTGCCCTCACTTCCGACACACCGGCTGGCGAGACGCAGCCTCCTGCCTCCGGCGCTGCAGGAAGCAAAGGCACTGCCCTTCCCACCTGGAAGCCTCGCCCACTCCCAAGACCGTGCCCAGACGACTTCGTGGTCGTGGTCAAGGCACGCAAACATATGTCTCTGCACCAAGCCTTTTCAAAGATTCGCTACGGCACCCCCATTATGGCCTACCTCGGGCCCGAGGTAGCAAGGTCTGCTGTGGTTCTGCCATCCCGGGAATAAAACCTCATTGTGATTTACACCTCGAACCCGACGGCGGCTGATCGGCTCCTCGGGTACATCTCTGTTAACAGCGAGCATGGGAACATTCCACTGCAAGGATACCTTCGACAAGAAGGAGGCGATGTCTGCTATGTCTTCATCACCGTCAGCAACTCGGACGCTACCTAATCCCTTCGGCAGCTGGTGCAGTGGAGGGCGGGCACCATCGCTGAGGTTAGGAAATTCGGCTCCTGCAACAACGCTCGGATCCCCTTCGCCGGAAGGGAGAAACCACGTTTTGTGCACTGCGAGACCATGTTCATCGCTGCGAAAAACTACTACCGGATGATCCTGGCCTGCGGCCTGTGTGGGGCAGTTGGCAACCCAGTGGATGCTTGTCCTAGCACTTAGCCGTACACGTGCGGTCTCTGTGGGCAACAAGCCCCGCTTCAGGAGGGGGTGAGGGCCCCTCACGAGTGTGTGCCGCGGTGCTGAGTTTGTGGCGCTGCACACGCCGCAGAACTCGCGGGAGTATGCGGCCAAATTCCGCAAGCACGAGGCGGCCGTCCCGAAGGGCTAAAAAAAGAAAGCTTCCAAGAAGAAGACCTGCCATCTTGGCCGCCCCCGGTGAGTTACCAAGCAGGAAAACAACATCGAGAAGCCAGCGGCACCCACCGGAAGAGCCGGCAAGCGCCCGCCGACGCAGCCGCCACCACGCGGTGACACTGGAAAGCCGTAGACAGCGCAACCACACAGCAAGGCAACGCCGTGGAACATGGATCGCAGGTGAGTGTTACGGACAGGGCTGCCTCCTCCTCGTCTCCCTGCTTCCCCCCTGCAGCATGCAGTGCAGAGCAAACCAAACTAGAACCTCTTGAGGGCAAAATTGGTATGATGCTCCAGAAAATGGCGCTCGTAGAATCGCAATCGAAAAATCCTATCACTCCCCCTCTGACCCTGCTACCGAGTTAATGAAGAGTGAGCCCGCGGCAACGAAAGCAGCACTGAACGCGGAAGCTGCACTTGAGGCCCGTCTAGAGGCCCGCATGGACGCTCGTTTCGATGTCCTAGAAAGTCACATTTCCGCGGCAATCATCTCCGCGATCGCCAAAATGAGTGCAATTGTACCCACAATCATAGCACAGCACATCGCACACTCTTCGCCTGGCGTCCGATCACTCGGCGCTCCAATCAAAGATGAGTCTGGCCGCTATCCTAAAATGTCTGGCTATCCAAATGGCTATCCATGGAAACTCAAATTAGGCTCTCTCCTCATACCAATTCGGCCACCCCTACCTAAACTGCCCAGTGGAACTGCCGGGGATTCCGTTCCCGCGCCAAGCGGGCGAACCTCCAGCTTTTCCTGTTAACATTCGATTCACTTCCTACGGTGGTTGCCCTCAAAGAGCTAGGGAGCGGCGAAACCCTTACAAATTATGTTACGTTCCAGCAGGACTCCTCTACCCGTATCTGCGTGCAGAAAAGTTTTTTAGCCAACTTGGTTGATTTGGACCTCAATACTGCATATTCCTGTGTGATGGTCGCTCTTCCCTTTAAGAAAAAAATCTCTGCCTCTACCGTAACCAAGAGCAGAGTAAGCAGGAAATGCTTACGGGCATAACACATTGGTTGTAGATGGTACTAGTCAAAATCTTGAAATGGGTCTAGTGTTCAACACACCACACCACACTCTTCTTGTTGCGTCGAAGCGATCGCCTGCAATAGTGCGGGCTTAGGTAGGCTGCCGCGAACCGTGGCAGCCTTGTACCTTTCGGGAGCGGGCGCATAATCATAGCGTTGTCGGCAGGGGAGAGCAGTCTTCTGCTGTGGCGTATCACTCGCAAAGCGATCGCTTTCCGCAAGACGCTTCCTATCTCTTCTTTCATCAGGCTCCATTGTTCGGCTTAAGCAGCTGTGACGGTGGCGGCAATGAAATGCAGGACGATGCAGGAGCGTACGCTCACCCGACGAGACGCAGGCCTTTGTTCTCTTCTAACTTATTGAGGGATTTATGTGGCGCTGGGTACTGCTTTCTGGCTGTTCTGTATGGCGCGAGATTGTTAGCATACACTGTAAAACCTATAAGATCGCGGCACCCTTCATGGTCATCAGGAGGAGACGCCCGGTATAGAAGAGCTCGGGCATGCCTGTGTGCGGCTTCGTTTCGTCCTGGTAGTTCCACGTGACCGGGAATCCAGATGAGTAAGGCTTGGTTGGGTCAATGCTTAGTCAGTAATAACCCTATCCTGTGAATTAATCCGTTATTGAAGTTCCGACAGACGTTCTGGGAATCAGTGAGCACAATGGCGTTGGGGTTAGATGCTATAACCTATGCTACAGCTGCCTCCTCTGCGTGAGTGGGGTTAGATGTTTTCATCGAGGCGCAGTTCACCATCGATTCTTAAGGCGTTGAGACCACAACAGTCATGGCTCCATTCTTTGGTCCTGCAGCGTCCACGTAAAGGGTGTTAGTTTGCTTGTCCCATTTCTTCTGCAAGGCTTCCCCTCTTGCATCCCTCCTCTCGATGTTATATGCGGGATGCACACTCTCAGAAAAAAACCGGCCCAGGGGGGAGTAAAGATAACTTTAGTCCTAAAAAGGGCTCTTTAGTCCCTAAATTTGCACACGACACACTCCTTGACAAAAATGCGCGCCGTGCGCAAACTCAACGGACTAACTGCCGAGAAAGAGACTAACGGGAGGCGAATCGCAGCACAGCAGCACGCGAAAATTGCGGGAGAAGACCCTGACTGCAATAGTACTCGATTTTTGAAGCGCATGGATGTCGTCTAAGGCCAGTGAGGGCACTGCCGCTGCCTGTGACGAGGCGGATATCCTTTTCCGTGAGAAATAGGCTTCGTGCCACCGAAACGGCTGGCAGCTGTGCAAGTGCATAAACAATTACTACGAACTTCAATACGTGTCAAATGTGAGTTGTAAAAGTTAGGGTTGAGCAAGTACACGTAGTTTCATACCGTTGCCGTTGTTTACGAGCTTATGTGATGCTGTGCAAGTATCGGCGACACTTGGCAGTCAATTCCCTGTCACCGCTCTCCGCCGGTAACAAAAAACGAAGTGAACCATCGCCTTCTACCTTTGTTTTCAACAGGCTGTAATGTGCAGCTGCCAATTGCAAGGAAGAAGACCACCTTATACGCAAAAAAAGAAACAAAAAGAAAACCACTGTTGTGGTTGTGAAGTACCGGCCGTAATGTATACACAGTTCAGCACTTCTTTTTTGACCAAAACGTGATTTAGACCGTTGTGCGTGCGCATTAAAGCTTACCGCAGGTTTTTTCAAAAGCATATGACACCAAAACCACCACACTGTGATAACAATTTGAGCGGTACAGACAGACCGTGTGTGTGTTTCGCATACAAGGCTTTTATTTTCGACCGTGGACTGTGCTCTGTGGTGGCGTAGTCATATCCGCGCTCGGCTCATAATCCAAAGGTTGTCGGTTCGAATCCTGGTGTTTTCATGTATGTTTATTTCTGTTTCCTTTATCGCTGTTATATGTCTGAAGTTCTGTCGGAAACTATCCCGCTATAAATTACGCTGGAAATCACGCGTCGTTTGCATTTTTTCATTAAATGTCTGCTCCCGGGGACTAACGGTTGCACCCTTTCGAAGGGGACCAACAGTTACACCCTTTGCAGTTAGTCCCGAAAAGGACGATTGCCAGTGGCAGGTCAGTTAGTCCCCAAAAAGACTAACCTCTCACCCCCTATTCGCCCCTTTTTTCTAAGAGTGCATATTCCGCGGAATCGAGTGCACGTGGAATATGTCTTCTCACATCGCGTGGCACCTCTTCCCTTTGGTCTAATGTGTAGGGCTGATTAACATGGATATTCTCGAGCAGTTCTCTGCCGGGTTTTTTCAGTGCCAGCCTATTTAGTTGTGAGAGCCATTGTGCTTTCCACATCTCCTTGAGGTTATTATGTACTTCTAGAGCCATGAGCTTTGCCGTTGGCGTGGAGTTCGGTAGCCCGAGTGCCGTCTTGTAGGCTTTCCTGATCAGTGTCTCCAACTTTTCAATTTTCGACCTTGAGAGGTTAAGGAATACCGTCCCGTACATTATCCGCGAGATCACGAAAGCTTGCACTAAGCGGATTGTGTCCCTTTCCTTCATGCCATGGTGTTTATTTGCGATACGAAGTATCATCCGCATGATTTGCACGGTTGATGTTGCAAGCTTCTTCATAGTGGTGATGTTCTGTCGCCCCTGCGGGATGTGCTGCCCTAGGATCTTGATTTCTGTGGGTAATCGACTCCAGCAGCAGCAAGTTGGCCACTAATGACAGGCTCACGAAGATCGTACAAACCACCCCGGGTACAGACACAGATTTGATGGAAAAGCTCAAGACCAGGTATCTGTGCACGGACCAAGTCGTGGAACAGCCGGAGTGTTGTAGGCTGCCGAATCCCAAGCTCGACATCCCACTCACGAAAGAAGAAATCAAAGCAGAAATCGTGCCCACGCGAAAAAATGCAATTCCAGGTCCTGATCAAATAACAGCTAAGCTCCTCAGCGATGACACGATCACCTCGTTGGTGGAATGCTTCAACGAGTAGGATTGGGCTACAAGAATGTTACCAATATCCTGGTAGACAGCCTAGGTTCGGTTCATTCCGAAGCCGAACAAATCCCTTAAACTGGACAATCTAAGACCGATATCGCTGACCTCGCGTTTTGGGAAGCTCAGAGAGGGCCATCAACATGAGACTGAGTAGATACTTAGAAGATAACAACCTCCTACCTAACACTATATTCGGCTTTCGCCCTCACCTATCGACACAGGACGCCCTCTTGTACTTGTACAAAGACCGCCTTGAGGCACTTCTCAAGTCACAGATAAGGGCCATCCTGGCACTTGATTTGAAAGGAGCGTACGATAATATTCTAGATAAAAATATCCTGCAAAGCCTTGCGGATACCAACTGCGGCGCAAGAACCTGCAATTATATCAAAAACTTCTTATCAGCCAGGCAAGCCACTATAAACTTCGGTGGAATAAAATCAGATCCCATCACTCTAGGCCTGAGAAGAACTCGGCAAGAGGCGGTACTGTCACCCCTCTTGTTCAATTTTCCTATGAAAGATCTACCAGGCCTTTTTGTCCGAAATTTCCGGCATCAAACACTCATTGTATGCAGATGATATCACTGTCTGGTGCAACTCGGGGAGTGACGCTGAGATCGAGGAGCGTCTTCAAGCCGCAGCGGACACGGTAGACCGGTACGCCAGGGAGAGAGGCCTCCAGTGTGCGCCGGAAAAGTCCGAGTTGCTCACCCTGAAGAACCTGAGGACACCCCTAGCGCAGAACATCACGGTGTATATAGAGAACCACCCAGTACAGAAACCCATGGAGGAAAATGGAAGAGAACGAAGACACCGTATTCACTATAGTAGGATACAACTTAAATAAACAGCAGTTGCTAACACTGGGCCGCGGTCCACGGCGTCTTGTATTACTCCGCTGGCCAGTCGCAACAGTAAACGAAATCTGCTTTTTAATGTTTGACTATATAAAACAATCCACGTATCAAAATTATAGAACTCATAATTTTTTTCTTGTGATAAACTTCTTGTTTGGGTATTAAGAAACGTTTAAGCAGCGGACTACTTTTTCGTCGTGGAGGAATTCTGTGCGCAGAGGCTGAATGTGGGCGGAGCTTCACTGCAGACTTAAGTTGTATCCGACTATAGAGACGCTTTTGTTCTTTCCAAGCCATCGAGCTGGCATGGCCGAGTGGTTAGCGTGCTCGTCTCACACTCCGGAGACCCTGGTTCGATTGCCCTACTCGATCAATTTCTTACTCGTTAGTCTGACTAGAAAGGTTAATAAGACTAATTGCCAACTTGATTGATCTGGACTTAAATACTGCATATTCGTCTGTGATGGTCACTCTCCTTCCGCTTAAGAAAAAAAACCCACCCTTATATATGCTTAACATCTATTCTTCTCCCAAGATAAAAAATGTAACTTTCGCCGCCCTCTTAAGTCGCGACTTAAAGGCTTCGGGCAGGGCCCGACTTCAACGTGTGAAGAGATGCGGTGCCGCAAGCTAGCGGAATTCTGTCCATGCTGGGCCCGACCCTTCACACCGACCCTGCACATCCAACGCGGGTGGGTAACTCCGCGACTAGGAACACGTGGCCGAACCTTACCTTCACCAAAAACATGACTTACAGAATAGGCCAACACCTAGGAAACCCTCAGCAGTGAAAACTGCAAACTCAACACAAGAGTCAGAACCATACTACTGGGAAGACCCCACGCTGAAGCCGGCCTGCCCGTGCTCACAAGAATTGGTTAAACGTCTTCGTTCGGCAGGAACTCAAGTTAAACTAGCGGAGGCCACACCGGAGGTTGGCAACCACCTCCGGCACCTATGAGAGGCGCGGCATAGCCTTGTCCGCAGATGGCACCGTCAAAAACATAATCGGAAACTCAAAGTTCGCAACGCCGAACTCACCTAGCGAGCGGTTGAGTACGCAGCCCAGCTCGCCGACTCGAACAGGGTGGACCGGTGCAACACGACCGCTAGACATACGTCTAGCCGGAGCACTTGGCGTCTCTTTCGTGCCTTGATCGGTCCGACTAAAGCCAGAGCAGAGACATGAAAACTTCTCCAACGGGCTATCCATAGCTTCAGCGGAGATACCTGACAATTAGCACGCAGATTACGACATCAATACCTCTTCATCCAACAGTATCCCCGAGAACCAGTGTACTCGCGTGCAGGGGCCGAAAACGCGGAACTGGATCAACCATTCCGGCACCACAACCTGAAGGCGGCCTTGAATAAAATGAAGCAAGTAACGGCACCAGGAAGAAAAAAATAACTGTGAAATTACTTGCCAACCTTCCCGATCCGACCTACGAGCCGTTACTCGTATACATAAACTCAATCTGGCTAGGTAAGGCACCCCTCCCAATCGAAGGGAAGACCGCCCTGGTCACCTACTTTTCTAAAGCCGCGAAAACCATAAACACGGACAACCTCCGCCCAATTTCCCTCCCGTCTTCTCCGGGAAAGCTCATAGAGACTATTTTGCGAGACAGGCTGTCCGAGTTTTTGGAAAGCCAAAATGCATTCGCAGACACTATGTTCGGGTTCCGCCCGCACCGGTCCACGCCGGATCTTCTTCTTCAATTAGACCGCAAAATTCGCAGTCTCGTCGAACACGAATTCGACGATGAAAAGGTAGTACTCGCCCTCGATTTCAATGGAGCTTTCGAGAACGTAACACACGACATAATTTTGACGCACCTAGCCAAAACCACCTGTGGACACAACACTTTTCACTTCATTAGGCCATTGATCTCCGCCCGGTAATTGTGTATTCGAATGCAAGATGAAGACCACGGCCCCTACCAATTAGGTACGAGATGTAAACCGGAGGGCGCGGTCTCCTCACCCCTAATATTCAATTTGGCAATGATGAAACTTCCGGTTGAGCTGGAAAGTGTCGAATGCATACAGCATGCGCTATATGCCGACGACTGCACATCTGGGATAATTACGAATGAGTAGGAGTCATTGAAGCCAACCTGCAGCAAGCGGCGGAGACGGTGGGCACCTACGCCCGCCGCTTCGGCCTTCAATGCTCCCCCGCCAAATCGGAATTTGTGCACATTCTACCCTCACCTGAGTGCACTACCAAACTCGAACTGTCCCTAGCGAGCGTACCCATCCCAGAACTTGCTATCTGAGTACCGGGTCTCTATCAATCAACACTGCCGTGTCGACACAACACTGGCCAAATTGCGGCAGGTGGGGACCACGAGGGCCGCATGATCCGCCGGGTTTCAAATAACGGGGGGTTACGGTGCAAAAATGCCTTGCGGCTGCCGCACCCATTAGTAACCAGTAGAGTCTTGCATTAGACTTCTTACCTCCACCTTCGCAAATGGTACGGGGAAGCCCTTGAGCTGGTTCTCCGTAAGATTTACAAGCTTTCTCTCGACCTCCGGGTCACCGCGTCCAACTAGCGCCTCCTGGTTCTGGGGATGGTCAATCCCTTCGTGCAGCTCCAAGAAGCACAAATGGCAAACCAATACACAAGACTCTCAAACACGCCATCGGGTCGTCGCTTGCTTGCCCGACTTCTCATCCACCATCCAAAATTGGGGGAAGAGCCCGTACGCATCCTCAAAATCCTGAGATACGCCCTGCACGTACTCCCTCTTCCAGCCAACATGACACGAGACGACCATAGTGGCCGGCGCCTCACGTGGGCGGAAGCCTTGGCACGATACTGTGGCAATAAGCACGGAGTATTTCACGCGGACGCCACCAGTCTACACCATGGGGATTGGTACACGGCCGCTGTCGGCCACCAAAACACCGGAGTTAACAGCCTTACATTCAAATCTCAAGACATTACTCATCCGGAAGAGGTGGTAATCGCACCCGCCGCCGCCGATCTGGACTTGAGGGTCATCATTACCAACTCGCAAAGGGCCTGCAGGAACATTGAAAGGGGCTTTATTCCCTCTTTGGCATACCGAATACTACAGCATAGCAATTATCTCGGGGCTCCCGCATCCCACACAATAGTATGGACTCCCGCGTACAAGGGTCTCGAGGGCAACGAAGCGGTCACGCCGCTGCCCGTGCGCTCACTCTCCGCGCATCGCCCTCCCCTCCCCTCGAAGCAGACTCCGACCCCAAACGAGCTTTTACCTTCAAGGAAATCATTCAATATTACTTATTTGGCCATACAATCTTTCCTAATCCTTGCAAGGGTCCAATGAATGCGGACGAACGCTTACTCCATCGCCTTTATACTGAAACACTGCTGTGCCTGGCAGTCATCAAACATCTCGACCCTGCGTGCACAGGGGAGTGCCCGCACTGCAGGGAAAAGTCTTCGGACATTTACCACATGGTGTGGGCATTCCAATCAACCCCGCACCTTTCCCCTATCCCCAACCTTACCCAGGAGGACTGGGAGGCGGCCCTGCTCGGCTGCTCTGCCCTGGCGAGCTAAAAGGCCCTGGTTGGGCTTGCCGGAGCAGTAGCTACGGCGAATGGGCAAATGTAATGAGCAGCCTACCTAGCGTTTCTAAGGAACTGTCCGCTAATGAGCGTTCCACTCGCTCCCTGTATATATTTTTAACATAAGCCAGCCTCCCGGTGTCCGCGGTAAAGGCATGCCATGTCATTTACATGCTTTGTTCTTTTTAGCGCAGTAACGTTCTTGCCGTCACGAGCCATCATCGTTACGTAAGCTCGTGTGTGACCTGCGGGTGGGAGCACACAGCGACGACAGTTGTGCGCAACATGAGCAGGGATACCAGATGCATAATAAATCGGAAGATTGTCACGGATGTGCCTAGGGTTCACACGAGCAGGGGCCGACCCGGTGGGAAAGGCAGGCGGTTGCGTGTAGACTTGCTCATGGAGGCTTTCTCACTAATCACAGCGCACCAGCTTGGAGGGAGGTCCCTGAACGCACTGAAGAAGTGACCGCTATCGCGGCACCTCCTCACGCACAAAGTCTTTAATCTGTTGAAGAAGAGATCTGTTACCGGCCGGCAAAGCGAGACTGCAATGTGAGTGATGCTGTAAAATGGGTGATAACACCAAAATTCGCTCCTTGCGCAGCTGATCGCTGCTGTGCTACTGCAAGAATATGTCGGGAATGGTAGTGGGGTTCCGGTCAATAAGCATCTGAAATGCGTCTGCTTAGATGCTTTTCAGAACGTGTTTGAACCAGTCCGCATCGGACATAGACGATTCCACCCATGTACGGATGTTCGTTACATCCACGTTTTAACTGGCGAACAATTGACACTGAGTTGGGCTCTCACTCACAGGCGCTGTTTGGCGCGCAGCTTCCGTACACTGGGACGCCCGTTGATATCAGAAAAGGCGTCTTTAAAGGCCGCCTAAGTAGTGAGGTCTGCTTCGTGGTTTATCTACCATAGGCTAGCCCCGTCTGAGAGGAAACACCTCGTTGTTTAGCTTCATGGCGCCATCGGACCGGTTGTGACCGCGTGCCCACTCGTAGGAGACAAGAGAATCGTCTACGTCGTGGCCATCGGACGCGCTAAATATTGCTGGGTCCCGCTGATGGAGCGCCTTAGGTAAAACGACGGGCGTGGGCGAAGGAGCAGGAGGAAACACATCGTATGAGCGCTGGCAGACGGGTCGAGTAGTTTCAAAAGTTATAATACAGTGCTGAATAGTGTCCTCCCATGGCGCACATACCTGTGACCTCAGCAACGTCGTGGAGGAAGGCGACAGGCTTGCCTTTGACGAGGTGCTGAAATTCGTTTGCAATTTTGGACAGGAGGACTTGGGTACAGCCGTCTCGTAGTTGCACAAGACTTCTGGCAGCGGTAGGTCTCCCTAAAACATTAGCTGAGTATGACCATAAAGGCCCTCGTAGTCGTGAAATAGGCCGGCCACACGAGTACCAGACCACTGCTCGATACTGGCGCCCTGACGCCGTTCTCGACGATGCGCATAGCGTTGCTGAAAGGATCTGGAGAGTCAACAAGGGCCAGGGCCCATTTGGTCGAGAACGTGACGCGTGCGTCTTGGAAAATCGATCATAGCGACGTTCGCCTGCAGGAAGTAGATGCCGAGGATCAAGTTTCTGGAACACTCGTGAAGTACGAAAAATTCACCGACATATATGAAACTCTCAATGCCAAATCTGACACTGCACGTGTTCACCAGAGGTCACGTGCTTTGCAGCGGTGCGGCTGTGCGTCCTCGCGCACTGTTTGAAAACCTTATGATCTTGAGCAAAGGCACTGTTCGTTGCCGAATAATCAGCACCGGTATCAAGCAGTTAGGTAACCTAAGGGCCATCAATAGTTACACAGAAATCAGATGCAGCGTATCGGATCTGTCGCCTGCTTCTGTCCAGGTATCGTCGGCGGGGGATTTAGTGATGGAGAGAGTTGATACGTTCCTACGTCACAACCTAGCGTCCAGAGGACGCTGGTATTAATTTTTCTGACTCGGACTCAGCGATTGACTGCTAGCGGAGTTGTCCTGGCAGCCGGCGCTGCCCACCGAAGTGGGGGGGACCTCGTGGTAGGACATTCGCTTCGGATTCGGGAGGGGCTGGGTTCCATCCAAGGTGCCGCCGGGTACCCATCGGTTCCCTAATGGATACAAGATTTCCCCCAGCTAGGTTATCGGCTTTTCTGGGCTGAAATGACTGACAAAAGGGTCTTGGACAAAACCATTGCTTTGACGGGCCAGTGATTTTTCCGGCATAAAAAAATTGAATTGCCCCGTCGGTATAAGCCCACTTATGGCCCTTTGATCTACTAAACGTGGGATCCCCTGACTGCCGAAAACCCCCTGCTGCTATGCCATCAGTTACTGTTATGCTGATAGCTTGCTATTGCGGGTATTCTTGAATACTGACTTGGCTCTAGTTCTGTGCCGTGTATACAATGAATCAATCAATCAACCAATCAATCAATCAAACAAACAAACAATCAATCAATCAATCAATCAGTCAGACAATCAATCAATCAAAAAAATTACGAGGAACTTTAGCAGCTAAAGTGGTGAAAGGCGAAAGCCTGAGTGCTGCATTCTGCTACGCGATTGTTCACTGCACATTTTGTTGGTGCATTAATTAACTGCCAATTAATGACGCTTAAGCTTCGCCTTTAGGAGTGGAGCGCGACAGCGTGTTTTAGCGCTGCCGCGGAGTCCAAGGAACGCCACCACCCGTTCGGCGCGATGCCTTGCCCTTTGAACGCAACGCTTTTTGAGGAAAGGAAATGGGGCTGCAATTCCCTGTCATCTCGGTGGACACCTGCCGCACCGTACAGGAAGGGAAGAAGTGTGAGTGAAAGAAGAGGGGCCGTAATGAAGAAAATGAAAATTGTATTTGAGGAAAGGAAATTACGCAGTAACTGTCTCACATATCTCAGTAGACACTAGTCGAAAATTGTATTTGAGGCAAGGAAGTTGCGCAGTAACTGCCTCACATATTTCAGTGGACACCCGTCAAAATTCACGCGCTGTGACGTCACGACAATTTGGACCAATCTGAAACGCGGACAAATACGCCTTGCTCGTCGGTAAATTGGTTTTTGAGGAAAGGAAATGTATCTGTCTCTCATATCTCGGTGGACACCTAAACCTCGCCGTAACGGGAAGGGAGGAAGATGGGAGCGAACGAAGACACCGTATTCACTAGACGCAACTTTGTTCATTCGAAACCATCGAGCTGGCATGGCGGAGTGGTAGCGTGCTCGACTCGCACTCCAGAGACCGGGGTTCGATTCCTAAGCTCGGCCAATTTCCTACTCGGTTTTATTTATTTATCTGGTCTGACTAGAAAGGTTAGTTTGACTATAATTGGTTAAGTAAGCAATTAATTAAACTCAGTGAAACTTACTTGGAGCATCACTATACGGTCATTTTAATTGGTTGCATGGTTAGTAGCCAAAGTACAATTAGCCCCGTTTGAAATTCGCGCACTGTGACGTCACGACCGTTTCGACCAATTGAAAAGCGTGACATTTTCTGTCGACAGCTCCTGCTTACAACGATGAGGCATTAAAGGCTTCCGCCTTAAAAACCAATCAGTCAGTCAAATCCTTTAATTCCAGAGTAAATCATGAATAGCCAGCGAAACTGCAGTACCGAATAAAGAGCACAGCAAAATTCAAGTTACAAACTCACTGCTTTCTACCGACCTTCACTGTGCTATTATGGTAGTACACGCCTGGCAGACTCGTCGGCGGGTAGCTTGCGAGCAGCGTCGTGGAAGCCTGTACAAATCCAACATTGGCTTTCTTCTGCCAACTCCTTTTCGGGGCGCTCGCTTACGAGCTACACCTTGTGAACAGGATAGAAATGGGCGGCGTTGGAACGTGTTGTGATGTGCTTCGTGGAAACCGCCACAGAAGTTTATATCTTCGAATGCATATCAATGAAAATACTGCTGTATGGCTGAAAAATGCCCAAGCGGCCAGAAAGCACAGCTGTAGAGGGAAAAGCGCCCTGCTCTAGTCGGATATGTAAGGTGACAGCGAGCATATGTGCCGCGTTTTGATAAGAAGAAAAAAAAATATCACCCGACCGGTATACAGGACATTTGCCATTACTCGCCCAGACGAAAATCTGCAGCTGGATAGGATGTTAGAATGAGGACAGTTTTTATTTTTATTTTTTACCCAGATTACAGTTTCGAACTGAACCTCTCGTGTTGGAACGCCACTAATAAACATCCCAAAAGCGTGTCATAGGAACCTGCCACCGAAAACAACGCAACTGAAAAGGGTGCATATGGGCGCATACTGGCACGCGGCAATGATTTATTCCGAAAGCTGCACACCAGTGCCTGACTAGCGTGCGGGGTAATGTTTGACAGGTCACTGTCATGGTCCCCACATGTGTAACAGCTCAAAATCAAGCTCAGCTCTTACGCCTCTTTTTTTTGTATGCTCTCAACCAGCAGAAAACCCTGTTATACACCTTCATTACTACGACTGTATGGAGCGTTCTGTGGAGGCCTCCTTCGCTGCAATCTCCCAGATCTTGAGGGTACTTCGCAAACAAATATTAAATCTTTGAAGCTATGCAAGCTAAAGCCTTGCAAATCTGTCTCGGCCTTCCCAAAACACGTCCACAGTGGGCACTCTAGCTGAGAGCAGCCGTGTATCGGCATCAGTGCTCGATGGAGGAAGTTTCTAACATTCTCCAACCACACTACCAGCGCCCTGTCACAACCTCCACCGCACCTTGGAGGTACGCAGCATGACAAATCAAGATCACAATCCCTGGCATCAACAGAAAAACAAACACCCCCAGTCCTGCACTTAAATACTTTGCGCTTGAGCACATCCATGGTTGCAACAGTGCGTACCGCCACATCTACACTGATGGCTCTGTCGCGTCCTTATCATCGGATATTGGCGTCTGGATTCCATGAACGTGCACCACAATTTCAGCGACACTCAGTCACCGCACCTCGACTACTGCTACTGAGCTGGCTGCTCTGCCTGCAGCATTTACTTACATTCTGCAACAACCGCCAACAGCGTGGATTATCCTCAGTTACTCTCGCGCTGCGCTACAATCGATAAATTCACCAGGAATCCTTCAGGAGCAGATCGTCGATGACTTGAACAAGTTACACACCGAGGCCTGTGAGCTACGTCACCGTGTTGAGCTTCAGTGGTTACCCGCTCACTGCGGCCTCGCAAGCAACGATTGTGCTTAGAGTGCAGCAAGGTCGGAGCATGGCCACACCTCCTTGTTCCTGCCCATACCTTTTTCTCGTAGTGATGGCGCGAGACTTCTCGCTACCAAATCCTTACAGATGCAACGCTCTTTGTGGTGTGATCCTCGGCGTCAATACAGAGCCCTCTTTCGCATTGACACCGCTTGTGAATTCCGCATGCCACGCAATTTAGATAGACGTGACTGTAATTGCCTCACCCAATTCGTCTGGACGTTCCCTTTACTAAATTCTATCTTTATAAAATTCGTGTATCAAGCAGCCCTCTGTGCCCGATATGTGCTGTTCCCGAGGATCTTCAACGCTTGTTCTGTCACTGCCAAATCATTAATACCCATCGCAAAGCACTGTTAAGTGCTTCAGGACTTCGTCAGAACGGCCCCGTGTACCTGGAGCATGTATTGGACCCTGGACTGATGCAACTTCGGCTGCGCGAGGGACAAACGCATTCTTAGTTTTTCTAAGGGATACAGATTTAGTGGACATACTTTTATAGTCATCTAAGGGATACGGGTTTAGTGGACATACTATGATAATCATGTGTGTTTGTGAGTGCGTGAGTGTTGAGTGTTTGATGCCACCTTTTTTTACCTCTTTTTAAGCCTCTTCTTTCACCCTCATCTGAAGTAGCATACCAGGCCCATAACCAGGCAGACCTCTCCATTATTCATTAAAGTTTCTCTCTCCCTGACTAGCGTGCGGTGTCCCTGTCGGGTGTCCGTCTTCCCCTGCTGCTCTTGCCTGTACTGGCGGAAAATGGCTATGAATATTCCATTCACGCGAAACTTCGCTGTGTTTGCTATGGCGAAATTTGCATCAGTCGCGAACCGCATGTACTGTATGGTCACGCGGTGCGGGCTGGGACACATTTTCTTGATTGTATTACTTTTAGTCTCAATATGATTTCTGTGTGGTAAGGTGAGAGTGTGCTGGGGGCGGAGGGTTCGCACCCTCCTCATTGTCAGGTGGCTTGAACGAGCACTTTTCTACGACTACTAGAGACACGGGCTGGCCGTGAGCGTTCTGTTGTTTGAGATATGCGTCGGTTTAGGTTTTATTTACTGTTCATTTTGGTTTTGTTGCGGTACAGTTATGCAAATGCTTGTGCGCAGCCCCGTGTGACTTGGTCCAGGTAAGCAGCCCAACCATTGTGAAGAGTCCTTCTGACATCTTTAAAATTTATGAAGCATAAAATAAACCTCTCTATTCACAGCTGGTGCTGTGAAAACTGCAAGTTACCGTGTCCTCGCCGACACGCTCACCCTACTCACATCGGGATCGGCGTTAGCACGGGGAGGTTGTGGTAAAGACTGTTCTATCGTCATTGCAGGTAGGTGTTGCTTTTCGTTCACCAAGCGTTGGATTCTATTCTCCTCCCGCCGATGCCGAGCGTGCAGCACTCAGTGTACTTTGCGCTGTACGACATATTCCAAGTACGCTTCAATCCCGCTATGAACGTCTCTAAAGATATGTATGCAGCATGCTCATCAAAATGCTCTAAGCTCAAGGTCACTTTATGCAGTGCTCGACAAGTTCTTCCTCGTTTTTTCACCTTGAAAAATGTTCAGAAGTGACAGAAGCGGCGAATAAAAACAGAGAACATTCTTTCAGTCCTGGCAGCGCCCAGCGCGCAATACTCGCCCTAGATGACGGGGCGCACTCGACAGCTCTAGCGATCACATGGTGGGGTCCGGCAGTTTTTAATTGTGTCAGCCGCGGTTAAAGCGGGGTAACGTGTTCATCCCCCAATTACTACCCCCACATCTGGCTCCCATAGTGGTGCCTGCTCATAAAACATTGAACGTCTGTCTGTACGGTTCAAAGAAAGCTCTTTGTCCGGACTTGTGAAGTGGTAGGCCTAGCGTGAATTGTGATCGCTAGGAACTGCGGCTTGCTTTCATGAGTGCGAAGTGTATTGCGCTGCAGCATGTTCGAACTTTTCGACGTGGTCAGCACATTTTTCTTCAAGTTTTCGCTTGAGTATCTTCACTACGAGAACCACTTAGTCCGCATCGAGGGAGCGCGAGGCCTAGCGCCCGCGCAGTTGCCGAGCCCGAAGCGAGTGAGTACGGAAGCCGCGTGGGTGGTCGGAGTTTTCTTTACATCTTTTTCTCTGCTCTTTGCTTTGAATCCGGGAGTCGCAGCTCCGTGAGCTGGCTGGCTTGGGGCAACGGGTGGCGCAACGAGCTCGCTGCTATTGCAGCTCACCACCGGGCGTTCTGACACCGTCCGATACAATGGGCGCCGACCGCTCAGAAGCTGCTTCCTGCAATGAGCGGCGTAGGACGACTTTACAGAGCTGATGTCTCGTCGGGACTGCGCGCACGAAATTGGCTTCTGGTCCTTCTTCTGTTCGTGGTCGTTGTCAGCCTGGCAGTTAGATTTGAGGCTTTTCGGAGTTGTCTGCACCAAATCCGAGGAGACACGGCCACCTGTCCATGGTGCTACGAGGGGGCGCAAATTGCTACCCACCTATTTTGTAACCTCGAACGAACTGAGCAATTATTTGAACTCAAGCAAGGGCTTTGTTCACTCGAACTTCGCATTTGTACAGCTGTCCGACACGTCTTGCTAGCTAGTTAAAGAGTGCACCACGAGGCCCTTGCGGACGCCGCTTCTCCCCATGACATAAGTTAAGGGCATGCGGAGAGTGTGTCGGAAATCTTGTAGTTCCAGTGGAGCCACCAAGGCTTGCTGTCTCGCTGCCGTCTGCTGCGACAGAGCGGCCTTTGTCCTCTTCAGTACTTCCATCCGGCGCAGCCGTGGCGAAACAAGACAGCAGTCAGCTCCGGCTGCTGTTACCATGGCGACTGGTGCACAAACCTGCCTTGCAGATTTCAACCAGCCTTATCTCCGCGGGCCAGCCGACAGGCAGTTCACAGCTATGTGAGTCATCGCAGCGGAATCTTTCACGCCACCTTTGGAACATTTAGGGAAATCTACTTGGACGCTCTCTGCATGACATCCACTGCAAGACCGGCCTCATGTGTATGAAGACCAGGGGACTCCTCCATAGCACGTATTTTCAGCCGCGGGGGTGTATTGTAGGTTGGGGGATATGGAGACGAGCCCTGCTCGACCCATTTGGTTTGCTTTCCTGCGATACATTCTTCGTAGTTAGTTACGGTAACCAACAAGAGAGGGCGCCTGCGCAGCGGACAGCGTGATTGCTGCGCATGTGCGCGGGGAAGACGACTCTCTCTTCGTCTCGTGAATTCGACGCGCCTTGATGTTCAGGCGTGGCGGTCCGCTCTCCGCCAGCTAAGCGAGGTCTTTTAATGTGAACATTCTCCCGCCAGCTCGTCCCTTCGGCCGCGAAGTTTCTGCCTTGCCCTAGCATAGGTAAAGGTTCGCGCGTAACCGTTCTGGTGAGTCAGACGACCTCAATTCCTTAGCGTATTTTGTTGCTAGCTAGTGTTATCGTTGCCGTAGCAATAAATGCCTATTTGACTCACCTATAGTGTCGTTACTTTGTTTCCCCCAGAGCAAGGCCCGCGGTGGTCGGTGTTCGCTCGATAGCGTACCTGATCATAGATGAGGCCCGGCTGTTTCGAATTGTGTCAGCCGCGGTTAAGCTAGAAGAACTGGTTTATTCCCCTATTACAATCCGCACAAAGTGTGCAAATGTTATTCTGATCGTCGAGTTCAATTACGAGAAGAAACCTTTGACTAGCGTAAAAACTTACTTTGCCATTAGACTAGTCATCATGAACTACGGCATGTATCGCGTCCTCGTACCAACTACGGATATCAAACACCAAGTTATGCTTCGCCTACCCTGCTTGACCAGTTTTGCGTCCCCAATTCATCCGATCGTTAGCGCTCACACCAACAAACAAAATGCTTTTTTTTTGCGAGTGGCTATGGACTTGTACGTAATGTTTGAATGATAATTTATGACGGTTTTATTAATTTACATGTATCTATGACGGTGTATATAGTCGCTGTTCTATATAAGGATCTTGCGACCCTTGCCGTTTTTATGCTGTGATTTGTTTGGCCATATAATGATATACCAAATATTCTTTTTTTAGTAAAACATAGCTCAATATAGATATTATTCATTTCTTTTTCTTCAAATAGTCTCAGGTGAACTGTTATAGTTTTGAAGCTAAAAACTCTTTGCTATCTCTACCACCAATGTAGCTCAGGGGAAGAGCGCAGTGTAAAGCCACTGCACCTCGGCTTTTTCCCCTTCTCCTCTCCCATGGGATAAACTTGCCCTAAATAAAAAAAAAACCTGCAACCTTGAAAACTCAAGAGGGATGGCTATGTCACGAGGGCAGCCACGTCAAGCCAGGCCGTTCTGAAGTCATTCGCTTTTCATTTTTAATTTGCGGTTAAAAGAAAACTAAGCCAAAAAAATGGTTTTCCTCAAATCCGTGATGTTTAAGCGCGATATCATGTCAGCTGAGACCTGTTGTTTTAAGGCTGAAAGATAGTGCTCACGAAAGCCTTGTGAGTACCAGCGTGTTCATTGTGTTCACAAAGGAGAGATCGTCCGCACCCACAAGCGACACCGAATATAACATTGACCACACGCGCTTCTCAATACCCAGTGCGCAAAATAATTTCAAGTGAATTGTAATCAAGTGCCTCTCATACGGCTGGTTGTATCATCGGGCGACACTCAAAAGGCGGTTTTGCTTGTCTCGTATTAGAGCACGTTAAGGAACTACGGCTTCCCTCATGGCCTGCGTATCTTTGGGACGTAACACGCCCATAAAACCTAAACCTATTAGCGAAAGCCCCGCTTCTCTACCCTTATGCTCTACTCGAGTAGCAAGAACGGCCACATTGTTTCCAAGAAATTTTTTTCAGCGAGGTGCTCTTAGGTGTGTTTTTTTTCCATTCGTGGGACATTAGAGAGGCTTAATAGGGCAGACACGTACTAACCTAGACATGTAGCTTATGCTGCAGCACCTATCTCGGCGCCTCTCTTCATCAAGACGCGCTTTTTTGCACTTTCTGGAGTGGAAGAGAGTCGTAACGTGACACGTGCCTCGACCAATTCAGGCGGAAAATAACTGATCGAGAACGGTGCCTACAGGCGTGTTGTAGTCAGTCCACGATCTTGTCGTGAAAATAAAAAAACAGCAATTCACTTAAGAGAGAGAGAGAGAGAAATAAGAGTGGAAGAGCAGGGAGGCAAACTAGGTGTCGCCCAGTGTTCTACCCTACACGTGGGAATGCGAACGAAAGATCTTTAAATTAAGTTCGCAGAGAGTAGGGTGTCCCAAGAATACTTCGATCTCCACAGAAATTGCTGTGAAAAACGGAACTTCTTCATTTAAGCATGCCATAGTTATGAACCTGCACGCTGCAATATTTGCAGAAACAATATTTTACATCACAGAACAGAATTATATCGAAAGCCGATTGTCCGCTTCATTTTTCGGTGTCTTCCTTTGGCATACACATTTATTTTGTGCGTTCCTCTGCTGTCGGCGTGGCAGGTTGCTTTTCGCTCTTCTACTGCCTGCCAACACGCCACCTGTCATACGCCTACAAATACCACTTGTCAGGTGGCGTGTTGCGTCGATTACGGCGCGGAAGGCGGGAACGGGCGCCTCTGAGCTGCGCTTTAAAAAGAATAAGAAAAGCCACCCAATACATTATTTCCCATCAGCATGGTTGGTTGGTTTATGGGGTTCAACGTCCCAAAGCGACTAAGGCTATAAGAGACGCCGTAGTGAAGGGCTCCGGAAATTTCGACCACCTGGGGTTCTTTAACGTGCAGTGACATCGCACAGTGCACGGCCCTCTAGAATTTCTCCTCCAAAGAAATTGCAGCCGACGCGGCCGGGATCGAACCCGCGTCTTTTGGCTCAACAGACGAGCGCCTTAACCACTGAGCCACCGCGGCGGCCCCATTAGCATGGATGCAGAAAAAGATTAGAAGAATCAATTAGGCGCCGTAATAACATCGTCTAAATTTACAAGCAGGAACGCATGAAGTATCGGTTGCGAATGGTCTACAAGCAGAATGAGGGACGAAAAGATGTGGCGCGCGTCGATATGGTCTAGACCAAAGCCGCTAGCCCTGACAGGCCGGAAACATTATCGCACCCTATAGGTTCAATATATCAATGGCAAAAAAAGTCGCGAGTACGATGGTTAAACGCTCCACATAAATGCAGTACACAATAAACTTCGGCGGAGAGAATTAAAGTACAGGCCGTTGCTCTGCCATACATATATACAATTTGGTGGACAAAACCTGAGGGCACTGCTGTCCTCCACGACCAACTACCTTTAAATTGCCACCTACAAAAGCCTATAGCTCGTAGGGCTCCCACCAGCAATGGCCTTTTTTTGGCTTCAGTTTAAAGCGGTTTCCGAAGCGCTCTGTTTATTTAGTTTATGCTCTCTATGCAGAGAAGAGGCAACCGCTTGGATCGCACAGAACGGCATTTTATATTTAGCTTGAGAGTCGGAAAGAACAGATAAAGAAATTGTGGTGTGAAGTCACTGATTAAACATGTGAAGAACACTCGATGTCACACTTACAGTGCAAGACACAGTGATGACTTCTGCCGAGCAAAGCGTACACTTCTACTCACAAGCAAGTGCGCGAGCTCAACCCGGAGCCTCCGGGCAGCAACGGTTGACAGCCGTAACTGATGCAGAAAAAAATTGCCCATGATTACGTCATTCCCTAACGCGAAATTTGAGCGCAGCTCATCAGCTTTTTCAGCTTTTCGACATAGATTGAGGCAAAGAATGCGATCAAGACATGTATGTGCAATTACAGACAGCTTCTAATTTTTCAGCCATGTTCCTTCTTCAAGAAACCCTCTACTAACAATAAAGTTACACTTGAGATAGATTACAGTAAAACAGAATTATTGCACCTAAAGTGCACTACCACAAGAGAGAGAGAAACAAAGAAAACACAATTTGTTCACTGAAGCTTAAACGGCGGCTCGGGTGGTCAACTCCCTTCTTACATAGGCTAGCTCCACTTCTGTCTGTTCTTCGCGCCAATGCAGACGTGCACATACGCACAGTGCCATTTGTGCAGTCTCCTTCTCCTTCTCGCGCTGGGCGCGCGCCTTCATTGGTCAATGGCCGGGACTGGCTTCTTGGAGTATCTCGAACTTTCTGTCGTGGCGCCGCCCCAGTCGCGCGAGCGAAGAGTTGGAGGGCATCTCTTAGCGCACGCAAGGCTACGCCCTCTCTGTCAACTTTGCGCAGAAGCGACTGGGACAGTCTAGAACAACCGACGGCTATCCCCCCGGGGGGCAGCCGCACACACAAAGCTAGTCGCTCTCGAAGGGTTCCTTCTCCCCCGTTTTACGACGTGCGCCGGCAACAGCCGTCCGCGCGGCGCTGTTTTTTTTTTCTTGCTAAGGAGGGGGGGGGGGGGGGGGAGGTTGGGCTTTTACCTTCCACTGATTACAACGGACAACGACAACGGCGACGCCGCGAAACGCCGAAACGGGAGGCTAAGTGCAGCGCTCTGACACCTCCTTCGGCGTCTTCAGCGCACAGGAGTGGTGACGCGTCTAAAGCAGTTTCATGATTCCAAACAGCGTACTTGCTCATTATGTAAGGGGCTCCGACAGCTAATAATGAGTTTTGGAAACGAGCTTGTATGTCTGCGTAGGCTGAAAAAAAGCATTTTTCAGGTCGGTACGCTGCTTGGCAGATAGCCACTTTTAGCTTTGCGGTACGTCACCACAGACACCACAATAACTGAACTCAAGGTATCGCCACCTGGTTTTCTAAAAGTAATTTTTTTTAGTCTTTAAACCGATGTTCTTGTTAGGCCTAGAAACTGTCGATACGAAAAACGAAATGAGTATAGCAGAATCGATGGCGATTCATTTTTTTAGGGGCAGGAGAAGGCGAAGTTAAAGAATCATCGGTAAGTGATACCGATGGCATCAGTCCTAAGCGAGAGGCCTCAGGTCCGAATTCGACGTCATGCTTGCTATGAAATCACCATTTGGCTGTGATTCGGACATATACAACTGTACGACGACATGACCAGCTTTCTTCAGCGCTTTCCATTGCATCCGAGCTGCCGCATTCGCTTCGGTCGTTGAAGCAAAACGAGAGCTCCCTAATGCAATGCTTTCAATAGAGACAGCACTTAAAATAGTGGTACTTGTTTCTCCTAGCCAAATGACCCCGTGGCTGTTCTCGGTGACTCCTGAAATAATGGCAGTTTCGAACGTGCGCTATAGAAATTCGCGACCGTACCCAGGCATTGCCGATAAACATCGCGGTCTGTCACTTTCTGTTATGCAGATATCAGGTCATTCTCTTTGTTTGTTACGTCGTAAATTATGTCAACTTGCTATTTTTTAAAGTGCGTAACTAGTACTGAAAGTCAAGAAAACTGTAAGCGGCGTCCCGAAGTCCTGGTAATGTCATAAGTTCCATGTAAGCCCGGTCAGGCGAATTGCGTGAGCAGAAATTTCTTTTACAAGATCGCACATTTTATTAATAGAACCGGGAAGCCAAATAAATAAAAAAGCGGAAATATAGGAAGCGAACAAACCAAAACAAGTCAAAGCAAGAGAAGGCGGTCACGTGCACATGGTGAAGAAAGCACCAACGCTCCAATCGAGGTTTCAAAATGTTTCAGTGGCCAAGCTGCTGGAATCCGTCATGCAGCTGAGTGGCACTACCCATCGTAAATCCAGCGCCTACCTTCTACAGACGAATGGCACCATTGGGCAATCTCGATGCTCTCCCTGCCCTGGCCAGGTGGGCCAGTAATGGAGTCGAGATAATAGAAGGATCAGAGCAAAAAACTCGCTGTCCCCATTCCCTTCCCATGTCCCATTTCCCTTTCCGCTACTTCCCAGGGGAGGTCAGGGGAGCCTCCCCGGGCCCGCTCTCTCGGCTGTGGGTCGCTAATGTAGCATTTTCCCTATTATTTTATTTTTCCACCCACGGGTGGTCAAATTACAACCTGCCTACGGGCCTCCTCTTTTATTTTTCAATTGGGTTAAGCCTGTTGTGTGTAAACGGTGCAGGCAGGGGCCTATTATTTTTATTTCCTTTTCGGTTGCCCCAACCTATTCAATGTACGTCACATTCGCGTACAATACCGCGCATCAAAAGACCACGCGCATGACGCCCTTCTCTTTGTTGTATGGCCGCGAAGTGTCCATCATGCTAGAAGCCTTGTTGCCCCATCACGGCCATGATCCCGAAGTTGGTACCGAGGAATTTACTCACGGCGCCGAAGAAGCACGGCAGATTTCGCCACTGCGCATCCGGAACCAGCAAGGCCGAGACGCTTGGCGTTACAATCACCGCCACCGAGTAGTGACCTTCGAACCGGACGACAGGGTGTGGGTGTGGACTCTTATTCGACGCCAAGGGCTTTCCGAGAAACTGCTAAAGCAGTACTTCGGTCCCTACAGAGTGGTCCGTCAGCTGAGTGACGTCCCATACGAATTTCTTCCCGACGGCTGTTCTACTACTCATCGCCGCCAGCAGAAGCCCGAAGTCGTCCACGTCGTGTGAATGAAGCCGTACTTTTCGCGCGAGCTCCGCTAGCAGCCTACCGTCACACCATCACCGCATGCTTCTTGTGACTGTTCATTTTCTTACCATCCTTGCTTACGAACTGCTTATTTTCTTCCATGGTCTTATGAATTGCTTTTCTTACCTTCTTTTCTTGCGCATGCATCAGGTCGATGTTTTTTTCATCATTTTTGCATCAGGTAGATGTTTGCGCATGCATCAGGTCGAAGCGGCCGCTGGGCGGCTGCTCTTCGCAAGTCACGTGCACCGGCGAGTGAAAGAAGAACAAGCTCGGTCCCGGCCTCCTCTGGCTGAGGACATCATCATCATCATCATCTGGGTGCTCTTGGCTTGCTCTCCGGTGCCGTCCAGGTCAACCACCCATTAAAGCCTTTCGGTTACGAGCCCCAACGGCTACGAAACAGTATAAATTTGCCATTAAGCTATAAAATAAAATTCACTGCTTTACCCCTGTTGGTTTTGATGTCTGCTAGGTAACTCACTTTGAAATTATTATTGTGAGAAGTAACCAAATCGCCCAACCAACAATATTATTACACAGGAAGGTCCCAGGAAGGTCCCAAAGTCGCGCACGGAAACGGGATCCCTCATTAGTTGTTGCGAAGGGGAAATAAAATGTACACAAAAGCAGCAAAAACAAACTCTAGTTTGAAACACAAAATGAAGAAAAAAAGCGCGAGATGAATACAAGTATCAATTCCAGAAAACGTATTTGTCACTTGCTCATGTAAAACCATGAATCTCCCGTTGGAGTTTCGTGTTGTCACAGCTGTGGATGTTGACGCTGTAGACTATATACTGCCCTTGTGATGGTCGCAACCTGCGCTGTAGCCTAGACTGGGCTACCGAAGAAGGACTTGGGTGTATGCGTATGTGTATTTGTCTCAGTTGGTATTCCAAGAGAAATTAAAGTGCGCGCGCCTGTCTACTGGCACCAGTCGATTCACTATCAATGCCGCATGTGAATAGAAGTGAAAGTGTGGCAGTGTGAGAGAGTTTGATAGAACACAGGCGCGCAAAAGCTCCTTGCGCTGAAGCGGCGATAACCATAAAATATAGCATAAAATATAGATCACAGACTGGAGTGGGGATGTCCTGGTGCGGTATGAACTCTCTTGCTTCATCGCCACGTCACCACCCGCTCTTTTATGTTTGCAGTGGCGCCCGTTCTTTTTGTGCATCGCGTACTGCTTCATCGCATCTGATTTCATCTCCTGCTCGAATAATACAATGCGGCGATTTTAGAACATTTATGAACATTCGAGTTGGGATGCTGTGTATATAAAAAATTTATAATTATATAAAAAATATACTCTCTATTTTTCACTTAGGTGCTTTATTTTGAAGCATGATATACACTATAACTGTTATTGATGTGTGCGCCATATATTCTTTTTTCTCTCTGGTGTTATTTCTTCGAATTAAATACACGAACCTGCGATGGAGAGCAGGCAGGAAGATGCAGTGCTCGACGACACACAACATAACAAACAATTGCCCGAAAAGAAGCCAGTCCGCTAGCCAACGTGTCGGAACACTGACTTGTCTGCGTCGATCATTACGTGGAGTGGTATTCGTTTGGGAGTTCTAGGCTGCCTAGCCTTGTCGCGTCAACTCATTGACCAAGTTGCATACTGTATACATAGCATTCCGCTCCGCTCGCTTTGTCTGGGAATATGTCTGGGACCAGAGGACGATACATCCTTTCTGGTGCCAAACAAAGAAAAATTTCTGTCTTGAAACTCTCGCTAGAAGACTGAGACTCCACAACCGACCCTTAATCGTTTTGTTCTATAAATATTCAAACAGAGTAAATTGCTGAGCTGGTTGGTTCATAATGCACAGACGGTGGAACCAGCAAATTCGATGCAAGACAAGACAAATAGGCACACAGACAACATTGCTGGACTTGCAACTGATTTATTCCAATGAATAAAGCCACATTTATACATCATTACTGTGCAAGCGCACACTCTTAACAAGGTGAAGGAAACGTTATGTACCCTTATTCGATGACTATGTCTGAAGTATCGCTTACGCTTATCAGGTTTTTTTTTCCTGAATAAAAACGCTTCCAGCCGCTCCTTCATTTTGTGCAAGTGTGCGCAATAATCTGTAAATGTAGCTTAATTCATCGGAATAAATTACTTGTAAGTCCAGCGGTGTTGTGTGTGCACCTCTTTGTCTTCTCCTGCTTCAGTTTCGCTGGTTTAACCAGCTGTGTTCTGTGAATACTTCGCTTTTGATGTGTTTATCAAGTTACACAGATGCATCAACTTTACAGCATATACAGATGCATCAACTTTACATGACCTGCCCGATATTCGAGATTTTTGCGTAAAGAGCTTTGCAGCCAAAAGCAGTGATCTGTATTGTTGACTAAACCTCCCACGTTAGTGTTCTAATTGTCAAAAGGCTTGTCTGGTTGCTCGCAAGCTCAGCTTCCACGGGCAGATGCTGAAGAATTGCGCCCTATTCCTTTCGTCCAATTCAATCCTATTTTTTTCTGTCCTCCTAAGGTTTTAAACAGAAGTTACCCTATCGCTCATTTTCTTGGGGAGAACAACTAATTTCTTCTTCAGACAATTAATTTTGCGAGGACTGTTCTTTACAGCATCAACCTCGGAACGCCACCGTCGCAACTTATAATAAGCCAAAAATTCCGCATTAACCTGATGCTGACTTAAGGTTTATTTCAATCTGGGACAGCCGTACGCGGCCGTAGCAATGCGCTTTGTTATCCCACTATCTCTGTGGACTTGGTCGATGTGGGTGTCGGACTAAGTTCTTTCGCTTTCTGACAGCACTTCCACTCAAGCCAAGAGGACTGGCATCACACGTATAATATGATTACCGCATGAATTAATCGCGTGATAATAATTTTTACCTCTTAAGACCACCTCCATAGCTTTGCAATCTTTGCGTAACTAACTTGCCTGGAGGTGCAAACGGGGTGCTGCACTCACGCATTCCGAACGCCGTTAGTTTTAAACGTGTGCAGCACATCGGGGTATTGCTTCTGCTCCCCGTATTGTTTCTGGAGCGCAGTGTACACATGCTGCAGTAATGTTTCCCGTGCCCTTCAGCACCACGCTAACGGGGGTCGCAAAGTGGCCTCCCGGAGAATGCGCAGTACTCGACAGGTGCCAGTTGCCGTCGCATTCGTCTAGGCGACAGAGTCAGTGTTCCCGGACACGCGTTCGACGAATTTGCATGCTTGGAGCGCATTTATTTCTGTTCTTTTTTTTTTTCAACAAATGTGCAGGTGTGGGTCCAAACATCGAGGTTATCGGTAACGGCACTGTAGCGCCGACAGGATGTTGTAGCGCTGCGCAGTGCTTTACTGGAAACGCTTAAATGAGGGGTATTTAGCTTGATGCATTGAAAACATATTGCTGCTCACAAAATAACTTTAATTGCGCTATTAATAGTCTCCTTATCCACTTCTTACCTGGAAAATGTAGCAGTGGCGCAGGGTTTTGTAGCACCAGCTAGCACTGTGAGAAACTTGCAAAAAAGGGTACTAGTTGGTATTGGAGCTTGTTCGTTTTTTCGCCTAGCACTGCAAACAATCTCCGGGATCGGAAGGAAGCTGTGCTTGCAGCCTGAGTAGCCGACTGGAAGCCGACCACCGGCAAGTTCAAGATTTTCTATATATGCACCTTTTAGTAGCATGGCCGGTTAGGCCGTGTAAATCGAGCGTGCCCGCCTCCTGTCACCCGAGGGGTTAACTGCCGTCTTATCTAATCAAATTCCTTAGAACTACATGTTCTATTTTGAAGTGCGTAGCGGCAATAACCGGACCACAATGACATTTGTCTCTGGATTGCTTCCTCGATATATCCTGATATGCGCCTACTGCACTGATCTGGCAATCATTACGTGGTTTCTACGTGACGCTAACAAACTTCAATAAACAGTTAAAAACGAATTAAAATCACCAGGCCTGTTTTGACTTTTTTTATATTTGTGTTTCGGCTAATAGAGAAAGACGGTAAGATTTTGTGATATATATTTGTCCCGATGGAAATCGGCGATCCTCTAAGAAAAACATATCTTTCTCTCTTGATTGGCTAAAAGCCATATTATGTTGTTCTTATAATTGCAAGCAAGTTTGAATTTCGTACTAGGGTATCCATTTCTCCTGGTGTCACAGGTTGCCGCGCTTGTAGCTAAACAGATTATATTGGGGGTTCATGCGTCAACGAAAAAAGAAATGCCTTGAAGCAGCAGTATTATTTGTTTTGTTTTAAATATCGATATGAGCAGCTCACTCCTATGAGAGCATTGCATGCACTGTGCTCAGCACAGATATTTTTAGTGCCTCGCTTTTCGGAATCCTCAATCGTGTGAACCCTTTTACGGCTAATAATTGATAGTGGACTGAAAATAAAACTGATCAATTTCAGAAAACCACTCGAAGATGTTGATTTTCCTAGGTTTCTGTCAATGCGGTACTTTTTGCTAATGTGAGCCTATAAAATATAGCATCCACGCCCGGTATTCAGGCATGAAACTGTATTAAGCAATGACGCGGAATTCTCAGGCCAGAAAATTTGAACGATATAGCTTTACACATATTCCACGCCAGAAGTGGCACTTATATTAGACTGCGGAACATGATGCTCAGTGCTCTTGGCGAATCTCCTACAAGGTGCGGTACAACATCATTTTGCTTCGGTTCCCTCTTGAGAATTAAAAAAACAAAGGATGAGTTCCATAAATGCGTGAGAAACTAAGGACACGGTGCATACATCTACATTGCTAATTAAAAGAAAACAGCTAAATGTTAAACATTTTTTTAATGAAGCAGTTGAGTGTCTACGTTTTGCACAGAAAGCAATACTACAAAAATGGGACTCAACCTACGAGGAAACAAAAAGAGGGTAGAATTATGGAATACTAAGATGTATAGAATACGCTTGATTTGCACCTCGAGAAAATGAAATAATTGCTATGTTCGCGCGATCTTTATTAAACTTTCAGACGGTCACATTAGCGTGAGACTCTTAAAGGAAGCAAAAAAAATGTTCAGGGAAAAATACTTGGAGTACGCCTAAATTCATTTTGCTCATTTAAAACCATTTTAAACATTTTTCATTCTTTCCGCATTAATGATAATGGCCTTGATGTTGATCGATACTGACGATGTAGAGTCTTTAAATAATACATATTACAGTACCAGCAAGCTAAACCGCGTCAAAGGGATTGCGTCACTCAGAATGCGTCACTCCGTTCCCCACGTGACACTCTGCTCTGTCCGCGTTGCAGTACCGAAGTGGAAAGGAGCGGCGAGCACCGCAGCGCGGGAAGGGCAGAGATCGCCACGTGGCGCCATTTCACTGATGTCGCTCTGACGTCACCACCGGCACACGTGGTTTTTGAATGGCCCGAGAAAAGGTCTAAGTTTGTTTAGCCACAGCGCAATGGCATTACCGTTTTCGAAATATTAAAAACTCAGATGGCTAATATTAATGGCCGGCAACAAATCTCTAATCGTACTAAGGCATCTAGCGGTAATAGGTAAAAAGTGAGCTTTCAGAATTTACGTAGTCATTTTACATGTTGACATCATTGGCTTGTTTTGGACGTGCGCCAGCGCTCGTACTACTAGACAAAAAAAAAAGCTTCCATTTACCTGAATGAGTGTTTTTTTTTTTAAACTTAGCGGTGGGCTTCTCTGAAGCACCTGGATTTTGAGAGAGCCCATGGTGCTTCTCTAAAAAACCTGTCACTCAATATTCCCATGTTTTATGTCCACATTTGTCAAACAAAAATTTTGAACATTGTAATATTGTATTGTAATGTTGTGGAAATATGGATGATAATGGTCTATTTTTTCGAGGCGCAGAAAAATCTCTTTTTTAGCATTTTCCATCGCTCAACTCGAGCAGTTAAGTCTGCCATAGAAAACCAAAGGGAAACGTTTTTAAAAAGTAGAGCAAAAACGTAAATAGCATAAAAATTCAATCCTGCTGAAAGAGGCATGCGGATAGAGTGATTGTTAAAGCAAAATCTTACAATATATCAAACATTTTTTTGACGTAGTCTTTCGCGGCGAATAGTGCTTTTTTTCCCGAATTGCTGGGTATGGATAGTAAAAAGCATTTTTACGCGTGGTATTTTTCAGCTAGTTTGCCAACTCTCAAAAAGTCATGCTAATAAATGTACAAGTAGAGATGGAAAGCTCTTCAAATATTTGTGGTTATATTGAATCGCCTATGTCACCTATGAAAGTGCTTGCCTTGCACACACCAATGCTGGCGTGTGGAGGTATCACATTTCACTGCTTTCATATACTTAAAGAGGAAGCCAAGAGTCATTCGAACAAAGAAAAGCAAATGTGATTTTTCTTGCATTGGCACTCAATAAAATATTTTTGTATATTTCGTTTTTGCATGAAAGGCAATCACTTAAAAAGTACAAGAAAGGAGAACCACTTGCTGCCGGTGGGCATCAAAACCCACGACGTCTGCAGCTCAGCCACGGGAGGGAGAGGGCGCTGTAATAGTTTATAGTGTATTATCGGTGCGTGTATCCAAGCCAGCACGTGATGGTGAGTGAGTATTCACCAGCAGGAACCTTGAAGACTAGAATGGATGCTGAGCGCCCTGTTATACCTCAAGTGCCCCGTTAAATGTGATCGGCGGATAGGGGGGCGCTGTGCAAGAACATTTTTATGCTACCTATGACATTAATATTTCCAGAACCGAGCTCTTCAGCAGGAAAAAAGAAAAGAATGAGCCCAAATCACTTTCAATAATGCTTTCTCGAACTTCAAACTATTTCAAACAATGCTGCGTGTAGCTGTTGCTCGTTTCGTAAAGACTGCTGATTGTTAAAACTAACAGGGAGCGGTATTGGCTTCTCAGATGTTAGTTTGTTCATTAGCGCTGGCATTGAAGCCAAAAGGTGTCTGAAATTGAGCACGAGGATTCTCTGTACGGCATTCAGATTTAGAGCTGAGAGCGACATAAATTCTTTCGCTGATTATTTGGCAAACACGGAACTTCATATATATCACCCTTACATTCTACCCTTATGAGCTCAGAGGTTCTGGCAGTCTTTGTGCCGCAGGTAGCTTAAGAGAGTTTTCGAATAGTTGGAGCCCTCACTATTCGATACGTTCCACGTCACAGTTGAGGCAATGGAGGATGTTCCGCATCCACTGCTATGGTCGAGGGTGGCGCTTATGAAGACGCTTCTAATAATTACCGAAATATAGTTATTTGCGAAAAGCCGCCACGCTGGCTCAGTGGTGATGGTGCTCGGCTGCTGACCTGAAAGACTCGGGTTCGATCCCGTCCGCGGTGGTTGAATTTCTTTGGAGGAGAAATTCTAGAGGCCCGTGTACTTTGCGATGTCAGTGCACGTTAAAGAATCCCAGGTGGTCAAAATTTCCGGAGCCCTTCACTACGACGTCTCTCCTAATCTTAGTCGCTTTGGGAGGTTAAACCCCATAAACCAAACCAGTTATTTGCGAAAAAAATAACCAAAGGTTTTCTGTAGAGACATAAAAAAATAACGAAAAGTTTTCTCTAGAGACATATCCGCGTCTCCGTGTTGTGCGTGATACGTGGCGTTCAGCTGTGTCAGCGTGTGATGGTAGGGCAATTTTGCTAGGGATTCCTTATTTCCGTTAGGATGATTTACGTTAGACGTGCTGACAAGTTGCGCTGAGATTTTCACGATACGGCCATTCAGTAAAACCAAAAACACCTTTAGTATTTCGTGGTGTTTAGGCGATCTTGTGTTGCGCGGACCACGTGGATAGGAATAGAAGGGTATGCACAAAGGTAAATTTAAGTGTGCTGCTTGAGTGCCAAGAGTACGAAAACTGGAATATGCAAATAGGCACAAGATTTTAAAGCTGTGAACAGATAGGAACTGGTGAATTCTTTTGGCTGGTGTGAGTAATCAGCGCGTGGTTTATTAGAACGAATGAAATGGTAGCAACCTGGAGTTGCTCCTTGCCGGACCAGAAAAAAAGCTGCAGCAGGATAGCGAGATACTGGTTGTGCAAGAGAAATTGATTAGGGCAGAAAGTCAGCTGGCAAGCGTTTCCACTTCAAAAAAAAGAACAATGAACACATTGGTGGGAGCCAGGAAGAAATGCCGCCCATCTACGCGGGTGAGGAGCAAAAATCGTTGAAACGGAGGGCAAAGCAAGGCTGGTGTGTTCGTGCGGCAACGCAGGGTTAGAAGAGCACAGAGGCTGTTGTCGAGGAAGGTAAGGTTGAGGCCATCTAACCAATATTCGCTAGTGATTGCACCATAGGAAGATGCAAAACACTGTTTTTTGCGTGACAGAAGAGCAAAAGTAGGCACTATGCAGGGTCGCATACCGACTGACGTAATGAAGAATGCGAAACTGTGCTGGAACTTTGTGATGAAACCCTTGCGGGTGTAAAGAAAGCAGTTAAATCTGGAACAATGTTTAAACACCATCTCAACATGAAACGAAAGAGGAACACTGATTTTATGAAGCGTTAAGTCGCAGTGGTAACAGAAGATGTGGACTATTTAGAGCACTGCGCGAGGGTGCAGTGGATCCGGTGATCACATATGCGCATGCATTATAGTGCTCGAAACCTGTTTGTACTACAAATATTAGTGTTTATCTAAGCAAATGTGGGAAGACTAGCTTTAGGGATTCATGTAAGTGGCAACAAGGGAAGCTTTGCAGACAGAAATGGGCTGGTCGTCCTGTTAGGCACGGAAGCAGACAGCGAATTGTCGTTGGAGGAAATCTAAGAAATATGATTGAGAAGATATGGGCAACCAAAATATTTATGTGCCAGCAACAGGATAAGACAGGCGATTGAGGATTAAAACTAACAAGCATGCGACATAGTACGGAGGCAACAAAAAAGAAAAAGAAGCCGTCACGAACATCAGAGACGTAGTTTGTGTGAGGATAACAACAAAAACAAAAACGACATAGTCTGCGAAGCCGAGCCTGCTTACTGGAAAGAAAAATTGTAAGAAAGTAGCACTGCGTAAATGCAGCGCTGGAAAGTACGAAAGCCGGAAGGAAGCGTTCGTTGGTAACTCAGTAGGCTGGTTCAGGTTGTTTTAGAACCAGGCAATATGGAAGCAAGAATGACCAAACAGCTAATATTTGTGCAGCATCCGGGAGCAGCACACAGACTACTAAAAACGTTCTGGTACGCAGTATCCATGCGGATATTAAACATGACATTGTGAGCCTTCTAGTTTCTTTGGGTTTTAGGGTTAGCGAAAGGGAAACATACATCTCAGCAGTAAGGACAAAGGAGGCAAGACAGCTGCATTAGTGGCGTAAAATTAGAAGATATAAATTGCACGAACCGTTACGGAAATGAAATTTTTATAGTTTAAAACCTAACGCCTTGACACTTCAATTTACTTATAAAGGTTGCACTGGCCTCTGTTATGATTCAAATTGGAGGCGATTATCTATTTATCTATTTAAGCTAGGCTGCACCTTGAATCAGGAGACTCGAAAGTATAATGTTGGATGGTCAAGGTTATAGGTCACTTAGAAAAGTGCGGTACGCGGTATCCGGAGTTCATCGTTTCGAGTGCCACCCACCGAGGCTATGACGCTTTATTTTCTTACACTTACTAATCAGTTACACATAAAGTAAAAAATAACTACATTGATGAATTCCCAATGGCCAACCAAACAAAATGCGAAAATTCTGCGTGTGCTTTCGTTGGTTAAAATGTTGCCTTAATTTATGTATACTATAGCGTTGAACATGACTTGCAACACGTCTAAAATGAACAAACGGACGTTTTACGCTTTATAGAAAATCAATTCACCTTCACAGTGAGAAGTAAGTATGCACGAACATTCAGTGTACGTTGTCAGTTGCATCGACCGCTAAATGTTCAATTTGCAACCACACTAGGCTCGTAGACCTTCAAGAACTTGGATCTCATCACACCTTCCATGGTGCAGCTCAAACTGAGTCAGATAGCATGACATAATTAGCCGCTTATTTGCCAATGCTTCTCTGCTCTGAAGCAGAGTGAAAGCCAATGGTATAACAGTAAAATTCTTCGCGCTCTCTACAATTTCAGTGGAGATATGGTCGGATGGCGAGGCCAAAGCCTTTCTTGGTTCGTGAGTGGCGTGGACAGAAGTTGTATACAGGCTCTCCGCGAAAGTGTGTGATCGAACTGTCAATCATAAGTAAAGAGAATTGGGGTCTCAGCCACGACACTTTTTTGTTTATCGACACTTGCAGCTGAATAAAGGCGTGTCTAGTGAACGCACATTTCTTAAAAAGATATCTTCCAGATATGTACTAACTCCTACACGAGTAATTATGAGCTTGTTAATTGCAGATGTCGCAATCAGTCGAGCGAGTGCCAAATTTCCTCCGTTTTCGGTAAATTTCCCCAGTGCTTGACGTGCAGTCGCAGCGCCATGATGCGGCACCCGCTGAAAACCCCCTGGCTATGTACAGCACTGACCGAAAAGATGGCGCACGTGACGAATTGCGCACAGCTTTCGCAATTCCGCACGTATGCAGACTTAAGTGGAACTCATAACTTTTTGTTATGCCGAGGCCTGAGGAAGGGAATAAAGTATTCGTGTGCTAGCTTGCATCGTTGTCAGCACAAGGTGAGCTTGATAGAGATTATTTTGTGCTTTAAGCTTGTCGCATATATAGGACCTGTGGGAGAGCTGAAGAAATTTTAATGTCCGCAATGCTGCACCCGAAATCGCCGTTTGTATCTTTTTCTTTGCACGTGGGATGAACTAGTCCTCCCGGCCAAAGGAGGAATTGAAAGGCTAAAGGCTTTACTGAGATTGATGTAAGTCCGTGTTTCTTCGTAGTTTACTGTCTACGCATGTGAAGACTTAATTCCCAAATTTCCAGTTGTAGGTATATAAAATGCGCCTCACAGCTTTTGAATGAAAATGTCTGTCTTTTGGTGTAAAACCTTCAGGCGCGCCTAGGGTGCAACTGTATCTCCTGCTAAGTATCTCCTCAATGATTGCAGGATGTGCCTTTCAGAGATTACAACGCAGCACCTAAGTTCAACGGAAGGCAAGAAATCCTTTAGTCTCCAGGCCATGGATTTCGGTACACTACTGGTAGCTTCAGCTACTTATCTGCTAGTTTGGCTTCTGGTGCGGAAATGGCTGCGCCATCGAAGGCTCCCTCCGGGCGCTAGGCTCCATCCTATGCCACCGAAAACATCATTCCTGGGACATGTGGAGATGAACCAGCCTGATTTTCACCGCAAGAAGGCACTGGAATGGGCATCGCTCTATGGACCTATTTACAGGTAAGCGTACCAAGTAAAGCTGGTAACTAGTAATAATCTCTGACAATTTTTTTTCCGTGGAAATAAGGCCGCCTTGCGCATTCACCACCATCCAAGTGGAAAGCGTGGTTTAAAAAAGTGATATATTGGCTGTCTACGAATTATTGGAGTTCTTGGCAGGAGCGGTGATGTAGACCAGTCCATGTCCTGGAGAGATTGATAATAGCTTTGAGCAGACTTGGAAGGCACCAATGGAATCGTTTGACGTGACATTTCCTCTCACCACGACCAACTGAAGAAAAATAATCTGGCAACAGCAGGGACTACTTCGAAAAACATATTTACCTCGCATGGTTCTAAATATGCACCAAGTTATAAATGCGCGACGAGAACTAAGTATGAAGCTGTAATCCTGCAGCCTCCGAAACAAGTGTTGTTTGCAGCATGGCGCGCACAACATTTACGCTCTATGTTAAAGGTTTCATTTAATTGAAAGGTCGGCTCGAATTAGGTGGGGCGAAGGAAAAACAAATAAATATATTGTCACTCTGCAAGCACTGCCTAAGAAACAGTGCTAAAAAATTTGACGCCCTCAGCACCATCAATATCCGCCCCGTACTCATAATCGCAATCATGAGGCCTCTCAGGGACATATTTCGCTACCAAAAAACTTTTTTTTTTGCTCTAGTATGCGCCTTTAGGACAAAAGAAAAATGTTTTCCAGCGGGAAAGTCAGGAAGTGATTCTTTACTGGGATATTCATGCGTTCGTGCAAAGTGTCAAAACTGATGAGCAAAGTAAAAGTGACAACTGATGGCATGCCCAGTAAACGCCCGAAGAATCATAGAGCCACTTCGCGTTTTCAATATGCACACTGTGCATTAAGCTCGGAAAAAAATTGGAATTCCTCGAGGTAATAAACTTTGCCAGTAAAAAAATGGCGGACGACATGCTACCCTACCCACACAACTGATCTATTTCTGAAATAAAAGGTGCTAAATTACTTGGAAAGAAGCTAGGTGCTGACAACTCTAAGAAAAAGCTTTCAGTTCACTTTGCACGCAATTGTATACAAGGCGCCCTAGATGGTTAGCCATGCCTGATAAACACCGCAAATGCTTTAAAATCTGAATTCAGTGCTTTCTTTTTGCTTATCATGCTCACAACTCCACCTTTTTTACAAGTGCAGCGTCTTGTCATTTCAACCAATGCTTACAGAAGAAACACCAGCGCATGCAAACTTCACAGCTGCCAGTTGGTCGCGAATCCTAGGTGAACCAAAGAAGAAACAGGGTGGACACAGGAATTCTTGTAGCGGAATATACGTTAATAGGAATGGGAAACTCACAGAATAGCTGGCAGGCTAATGAATGCTGTTCCTGTGCTCCCTTTCTACACGAATGCATGCATGGTTCGATGTGTCATTCTTTCATACATGCATAAGCACTGACAGCAACCGACACACACCTTTACTCTGCCACTTGGCTGTGCTTCTACTTTCCTTTCCTGTCTGCGAAGCCGTTTCTGTTTTGCCCGCACTTCCTCGGTGTGCACTCTTGCTTGCTGATTGCAAAGCCCGACATTGCTCAGGGCGCTGTAAGTCTGTTGTCTGACATCTCTCCCTCTGGCAGCGAGGAGGGTCGCATCCCTGCTGAGGTGTCTGAGTAGTATTAAGGCGGAAGCCTTTAATGTCTCATCGTTGTAAGCAGCAGTTGTCGACAGAAAATGTCACGCTTTTCAATTGGTGGAAACGGTCGTGACGTAACAGTGCGCGAATTTCAAACGGGGCCAATTGCACTTTGGCTAGTAACCATGCAACCAATTGAAGGGATCGTGTAGTGATGCTCCAAGTAAGTGGGACTGAGCTTAGTTAATTGCTTAATTACCTATTTAGCCTATTTAGCTGTACTAGTCAGGCCATATAAATAAATAAAATCGATTAAGAAATTGGTCGAGCTCAGGAATCGAACCCCGGTCTTCGGCGTGAGAGACGAGCATGCTATCCACTCCGCCATGCCAGCTCGATGGTTTGGAATGAACAAAGGCGCGTCTAGTGAATACGGTGTCTTCACTCACTCTCATCCTCCTCCATTCCCTTCCGGCGAGGTTTAGGTGTCCACCGACAAATGAGAGACAGATACATTTCCTTTCCTCAAAAACCAATTTACCGACGAGCGAGGCGTAGAACCGAATGGGCGATGGCGTTCTATGGACTTCTTGGCAGCGTTGCATGACGCTGTCGCATTCCACTCTTAGGGGCGAAGCTTAACATCTTAACCACACATCAGTGACCACACTTTAGGTAAAAAAAGTGCCCCCCTGAATTTTGACGGGTGTCGACCGAGATATGTGAGACAGTTACTGCGTAATTTCCTTTCCTCAAATACAATTTTCATTTTCTTCATTACAGGTCCTCTTTATCTATCTTCTTTCACTCCCACTTCCTCCCTTCCTCTACGGTGCGGTTCAGGTGTCCACCGAGATGACAGAGAATTACTGCGCCATTTCCTTTCCTCAAAAAGCGTTGCGTTCAAAGGGCAAGCCATCGCGCCGAACGGGTGGTGGCGTTCCGTGGACTCCCTGGCAGCGCTACAACGCGCTGTCGCGTTCCACTCCTAAAGGCGGAGCTTAAGCGTCATTAATTAGCTGTAATTAGTATTCAGGCATTAATAAGTAATTAACAATTAATTAGTGATTTTTCATCGCTTAGTAATTAGTACTCAATTATATGTGACGCCACCAGTGCCACAGAAACAGCTAAGGTGGTGCGGAAAACGCTTCCGCCTCTACCCACTTTAGACAGTCAAAGTGCCCCCTGAATTTTTTATGTTGAAGATACACTGAGTTCGAAGTGTATTGCTGCCTCTCCCTTACATAGTAACTTCTGCTGCTACAATAAATGAAGCGGACAGCTCTGCTACTCTGTACAGCAACCAGAAACAGAAAGCCCTGTCGTGTGTGGAACATACTGTAAAGAACCAGTTATGTGGCGCTTGTAGTGCTGCATTTTATTAATGCGGTTAATGTTCAGCAACTCACAGTGCTAATTAGCGAAACGGAGTCAGGTGAGCGCATTGTCTGCTGCTTGCCGAAATGCCGCGCGCTAAAAATTTATTCAGAGCATAGTTTTTATGCGGCCTAGTTAGTATCTTCCCAGGCATGTGTATAGTGTTCCACATGCGCAAAAATGTGCGGACATATGTATAACGAATTCTTGCAAATACGAGGGTGCGTCGTTTCGGCCATTACATCTATTTAAAGACAACATCCTATTAGAGTTATGTGTTCACCGCTGCATAGAGCTGACGGAAAAATTGTAACATCGCGACTTAGCTCGCCGCAATTAGACGGCAACTCACGCGACTGTCGACCAATATTGTTTTTATCTACGCGTAGGTAGAGTCGCGAAAGTAATGCTAGCTATATCTCGCTCGAATAATTCTCGAACTTGCTGCTTATCCTACATTATAAAGGTCGACTGAGCCACAAGAACACACAGAGAAGGCACTTCCATAGAAGATAATGTTCACCGTCTTATGTATTGCTGTAGTGAGTTTCTAGTCGTGTCTAGTGATTTTTTTTTTTCTGTGCAGTTTGATTTGTTGTAGATATGATAAGATCCTCACCAGTTGAACAGATATGTGCCATCTGACGGTCTAAATGATTCAGGCCTTCCGTTTTTAAATACATGTAATCATATCTTCGTGAAGCTGTCTTTTGCGCACTTGGATTCATGCTTGTATTGATTGAAGAACAACATAATGCATTCTTCCGGTCGAGGCATCTCGGTGGTTGACGTAGTACAAAGACGAAATTGTTGCTAACGTCTATCCTTTCTTTGCTAACGTCTATCCTTACTTTTCTCTCCCATCAGCATGACACTTTTTTGCGACCACACCACCAAGCCTGAAGTACTGTGGCCCATGTCAACGTAACCTGTAGGATTTTTACGCGAGGATTGAATGAAGAACGGGCAATATCCCCCTGAGACCATGAAAACAGAAATTTTGGGCACCTTGAAAACGAAATCACGAGCGAAGAATTTATTGAAAACAAAGGCTAATGTAGTATAAAGTTGTTCCTCTCACGCTTTCTACCAATTTCTCCTATGTACGCCGTCAATACATTCCGAATAATTGGTATTTCTTTTTCTTCAAGACCTCTCAAAACTATAAGTGTCAGTTTAATGTGGCGGTCGGAAAGAACGAGCGCATTTGCGAGCATCTAAAAAGAAGACAAATCATTTCTAGGCGCTTAACACCACACATATGAATGAAACCCACACAGATAATTTATTTTATAGACGAAAGGTATAACTTGACTGTGTGCTTGAAAGTTTCATAATTTTGTCTGCTTTGAATATTAGCTCCCAGAAAGCCCAGATTTAAATACAAAGAAACATAGTGTACACTTGTTTTATGAAAGAGAATTTTATAACCTAACCACTTCGAAAAAATTCACATGGAAGTTGCTTTTCAGTAACGCGAATATTTAGCGTTAGTGGTGGTTTAAGACAAATAACGGTTGTAGTGTTGTTGCCTAAACATCACAGGATCACCATCCATGCTCGAGTGCATATAGTGCAACTCGCGCTGCCTTGCGCACCATGCGCTTTCTGCAGAAGCTCGTTATTTTTCTTAATACGCACACTGCCACAGTCGGAACGATGCTAAGTTCGTGGAGTGAGCCATCGCCGCTGACTTTCCCGTCATAACAAGAATAACACTACGTAAAGATAATCACACGCGCAATTGTTGGGATGGAAAGGTCTGTGTTTTGGATGGCTCTGACGGCGACGTTTCTGCAATTGAGGAATGAGCTAAGAATAGCTAAGACACTGACAACCTGATTCTATTTGAAGAGGCGATTTACTGGTGCTGACAAGACCACAAGTTCACGGACCAGCTAAGGGGGATCGGACGGGAAGAGACAGCCGATTCACCTCTTGAGTACAATGTGCAGTTAGAAAGGGACAGTAGTCGGCGGCCCAAAGCTAAGCAGCGAGCTAAGAGGTAACGCACGTAAATTCGGCGGCGTAATCTGGAGCTTGGTTTCGAGCAGGATATTAGGCGTTAGCTCGTGTAACTACGGTTCACTAGAGTAGTTTAGTACTTTTGCCCCACCATCGGGAATTATAAAGACAGGCTATAATTAACTGCATCACCGGCTAGGGAAAAGGTTTCATTGGTCGTCTACAGACTGGGCTAAGTTTTGTTGAAGAGCTTGTTTTATCACATTTAAAAATTGAGCGATCAGCGTTTGAAGCTTTAAATAAGTGTCCGTTGTAAGCAACCACACCTCTGTCAATGTACAATGTGACGGACATCCTTCTCAAACATTACGCTGAAGTCGTTAGTGCGATTTTTTTTTTTACCAATCTCAAGCCTCTAGACTTTCTTCGAACTTGTCGGAACCATATGAACAGCAATGCACGGCAAAATGAGTGACGACAGCTGCTTTGAAAGATGCGCGCACTACTTTTGGTGAGCTTCGAAAAACCCGGCTTAGCGTAAAGATGGAATGACTGGAAAATATGGCAGAGTCGTTTGCCAGCAATGAATTGGCAGTTTTAAAGGAATGCTTGAACGGATTTTGCAAGCGCGAACTTCAGGGAATAATTATGATGAATATATATTTCATATTTCATAACAACTGTGGCTTCACCTCGTCTTCAGCACGAAAAGTAGCCGCGTTCAGTTCCAAGGAAAGATTCCAGAGGAATGTTGGAACAAAAAGACTTTCTTAGGGGTGCTTAATCTGGAACACCAGCAAAAATATGTAGCATGCTTTACATGCTTATGAATGTTCATATAGTGTTCAACACCTCGGCAAAATATAAAAATTATTTGCCATGGAATATTCTTTTAGTTTGGCGATTTTTTAGGGTTGGCGCACTGTTCTTTCCCTGTCTTCAAAAGACACATAGGGGATTTTATCGTAATCTTTTTTGCGCTTTTCATACGAACAGGACCCTAAATTGTTAGTGGAAAGGTCTGCGCTAGGCATCGCGTAGTCTTGGCCGTTATAACATTTTTATTTATATTTAAAGAATGATCTTCAATATTAGTAAAAAACTTTCGGCCCGACGATGTGGTGCAAAGTTAAAAAATTGAATAAACTGGTCTATTGCGCAAAAATGCTAGCGCGTACGAGTGGTCTACGGTATCCTTAATTATACTGTTTAAATTTGGAGAATTTATTGCGAACATATTTATAGTTATTTGTGACTATATTTCTCAAAAACACTAATCTGCGCAAGCGCCAGTGTTTTTTTTTTTGCACAGAAATAACTGTACACTTTTTCTTTTCTCTGATCGGAAAGCGACGCATTATATAACGCAAAGAAAAGATGTAGACCCACCATTTATGCGTGGTCTTATCTGAAATCTCCCTAGTTTAAATGTTAGAATTTTACTCTGATGAGGAATTCATGTGAGCATTTTATAGGTGCCTTAAGCTCATGTGATATCAATTGTGTTTGAGGCGACCATTTCAGTTTAGAAGCACGGAATCATATAGCGGCTGGTACATTCAGGCATTCTTCAATCCGCAGTGGACAAAAGATGAGCACTGATTTAGCGTCTTTAAAATTTCTGCGAAGCGTACGGCAATGGCGCGCCCTATAATACACCGGAAAAACATTACATGCAGGTCTATCCTTTATTCCTTAGAAAATATTCATTTATTTCTTAAAATGGTGCTTCTGGTTTCTTCGGTGCTCTTGTAGTGGTGAAATGCATATGCGGCGAGAAAGAATATTCCACATATATCGAACGGCTCGCATCATTTTATATATATTGCGCGTGTAGACGGCAAAGAGCTTTCGGCTTTTGTATCATTCTGCGTTGAAAAGTGTTGCTGAATACCTGCTCATAAGCTAGGCTAGAGAACGGTAATGTCAAACGAATTTACTTCGCAAGATCGAATTTATTTTTGAGAAATGAAAACTGAATGCCTATGTTCTAAACACTTGCAGTAGCATTCGATAACACTAATTAGGTGGCAGCGGTACCTACTCGTCGAAAGGAAAGTACTGGCTTGGACACTCAGGTGGTCCCTGAGCGTTTCCTGCAGTGATACCTGTGACGATCGCGTGCTCACACTCAACCAGTGGACTCCTCAATAACCCTCTTTACTTGTCACAACTTCCATCCATGCCCTGCCCTCTTGGCTGCTGCAGCTCATGATAATCTGCGAATAGACAGCGGTATCTATATACTGAATGAAGCCCAGGGTCGAAACTCTCTTTCTTAACAAAACCTTATGTAACTCTCTTGCAAAAGTTACAATATATAACAGATACCACATCGGATGTTTCTGAGTGCCAGGTGGGGCCTGAGCACCTTAACGCATTGCAGTGTAATTTTACATTCTGTCACGCCGTGGAACGTTATACGGAGACTAACCTGGGCATTTGCATTGATGAGGCGAGTGGAATATGGTGCTCGGTGGCTGGTGCAGGCTCTGAACGAAAGACTACTTTTAATCTGATAATTTCCCGGAGGTGAATCCACAGGAGTGTGCTTTGTAAAGGACCCACGCGAGCGAGCTAGCCCACTCTCACACACACACACACACACACGCACGCACGCACACACACACACACATACACACAAACAAACAAACAAACAAACACACACAACCCCCCCACACACACACAAACCCCCACAGACACACACACACAAACACTCACAAACAAACAAACACACACACACACACTCACAAACAAGCAAACACACACACACACACGCACAAACACACACACGCACACATGCGGTTACTGCGGCCAAGTTGTTGACCACACCACTGCTATTCTTACAACTCAGCTAATTCCGCACCGGGGTTCGCCGAGACCGCCTCCGACAACCGTTGCACCCGTGCCCTCCTTGTTCCGGGAAGCGATGGATTTTCGCTGCGCTCTTCCATGCCCCTTCCTGCGCCACAAATCCGCCTCTCAAATGCCGATGCGGTCTCTCTTCGAATGAACCAGACATAGACTTTCCCCAGCCTCGCTCACCTCCAGACAATCCACCCAGCCCGCTGTCGCCCTGAATGTTCACTCTGTGGGGCTCTAGCAACGCTGTATCACACTATCGGGGCTGCCGTGCTATTCAAGCGGCACCTCGTATACCCATGGCAACTGAAGCGTTCTGGGAGAGGGTCATTTCCGTTGGAGGCCTGGAGGACTAGCGCCTCGGGTTCGCCGGGCTGAACCAGCGTCGCGGCCTCTTGGATTCCTCGGTGTCATGGACCTAGGGCTCTAATCCTTGTCCTACCACATGTACGTCCGATTAAGGCAGGAGAGGTTTCCCATCTAGACATTGTTGTAATTCCTTTCAAGTATACAGGTTTTTCCAATTCTCCAAGCAGTTTAGTTCCGGCTCCTACTGGTAATTATTTTCCAAAAATGGGCACGACATTCATAAATATAGCCCCTAATGAATTTCACTGGTAGGTAAAAATGAAACCGCTGCAAGATTCTGTTCTCACAGAATCCTGACAATTCCAACACAACGCTTTATCCCGATGGAAAAGTTTAAGTTAACGTTTTCTTTTCTTTTTCCTGTTTTTGCAGACTAAGGCAGTACTTTACAGACGTGGTGCTCGTTAACGACCTGGAAAGCATGAAAAAGTTTTGCCGTGCAAACCAGTTCACAGACCGTCCAAATATAATGAGTTTCGGCAGCGACTACTATGTGGGTAAGTGGGGCAAATAATGCGCCATTTCACGCAGTTATATGAATGCTAAGCGAAAATACAGAGTTCGCAAAACTATAAAATCAACAATTTACCATTGCGAATGCATGGGCGTTCTAAAACATGTGTGAAAGTTTGTTGTCAAGAGAGATGACACGCGCTAATTTATTAACCATTTTTACATATTCACATTAAATGTCGCGACTTAGTGCCAAATCATGGTTACCAAACGTTGATTCAAAACCCAGCGCACTGCGAGATTACTAGGCTGCTTATTCAACATTGTCAAGAAGCGCTATAGCCGCAAGTTCACCTTGTAGCTTGGGGTCCCCATAATATGAATGGGTCTAAATCACACTCCTAATCTGCCAATCGAACTGCAAGTTAATTTTAACAAGCTGCTCTATTCATGTTTCCACGTGTCCGCCTCTTTATCGTAACTCGTCCTAGAGCTGCTAAATATGGAAATGAATGCTATAACAAAGCAGCTATACTCTCCCGTAGTTAACAAGTGTCGACATAAGTGAACGGGCACGGAAGTTCTGAGCGCTCTGCTGCTCAGTGGCACCCAGCCGGACTAGGAAAACGCTGAAACGGGCCGTGTGCAAACGTGTGTCTTCCGAAAGCTCTGCATGCCTTGCATGACCACGGTCTCTGTTTTGCTCTTCTTAAATCGAGAACGAGAAAAGTTTAACAGTGTCGCCGACACGTGCGCAGCTGTAAATTCTTGTTAAGGTCATTTGCACCTTAAGAAACGGATACTTTTTTGCGGAGGATGTTCAGCGCTGCTACTGTTTCTCAACGGTTATATTCAAGTGGACACTTTTGGCATGAAGAAGCGAGTGCGTTGCGGGAAGCCCCATCGCAATCAGTCCGCCTAGCATCAAAGTAGAGTAGCGCAGGTAGTGTACAGGTTCCTGGATATTACCTTGGCATCGCCTCCTGCTTCGTTTGCATGCGCCTTAGGGTCGGGTGCATCGGCGCTGTGCGTTACGCTGGTGCTATCTCGTGCGTTCCGGATATGTATGAACGACCGTGCAGGTAGAGATGGCCACCGCTGGCGCCTTTATAGGCGACGGTGGCAGGGCAGTGCAATCTCGAGCTAGACTAGGGACTTTCAGAAATATTATGCCTAATAAGAGTTGAGTACAGAACTGCTGCAGCAATGTGTTGAAGTTATATCACTTTGAGTTCTGCTGGTAGCTTGCAGTCATAATTGAATGAATAGGTCCAGGAAGCACGCGTCTGCTGCCACTCGAATCCATAGTTAATGTTCTAAAAGGCTACGCTGTTCATGTCATCACGTAACGCCACTATGACCTCAGTCGGCTGACAGCTGCTAATTGTGGAAATAGAATCCCTTATTAAAGCTACCATAGTCTGCCACAGTGTACAGGTACAGAAATAAGTAATCATGAAAAGGCTTTCCAAAGTGGTACTCAGTACCACCTACCTGCGGAAGGAGAAAAGTGAAAAGCGCTGTTTGCGTGCCCATTGTCGAGCCCCTCCAAGCGCTACGAATGCCTTTCCTGCTCGCTAGGTCGATCTTGCGCTTGTTGAAGAGTTCACGACAAATTGTTGGGAAGTGCTGCCGATATATGTACGGCGGTTCCTAGCCCCCCAAGGTAGGCTAACCTCTTGCCAAAGATGTATGATGCTGCTACTTCTTCGCATCGCGTATGTTGAAGTCATCCGCTCTTAGCTCGAAAGCCGCATTATACGATATGATTATGAAATAACGTGAAATCGCGCAGAACGTAGTATTGAGCGGCAACACGGCGCTGCAGTCCGCTTCTCAGATGCCTTGCAATTAAACTGAATGAACTTGCAACCTGTGTGACACTCCACATTAGGTTCGCCTAATTAGCGTTGTTTATCAAGCGCTAAAATCAAGCACCCGGGTGATTCTGTGGCTCCTACTTGCAGAAATGCTACCGCAGAGGTTGGGCCGAAAATCAGAAGTGTGGTAAATACTGTCTCGAGCCATTTATTCTTGGCAGTATATACTGGCAGTATACACTGCCAAGAAGAGTTGCTGCTTGGAACTCTCGTTGTAGACATTCAACGTTCAATGAGAACTTATTAGCCACAATCCACTCGGTTTTTTGTGCTTGGCGCTGTAGCACTGAACTGTCAAACTTCTGAGTAGAGTGGTGTAATGTTCAGTCTGTCCCACGCCTGCAAATGAATCCGTCTTGAAACTTGCTGTTTTTTTTGTGTTTTTGCTTTGAGTTTGGGAGACCGGGTGGTGTTGGGCGAGCTGCATATATTTTTAAGTATTTCCATCAGTCGACCCCTATCCAGGGTCTATGCCCCCCTTTGAGTGTATTTGAAGCCAAATATGATTGGGCAGCTAAACATGATTCCCACCTATTTCATCTGCCTCGCATGCAGCAGGAGCGATAAGGGCGACTGGTTCGATTCCCACTGCCAGCGGGAAGGGTTCGATCCCAGTCCCCAGGTCTGGCGCCCGGCTCATTTTGGGTGAAATGCATGAGAAATGGGTTTGTTACTTCACCTGAAGCAGAGGCAAACGTTTCCCACGGCCTTAATTGGCCAAATTTAAGATGGACTTGCGTCATAAGAATTAATGTCCTGTAATCGGAATGCATTCTTTAGAAGCCTACGAAGCTTGAGTAGCGACGATAACGACAACATTTCGCCAGAAGGCACACGGGCGACAGTTGTCGATTAGTTATACTCAGCTCAGCTCCATTTCAGGTACGTGTCACATTACGGTTCTTTTCGCACTCCAGAACGGGCAAAAAAACGCAACCTGAAGAAGCCAGGCGTCTAGATAGGTAATGTTGCATGAGCGCAGCTGGCTCTGTACGATACAGCTAACGTTTTTTGCTGGCTTGAGGTTGCTCAAGTTTACTTTCTATCGCAGGAATTGCGTAGCCACAGCGCAGCGTGGTAGCTGCTTGGCATATAATCCACTTGTCACTGATAGTAGGCACCTCGTACACCTCGTACACACTTGCACCTCGTACAAGTGTGGACACCTCGTACACCTCATGTATATACGCTCTGGCACACTCAAGGGAGCCCCATTTGAGGCCATTTGAATTGCGACGCCATGCGGCGCTCCGCACACCCTCAGTGTAGAGGCGCAGCACGACGGCGTCCTACGTACATGACAAACCTGTGCTGCGATTCGAGAAATGCTGTTGAGCGGCAAAAAGCAGGACAGAAGTACTGGCAAATGCTTGAAATTTCCATGTTCGCATATGACATCAATAGTTAAAAAATGAGGCGACGGTGTCTACGTATAGCCACCTCCCCCCGCCCCCCCCCCCCCCCCCTCACCAGTCCTCCCACAATATTAATGAAAAGATGCAGTTCGCACACAAAGACTTATTCTTTCATTGGGTCCCTATTCAAGTTTAAAATTACTTTTTGATATTATACGCCAATATTAAAAGTAGTCACAAAGCAAAAACGAGACCTGGGAGCCGAAGGGCAGAAGTGCTTTGCGCTGTACTTTAGCGTGAGTGCATATGAAACTAAGGCCGGAGCACTCGCGTTCAGCATGACGGCGTTGTTCACCGTGACATAAACTGGGACCAGTGTCACTCGCCTTAACTTTAGTGTGATGCTTTCATAGGCAGCTGTCCCAACAAATAACGTTACTACTGGAAAAAATGTTCCGTGAAATTCTTCGCAATAAATGGTGAATTTTTCGTGAACATTGTTTTCATGACCGCCGGTGATGGTTTCGGTTTATGTTCATTCAGCGTAACTGAGGATGCAGGAAAAGTAAGCCTGCAGGATTTCACCGCTTTTACGTGATTAATATTCGAGTCATGCGTGCACCATGCAAGCTGTTGATTATTGCACTGGTCATGGGTTTCGCAGTCGATAAAGATTGTGGAATATTTGCGCGCTGATGACCGCTGAAAACCACCAAGTGCTAAAAACTCCACAGTTTAGGAATCCTTGTAAGTGCCTTCAAATACGCCATAGAGGTAATGTGGCGTAGAAAAACTTTGAGTGTAAAATAATCAGTTACATGCATGTAATATTTCAGGGATTACGTTACAATCCGGCGATCTATGGAAGACGAACAGAAGATTTGTTATGAGAATGCAACATAGCATTGGGTTCAGCGCACTGATGGAGACACGTATTGCGGTAAGGTGTATATATACTGTGCAGATTAACGAAGTGTCAAAATTTGATCAAAGTTGTTTCGAAAGTCTGGGGAACAACACAGTGTACCCGCAAGTATATGCCAATAAGAAAAATGCGAAGCCTTTATTATACTCTGCTGCGGAGCGCCTAAACATCAGCGAAATCTGTCTCCGTCCTGCTGCCTGCCTTTTCGTTATGTTTGAAATCCACTGTGCTTTTTTTGCGGCCACAAGAGCTGCCACAGCGATGGCAACGGATCCACGGTTACGTCTGTAGTGTTGGTGCTGTGACGACACGTGACCACTCCTGACTGTTTTTCTGCTCTCGCGAACACCCAGTCGCGGGACCATTACATTCATCTATGTTCACAGTATCCACTCTGAGTCGGCCGGCTGGGTTCCGCACGATAGCTTTCGCTGTAAATTTTGAAGAATTTTGATGCCTTATGGGCCTTGACGAAACACAGCAAAAAATTTGGTGAATCTTGAAACCGTGTCATATAAATGAGGTGTGAATCGCATGGGACTGGCTGAAATTCAGCCGCTGTATCATTTGGTTAATGCTTCGGAGCTATTCGCTCCTCGACGTGCAGGATAAATCAGCCACTCGCTCATGCGCTTACGGAATAAAAATCACTCCTAAAAAAGGACAGAGGAGTAGTTGGCTCAAACACATTAAGAAGAGAAAATAAATTGTGATGGAGAAACGAAAAAAAAAATGGGATGACTTTTTGTTCTTCTCCCTCTCTGCGTGTCTGCTTGCGCTTGTTCTGGAAAAACGCATTTCTCTATAAGGGTGGATAGCTGTGCAAGTTCGTAATAGTTCATTGTGAATGGTACAGCGAAAACAGGCTAAAGAAGAAAAGAAAGAGAAACCACAGGGCTCATCATTGGTGCTTTTTTTTGTTAATTTGTCTGTTTAGCGCTGTACCACCCACAATGAGCATTCATGTATTTAGCATTTCACTTGTCGACATTTTTGTTCTCCTGTTAAGGTCGTTGCTATGCTCCCGACCACAATATGCGGATAGTAATCAGTAGCCGTACATTGTCAGTTTACAGCTGTGGGCAATAAGTACTGGCCAGGGAGGGAGGGTTTCAGAAATAATGCCGAGATCACAGCCAACTACTGAAAAAAGTATCAGGTAACGTTAAGAGACCAAAAAACAAGTGGACAGCTTATGCATGAAATGAAAGTGAGTTATATACTACCTGAATTATAGATGTGTACGGGATAATCGATTATAGTCAATGGCCCCTTAGAGTAACAGAGTGGATTCCAAGAGGGGGTAAACATAGGAGGGTAAGCTAGAAAAGGTGTTTGGCTCATGGGATGAGAAAGATTGCGAGGGAAAGATGGACACAGCTGATATAAGCCATGAATTACTAGGGTTCACCATTAGCGCAATTGATCTGGATGTGCACTAAGTGTGGCTGATTATGTAGTTGATGGTGTTGAGTATAATACGTTTTGAACAAATTGCCACTAACACGAAACAAAGAATCGGGCTCAGAATATAGACTCGTTCCAAGTGGAGATGTAGCAGTGCTGTTCAGTTACTTCCACAAAATTACTGAGCTCACAACCAAGCGCTTCTACCCTTCTTCCACCCTCAAAAGTGTATAAACACTGGCTAATAGAAGAGCAGGAAATTCAAGGGAGGATCAGCCACAAGTTCTCTTCCCTCAACGCCATTTTCCTAGCAAAAGCCGTTTAGGCACCCTTTTTGAGGCGGAAGCGGTATAGAATCTCCAAATCGACCAGGTCGAGTAAAAGTGATAGGGTTTTGAGGTAGTTAAACTGGCTAGACGTGCAAAACATGTTTAGCCCCGTTTACTCATGGTTTTGCTTAGGCAGGTTGTCGGCATGTCTGCCAACGACCTTAGCTCGATAGTAGGATTAGATTATGAAGATTTGCAGTGCGCAGCACATGTATCTGTTGCAGTTTAATACTAGGCGTGATCGGCTGTGGAGATAACGCACTGCTTTCCTGCAGCGGTAACGAAGTTGATCTGTTCGCGCCACCCCCGGTTGGACACCAGGCGCAGTAATATTTATTTTAATTCTTCATGGGCTGTCACTAACTACGGCTTTGCCAAGATCATTCTCAGTGTCAAGCGTCCTACAAATTCGGTGAATTGGTTAAACGTCGTGCGCGATATGGTGCTTTTGCCCTAAAATTATCCAGCGTTTGAAGCCTAGCACCAGGAGCGGCCGGCGCTACCACCCACTCTGGCAACCTAGGTGGGCCACCTAGATTACGTCATAGTCCTTCAATGTTTCTATAGTCATGAAATGACTCTGCAACGCTATGGGAGAGCTTCATAGGAGTCTGCTAGGAGTCCTGTGCGGGCAACAACAGGAGCAAGCCGGCGTCTGTACAGCGGCGACACTACAGGCGACGCCGGTGGGGTGGCAGCAGCTATTCTCTAGCCTGATTTTACTTTCGTTCCCAAAAAAGTACAGCGCACGTGTCGCGCTAACATGCGACGCCGACGGCTGGCGCCAAGACATGACGGGTTGCCGCTCCGCCTACAGCGCTACGTGGAAAAAGGTCTCACCGTTGTGCGTGCTCAATGATTCCTAACAGCGTGAAATATATATATATATATATATATATATATATATATATATATATATATATTGTAGGATGGGGTTGTGGCTGAGCAGAACCTAGGTCGCTTTGCAACGTTCAGCAAAGGTGCAGGCCAAGCGTTCGGGCTGCGAGCGAGCCTCACACCTCAGGATCGTCGTCTTCTTTCACTACTACAGTTCACCACAGTGAGCGAGCACGGCTGCTACACTACAATTACCCCCCGGCGAAAAAGGAGGCATCCTGCCGACTTAGGGCGCACAGATGGTAGGCGGATCGTAGTACGGCTTGAGACGGTCAACGTGCACTGTTTCACGGCCACGACGGCGCGCATCTTGCGGCGGCGAAAGCGGTTCAATGATGTAGTTGACTGGAGAGGTCTGGCAGACGACACGGTACGGGCCGTGGTACTTTGAAATGAGTTTTGTGGAGAGACCGGGACTGGTGGAGGGATCCCAAAGCCACACGAGCGAGTCTGGGGTATAGGACGGAAGCGGACTGGTAGGGGCGCGAAAGTGCTTCTGGCGATTCTGATCTTGCGTTGTGAAAGAGCGGGCAAGCTGGCGGCATTCTTCAGCATAGGTGGCTGCTTGAGAAAGGGTAAGAGACTCGGAGATATCAGGGCGATACGGAAGCACGGTATCCATGGTACAGGAAGGCTCGCGGCCGTAAAGAAGAAAGAACGGAGAGAAGCCAGTTGTGCTCTGTGTGGCAGTGTTGTACGCATATGTCACAAATGGGAGAATGCGGTCCCAGTTTGAGTGGTCCGAGGCAACATACTTGGCGATCATGTCGGTCAATGTGCGATTGAAACGTTCAGTAATGCCGTTCGTTTGAGGGTGGTAGGCCGTAGTAGAGCGGTGAACAATGCGGCATTGGCGAAGTAGGGCTTCGACGGTGTCTGAGAGGAAGACACGGCCGCGGTCACTCAGAAGCTCCTTAGGAGAACCATGGCGTAGAACGAGATGATGCAGGATGATAGACGCAACGTCGGGCGCAGACGCGGATGGCAAAGATGACGTTTCGACGTAGCGGGTAAGGTGATCGACTGCCACTATGACCCAGCGGTGTCCAGCCGGAGTTATGGGAAGGGGCCCGTAGAGATCGATGCCAACGCGGTCGAATGGGCGCATGGGGCAAGGCAAGGGCTGCATCGGAGCAATGGAACGGCGAGAAGGGGTTTTGTGGCGTTGGCATTCCGGGCAGGAGCGAACGTACTGTCGAATGAAACGGTACATTCCCCGCCAGTAGAAGCGGAGTCGAAGGCGCGTGTAGGTCTTCACCACACCGGCGTGAGCGCACTGGGGGTCGGCGTGAAAAGAGGCGCAGATGTCGGAACGCAGGTGGCGAGGAATGACAAGGAGCCATTTGCGACCGTCGGGAAGGTAGTTGCGGCGGTAAAGGAGGCCATCCCGTATTGCGAAGTGGCGGGCTTGACGACGGAGAGTGCGGGTCGCAGGTCGCTGAGATGGTGTAGACAGGAGAGCGAGGAGGGAAGCGATCCAGGGGTCCCGTTGTTGTTCAAACGGCATGTCGGCAATATCAAGGGAGGACGCATCAGTGGTGGCGAAAGATGTGGAGTCTAAGTCACAAGGTAGCGGGGACCGCGATAGTGCGTCGGAATCAGAATGCTTACGGCCAGATCGATAGATGACTTCAATGTCGTATTCTTGTAAGCGCAACGCCCAACAAGCAAGACGGCCTGAAGGGTCTTTGAGGGACGTCAGCCAGCAGAGGGCATGGTGGTCGGTAACGACAGAGAACGGGCGACCATATAGGTAAGGTCGGAACTTTCCAATAGCCCAAATTATTGCCAAGCACTCCTTCTCTGTCACGGAATAATTGCGCTCGGCCTTTGTCAAAGTGCGGCTGGCATACGCAACAACATGTTCGGCGCAGCCGGGCTTGCGCTGAGCCAGCACGGCACCGAGGCCCACGCCGCTGGCGTCAGTGTGAATTTCAGTGTGCAGGCTGGGGTCGAAATGGCGGAGGATCGGCGGGGACACAAGCAGGCGCCGAAGCGTTGTGAACGCCGCGTCACACCCTTATAAAAATTTCTATAGAAAGTCCATAGACTGTCTATAGACTTTAGTCTATGAAGTCTATAGACTGGCTATAGACAAATACTTTAGACTGGTCTATAGACAGTCTATAGATTTATGGCCATACACTTTTAGTAGACTTTTGTCTATAGACAGTCTATAGACAAATGTCTACTGAAAGTCTATAGGTCTATAGGAAGTCTATAGACACAGGTCTATAGACAGTCTATAGACGATCTATAGACTTATGGTCATACATTTCCTATAGAGCTGTCTATAGACCGTCTATAGACACTTGTCTATAGACGGACTATAGACGACCTATAGACTTATGGCCATAGACTTCCTGTAGATTACCGTCCATAGACAGTCTACAGACAAAAGTCTACTGGTCCAGTAGACATATGTCTATAGACTGTCTATAGACATTCCATAGGTGTGTGGCCTGGCAGTGCTATAGACCTTCGTCTATAGACAGTCTATAGACCTCTGTCTACTAAACTATTAGTAGACCATTATCTATAGACTGCATATAGACTGTCTACAATAATTGAAAAAGGTCACCAGACAGAGTTCACACATGAAACAATCAATATACTTACAAATTTAGTTTATTTCCAAGCTATCCAGGCTGGGAATATGCAATACATGCACCATAAGAATGCACCACAGTAACATAAAAGTTGAAAATAACAGTCCGGCTAGTTTCCTCAGAAGCATTCTTGTGGCCTGTTGTCGGCAGTAAATCGTCCGGGCATGTTTACCTGTACAGCACAAAGGAAAAAAATAATATAAGAGGAACTGAAAAAAAAAATTCCCATTCCATCTCTGCACATGTGCTTTACAATGGAAGGCATATCCTGGCTATGCCATTCTAGAAAGGCGATCTTGATCTTTTGGTTTGGTTTTATGGGGTTCAAAAACCCAAGGCGACACAGGCTACGAGACGCTGAAGTGAAAGGCTGGGGAATAATTTCGGCCACCTGTGCAGAGTACACAGGCCTTTAGCATTTTGCCAATATTAAAATGCGACCGCCTAGGCCGGAATCGAACCTGCATCTTTCAGGTCGCCATACGAACATGACATCCACTAAGCTATCACGCCGGCTCAATCATATCAGTAAATACACGAAAGATTATATGCGTCGTCATAAAACATTGTAAGAAAGACCCCTAATCCCTGGAGCACTCTACTCTGAATACAGTACTGATACTGATTTCTGTATGGCAATACTGTTACAGCCAATACTGACCTCTTTATGGCAATCCTTTTACATTATTTGTAACAGAAGACTTCGAACAATTGTGCCACATATCTGCATTGACTCGCAAGGAGCTGTTAAGAATGCCACCTCCATAAAATACAGATTCTGTGCACCTCACACAGGGATCCAAAAAGGAGAATATTGCAGCATTTATTCTTATAACCGCTATAGAAGAAGCGCTTCAAAATACCCTGCGTGAAGCCTGGTACACCCGGCCAAATTTTTAACTGGCTCGGGTGTTGCATCGCTAAATGCACCTTGTAAAAAAGGTGCCTTTCGGCTACACTGCTGGCATATTCATGCTGTAATTTAACGAGTGAAATGTCATTTCGTGGTTCCTTTTTGTTCATATAATGTTTGAGTGCAGTACTTGCGTGTTTAAATCAACATTATCAGAAACATTCGTCTGCCACTACGAACAGCTGAAACAAGCTGCATACGCAGAAATGGATCTGGTCCATATGGCCTCATTCTCTGGGCAAAGTACGACTCCTTTCATGGCGGACAAGTCGTTTAGCCAGATTAGTGCAAATGCGCCACCAGAACCATTGCTTCGTATTTCGCTTGTTTCGGCTCTTCGTATAGCGGCAGACGATGAATATTTTGATACCTTTGATCTAAACACGCAAGTACTCCACTCAAACATTATATTAACAAAAAGAAACTATGAAATTCCATCTCACGCGTTAAATTACAACATGAATATGCCAGCAGTGTAGCCAAAAGGCACCTTTTTACAAGGTGCATTTAGCGATGCAACACCTGAGCCAGTTAAAGATTTGGCCGAGTGTACTTAAGCTGATACTCAGACGGGCACAAGCTATACAAAACCAGCAGGCAGAAGCAACCAGTTCACCACAGATTTGCGCCTATAACTTGAAGCACAAAGACGGAACAGCATACTCATACATCTGCGCGCGCTCTTAGAAACAAGCGGGTTGCAGCGCTTCCATGCCGCGCTCATTATTCAGAATACTAATACAGCACAGAGAGGCTGCAGCTGCGCCGTTTCAAAAGCAGTCGCGAGGTTGAGACAGCAAATTACTGTCACGATAAAATGCCGTCTGAAATTCACTTAGTTTTTCCTTCAAGTGCAGCCCCAACAGCGCAGTAAAGAGGTGTGTTTATTGCATGGAGGGAGCCTAACCCAAAAAAATCAGCGAAAGCATTGAACGTGCTCAAAGTCGGAAGTATTTCAATGAAACAATTACAGGCGCAGCTATAATAACACGAGAGCTTAATTTAATTTTAGGCGCAAATAAGCGGCGAGTCACATCGGCGCTTTCGTAACGTAGCAGTCTGAAATCAGAAACACATACTTTGCCTCTAGCGCAAATGGTATTCGAGAAATCTGTGCACGCGTGAGCAGGATTCATGAACGAACCACTCGGAACGAAATGTAAGCCACCTCTTGTCGAGCCGACCTTTACCCAGCTTTCAAAATGAAGTGCCCGCAAGCCAGCGGCGGCGGCACACGGCTCTGATGACAGACACGGACGAATCCATACGTGTGCAACGAAGGGGAGATGGGATGGAGCTCGTGGGTTCTTCGCGGTGTTTGAGCACGCCGGCCATTCGCGCCGGCAACGAATTGTATTCACCCATCACACTACAAGCATTCCTCCAGCGCCGCTTGACTACAACTTTGACAAACGTCTCGCGCTCCAGTCTATAGCGTTACAAGACACCTTTGCTGAAACGTCGGCGTCCACGACGCGCACCGAGCGAGCGTCCATACGTAGCAAGCAATGCACACCTCCAAAAGAACAGCACTCCATGGTCCAGACAGGCGATAACACAAAGATAAGAAAAGAAATGTAATCCACCACTGAACGAGACTGTATGAAAGTACGTTTTCGGAGGTGCAAAGTAAATTGAGCTCACACGGCGCTAACTAACACACAGTTCCATTTCGGCCGTCATTCACAGGCTAAACATTTCTGGCCGCGCATCTACCTTGAAACACGAAAAATCTAGTAGACAGCTCGCGAGGAGCGGCTTATCAGCAAGGGCATCGCACAGACTGCCTTTCCGCGCGTTAGTAAAGACAGCGGCAAAGAGATAAGCGGCATTAGTCGAGGCTTCCGATGGCTTCCGCCTTAGAAACGAAGATAGGACGTTTGTAACTGCGCACATAATCTGTTCTGCACACACAGCTCTGCTTAGAGTGGTTCAGGAGACCAAATGAATAAAATATAAACGTGTAGACTTACCGTAAGCGGACGATGAAGCTGGATTTTGAAGAAAACGTAATCCGTGAAAAACACGCCAACGCCATTGATGCAGCCGCGCACAGGGTTGTTTGCAGCCCGAAAAATTTTCCACCGTCTCGCGGTAAAATGGTCAAACGTGAAACAGAAACCCATTTCACGGTCGTATCTTTATCGCTCGCACTCTTGCCGTGCGCAGCTTGATCTGATATCCAAGACCACAGAAGGCAATCGGTTTATACGCTTAAATTCTTCGCTTACCCTCTAAAAATTTTATTGTTTTCGTGAAAACAGAACCGAAATCTAACTTCTTGTCGGTATACGCGCCGCATCTCCCACCGAATAGTATGCGGTACAATTCTCAAATAATATTATAAGGTTACGTAGCATAACGTCTTTTTTGCGTGTGTTCGTGTTTAGAGAACTGATATGCGCCACATCAGCGTGTCATCGGCTCCGAAGCAACAGGTGCAAGGGTAGGAACGAAAAAATACTGGCTTTGTGATTGTTGCGTCGCAGCACTTATTCACGTGAATACAAACTGCAAAGGTAGAAATGGCAGATGTTAATCGCAGAGAGGACCAGGATCTTTGAGATTAATCTAAGATGTTTCTAAGGGATGGGCGCTTCCTTGAATGCTCACACCCGTATTTCCCCCTTTATTTTCAGGACGTTTTAAAGAGAAATGATAAAATGATAAAATGTTTCTGATTTCAGCACGTTAGACAGTAACGATTGAAAGATGGAATCAAATTTTGTCGAGCGATTCCTTTAAGGGACAGCGTATTCGTTCGATGTAGTACTGTTTGCGGGCGCCCTTACTTCAAGAACGGCTGCTTTTCCTCGGCTTACTTGTTAGCATTAAATATTTAATTGTATTGGCAATATACGTCACGGTATAACGAAAAGGAGCTTGTCAAGGCTCCTGAAAACAATATACAGGATGGTGTTGTAATGGCCTTACGCAATACATTTTAATTTCCGTAATAGCGAAAGATGTGGGGGAATCCCGACATAGTTGCGGTCACTAGATGCAGGTCCCCTCAGCATACAGTGCAAAAAGAAATTCACATTGTTCTGGACTTAGTCGAAGGTCAGAGTATCGAACATTGTTAGATAAAATTACGATTGTTATAGACTGGTCTATAGGCAGTTGACTATCTATAGTGTACAGTCTATAGACGAAAGGAAATTGAGGTAGTTGTAGACTGTAGTCTGTAGAGAGTCTATAGACCGTCTATAGACGAAAGGAAATTGAAGCCGCTATAGACCGTAGTCTATAGAGAGTCTATAGACCGTCTATAGACGAAAGGAAATTGAAGCAGCTATAGACCGTAGTCTATAGAGAGTCTATAGGCCGTCTATAGACGAAAGTAAATTGTGACAGCTATAGACCTTAGTCTATAGACCGTCTATAGACGAAAGGAAATTGAAGCAGTTATAGACTTTAGTCTATAGACAGTCTATAGACAAAAGGAAATTGAGGCAGCTATAGACCTTAGTCTATAGCGAGTCTATAGACCGTCTATAGACGAAAGGAAATTGAAGCAGTTATAGACTTTAGTCTATAGACAGTCTGTAGACAAAAGGAAATTGAGACAGCTATAGACCCTAGGCTATAGCGAGTCTATAGACCGTCTATAGACAAAAGGAAATAGAGGTAGTTAAGACTTCAGTCTATAGAGAGTCTATAGGCCGTCTATAGACAAAAGGAAATTGAGTCAGCTATAGACTTTAGTCTATAAAGTGTCTATAGACAGTCTATAGACGAAAGGAAATTGAGGCAGCTATAGACTTTAGTCTATAAAGTGTCTATAGACAGTCTATAGACGAAAGGAAATTGAGGCAGCTATAGACCTTAGTCTATAGAGAGTCTATAGACAGTCTATAGACGAATGGAAATTCAGGCAGCTATAGACCTTAGTCTATAGAGGGTCTATAGACAGTCTATAGACGAAAGGACATTGAGGCGGCTATAGACCTTAGTCTATAGAGGGTCTATAGACAGTCTATAGACGAAAGGAAATTAAGGCGGCTATAGACCTTAGTCTATAGAGAGTCTATAGACCGTCTATAGACAAAAGGAAATTCAAGCAGCTATAGACTTTAGTCCATAGATTTTCTATAGACTGTCTATAGACAAAAGGAAAAGTCTATAGGATGGCTATAGAGTCTATAAAAAGTCTATAGAAAGTCTATAGACCATTTTTATAAGGGCAGTCTGGTGTCCAAGACGAGAGGCTGGTGTCGCCGGCAAGCAGATCAGTCAGGGGTGACAGGATGGAAGCGAAATTGCGTACGAAGCGGCGAAAATAAGAGCACAGCCCAATAAAGCTACGCAGCTCATTCAGGGAGGTGGGTCGGAGAAACTCGGCGACTGCGCGCAGTTTTGCAGGATCGGGAAGGACGCCTTCTTTAGAGACGACGTGGCCCAAGATGGTAAGCCGCCGGGCTGCGAAGCAGCACTTCTTTAAATTCAGTTGCAAGCCGGCGTCGGTCAAACATTGCAGGACACGCTCGAGGCGGGCCAGGTGGGACGAAAAGTCTCGAGAAAAGACGACGATATCGTCCAGATAGCACAGACACGTGTGCCACTTGAGTCCGCTGAGAACTGTGTCCATCATGCGCTCGAATGTGGCCGGCGCATTGCACAAGCCGAACGGCATGACATTGAATTAGTAGAGGCCGTCGGGCGTAACAAAGGCCGTCTTTGGCCGATCAGCAGCATTCATGGGCACCTGCCAATAGCCGGAACGGAGGTCCAATGAGGAAAAGAATTCCGCGCCTTGCAGGCAGTCGAGGGCATCGTCAATACAGGGGAAGTGGATACACATCCTTGCGCGTAATCTTGTTGAGGCGACGGTAATCAACACAAAAGCGGATGGATCCGTCCTTCTTCCGCACGAGAACAACGGGAGAGGCCCAGGGGCTGTGAGAAGGCTGGATTACGCCGCGCTGAAGCATGTCGTCCACTTCCTTGGTAATGACGGTGCGTTCAGGGGCCGACACGCGATAAGGACGCTGGCGCAAAGGGGCATGCGTTCCGGTGTCAATGCTGTGTGTGACGACGGATGTGCGGCCTAGAGAGCTGTGCGGGAAGTCGAAGGACGTACGGAAACGTTGAAGTAATGCGACGAGCTGATCACGTTGGTGCGGCGAAAGGCTGGCATCGATAGATCGGGAAAAAACAGAAACGGTGTCTTGGTTTGGCGTAGCAGGAGGCGAACCAATGGCATCTATCTGGAGAGGGGCAGGTTCGTCAGAGACGGAGTATGGAAGAGCGTGATCGACTGATTCTACATGGCCCAGGCATTCGCCGCGGAGAAGCGTTGATGGACAAGAAAAAGGGTTCGTGACATAGATTGCGCTGTGGCCATCGCAGACAGTCAGAAGAGCGAACGGAAGGAGAAAACAGTAGCGACGGGCAGCGGCATCGGTCGGAGTAAAGAGAACAGTTGAATCAGGATCGCAGGCGCAAGTGTGGGGAACCAGGGCAACAGAGAAGGCAGGGATGTCAGTATCTGCAGCGACCAGCATTTTACCGAGGCGGAGAGAGGTGTCGGACGGCAGAGTAGCGCAGAGCGGAGACAGTTCAATGCTGGCACGGGCGCAGTCGATGATCGCATGATGAAGGGTTAGAAAGTCGCAGCCCAGAATGACGTCATGAGAACAGGAGGACAGCACGAAAAACTCGGCGATATACACAACATCCCGGATAACAAGGCGAGCTGTACATAATGCTAGAGGTTGAATGCGGTGCGAGCTTGCAGTGCGGAGGCAAAAGTTCGAAACAGGCGTCTTCACTTTACGGAGTCTACGGCAAAGGGCTGCGCTAATAACGGATACAGCAGCGCCCGTGTCTACAAGGGCGAGAACGGCGACGCCATCAACAAATACTTCGATAACATTCGCAGGTGAAGACGGAGGACTTGGGCAGTTCGATGGAATCGCAGTTCTTGCCTCCGGAACTGCGGCTGTTAGTTTTCCTCCGGACGAGAGGGTGATCGCCGGCGCATGGGAGAGATAGATCGGCGACGGGGAGAAGGCGACCGGGGTGAAGAATATGAAGAGCGGTCAAGGTGGAAGGAGTCCGCAGGGGTGCCGGAGGGAACTGGTTGCGAGGGAGGCGCAGGGTCATAGTGGAATGGGCTGGCCTCGTCCCGGAAACTCGGCGGGTGTTGGCGACAAAGCCGGGCGACGTGGCCCGGCAAGCCACAGGCGTAACATATGGGGCGGTTGTCGTAGGTACGCCATGGGTTCATGACTGCACGGTGAGGCGGCAGGCGACGACGGACAGGTGCCGGCGGAGGCGGTAGCGGTGCGACAGATGGGTGGTTAACGTAGACTTCGGGGCGTCGGGGTCTGGCGGCAACCTCAGCGTAGGTGAGGGGGGCAGCCACAGGCGGAGGCCGAGGGCTAGAGGGCAAAGCGTCGGCGACCTGCTCTTGGATGGTGCGTCGAAGGGTGGGATCTATGAGTGACGCAGGGTCGCCAGACACAGGCAGTAGGGACAGTTGGCGGGCCACTTCTTCCCGTATGAAGGCCTTGATCTGGGGAAGCAGGGAGGCCGAGTCAGAGACCAGACTGCAGACCGCCGGCGCAGGAAGGGACTCGTCGAGGACTCCGGAACGGCGAGTAGAATTCCTCTGCTTCCTGAGGACGTCATAGCTCTGACAAAGCTGAATGACATCCACCACCGTTTGCGGATTCCTGGCGAGCAACATTTGGAACGCGTCGTCGGAGATGCCCTTCAGGATGTTGCTAATTTTCTCGGCCTCCGGCATGGATGGATTGATGCGCTTGCACAGGTCTAGAACATCTTCTATGTAACTGGTGAAGGTTTCAGTGGCGTACTGAGCGCGAGCGCGGAGGCGTTGTTCGGCGCGCAGTTTGCGCACAGCTGGGCGGCCGAATACCTCCGAAAAGCTGGTCTTAAAGGACGACCAGGTAGGCAAGTCGGCCTCGTGGTTGCGGAACCACAAGTTGGCAACGTCGCTGAGATAGAATAGTACGTTACCAAGCTTGGTGGCATCGTCCCACTTGTTGTGGGCGCTGACGCGCTCGTAAGTCGCCAACCAGTCGTCAACATCGTGGTCGTCGGCACCGCTGAAGACGCTGGGATCTCGCTGCCGGAGCCCGCCAGAACACAGGATGGTAGGCGACGGGATGGGGGCTGTCTGGCTGGTGACTTCAGGCATAACTGGCGGCGAAGGTAAGGTGCGGCTACGGAGCTCGAGGATGAGGACGAGAGGGCGACCTTACAGCAGCCTCCACCAAATGTAGGATGGGGTTGTGGCTGAGCAGAACCTAGGTCGCTTTGCAACGTTCAGCAAAGGTGCAGGCCAAGCGTTCGGGCTGCGAGCGAGCGTCACACCTCAGGATCGTCGTCTTCTTTCACTACTACAGTTCACCACAGTGAGCGAGCACGGCTGCTACACTACAATATATATATATATATATATATATATATATATATATATATATATATATATATATATATATATATTTTCTATATATATATATATATATATATATATATATTGCCACATTCCTGGGAACTCTCGTGGCGCCGTCTCCCGGCCGAAGTGCCTTACCCGCTATTCTGGCTAGCCTTAGCCATGGTGGCGGGCAGGGCTTCGTCGTCGCTTCTGTGTGGTGCCCTCGGGAGTCCGCTGCTGCCTGGCGCTTCACAGTATAACGTGTCCTGGCCGTCCCGACTATCTAGCCGTGACAAAATATATATATATATATATATATAGAGAGAGAGAGAGAGAGAGCGAGATATTTCGGATCCCACCGGCGGCATGTGGTTGTTTTTTCTTCTGCTTTTCTAATCAATTAGCTTTAAGCGACAGTAATATTATTACTTGATTAACACCACAAACATTAATTAATTAAAAAAAATAAAAAAATCCCCTGTGCTCCTTGGTTTCTGTGGCTGTTGGCTTCTCTCATATATATATATCTCCTGAGCCTTTTGCGGCCAGCTTTCTTCTGTGGAGCTCTCACCTGTAATAATTCCATTTCATCCGCTACATTTAGTGGTAGGAGCTGGCTAAAAACGTCCTGTATACGCCACTAGTACGTCGCAACCGCCGTGTAGCAGGCTTTGCACCTTTATCGCCTCAGGGGTTCCTTTCAATGGCTACCACGCAAGCGACGCAGACCCATGAACAGCGATCTGAAGAAGAGACGACTGCGCCCCATCAGCGCGATCCGCGCACATTATATGGTGAGAGCGAAGGGGACATTGAAGAATGGCCATCACATTATGAAAGGTGCAGCAAGTACAACCGTTGGAACTCTACCGCCCGCCTGTACAACGATGTTTTCTTTCTTGCTGGTACAGCTCTGACTTGGTTTGACAACTACGAGGAAACTCTCACGAACTGAAGACGGTTTGTTGAAGAAATCACTAAGTCCTTTGGACATGCTCTTGCGAACAAGGAACGAGCTGAGCATCAACTTTACCAAAGAGCCCAACTACCCGGTGAAACACGCATGCGATAGATTGAGGAAGTATTGAAACTTCGTGGCATTGTCAACCGGCAGATGCTAGAAGAAGACAACGTAAAGTACCTTCTCAAAGTGATTACTGAGGACGTGTATAATTTCCTTATTTCATGACACACCCTTGCTACAGTTGCAGTTGTCATAAAGCAATGCCTTGCCTTTTAGGTGCTTAATGCATGCCGGATAGCACCCATATTGTGCCGCATTTCCAATGTAACCGCCGTCGCCAGCATCAACACCCTCGCGAGAAAAGACGTCGCTTCTATAGTCAGGACGATTGTATACGAGGAGTTGGTATCTCAGCGGCGACGTACCAATGTTCTAAAAAGAACCGCCTTCGACAGAAAACTGTGTTTTTGTGGGACAGAATTGGTAAGTTTTGTGGAATTGGGGGTGAATCTTTAGTTCCCGTTGGCCTGGGCTCAGCTTCAGTTGTGCTTGGTGACGAGTCGCACAGAACAGAATTTGTTGTATTGAGACGTGCCACGCATGACGTGATCCTGGGTGCTGACTTTTTGCGAGAGTTTGGTGCAGCAATAGACTTCAGTGCCCGCGAAATTTCTTTCTTTGAAGCCAAACATTATCCTCGTATTAGTGGATTACATGTCCCAGACCTATGATGGAGTTCCCTCCGTGAAGAAAGATGTGCTGCTACCTGTGATGACGACAGCATTTGTGCCTGTGAAATCATTCGAACATTTCGTGAGCGTAAACTCGATAGTCGTCGAGCCAAATGTCGCACGGGGCAAAAAAAAATATATTTTAGTGCCACGCTCTATTGTCGAGGCAGTGGATGGTCGCACGCACCTCTGGAGTGTGAACATATCAGAGGAGCCCGTTCGTTTTCCTTCTGGTTTAGCACTCGCCTGATTTAGGAACCATGTTACTCACGCCCTTGAAGCTATTTCTGATGTCAGAGCAGCTGCACCAGAGAAGTCTGATTACTGTGCTGAGCCTGCGCACATGGTCAACAAATCGCTCCCGTCTAGTGAACGCCGTATGCTGCAAGAAATCTTGGTGCATCATGCTCACGTGTTCGAATTTGTCTCCGAGGGATCGGGTCGCCATTTCCCAGCCTCTCAAACACAGCATAAAATTAACAAAGGAAATGCACCCCCTATTCGCCAGAAACCTTGCAGAGTCTCCGCGGCAGAGCTCAAGATAATTCAAGAAGAGGTGGACAAAATGCTGCAGAAAGGAGTCATCCGTGAATCTTCCAGTCCTTGGGCCGCCCTGTGATCTTAGTAGAAAAAAAGAGAATTAGCGAATCTGCGTTGACTAGCCCCGTTTAAATGCGCTAACAAAGAAAGACGTATACCTGTTACCGCACATTGACGACGCAGTCGATTGTCTACATTCGGCATCATATTTTCCAGTGTTCATTTGCAATATGGTTATTGGCAAATTCCACTGCATTTTTCCGACCATGAGAAAGCCTTCGTAACCCCAGGTGGTTTGTACGAATTTAATGTGTTTCCGTTTGGTTAATGCGATGCCCCCGCAACGTTCGAGCTATTTATGGACACTGTCCTTCGTGGGTTAAAATGAGAAATCTGCATGTGTTACCTGGATGGTGTCATTTTCGGCAAGACCTTTCAAGAGCCCAATGAAAGACTTCTTATCTTCACAAATGCATCGGCACAGCGGGACTCGTTTTGAACTCAATGAAGTGCCATTTTGAGGAGCGGCCAACTCTAGTTCTTGGCTACCTCGTCAACCAGGGTAGTACCATGGTGGATCCTCAGGAGATCGCCGCAGTAAGGGAGTTCGAAACTCCACGCACCCTGAAAAGCCTTCGCAGCTTCCTCGGACTCTCTGTTTTTCGTCGCTTCATTACTGGCTTTGCGCAAACTGCCCACCCTCTCAGCTTTCTTCTGCATAAGGATTCGCAGTTTGTGGGGACCACCGAGTGAGAATCCTCGTTCCATCTGCTCAAATCTTCTCTCACTTCAGCGCCACTCCTGAGGCACTTCGACCCTTCTACTCTGACGGAGATTCCCACTGACTCCAGCGGCGTCGGTCTCGGGGCGGCGCTTGTCCGACTTCACAGTGCGGCTCTGTACGTTAATGCCTATTTCAGCCGCACGTTAACCAAATCTGAGCGCAACTACACTGTCACCGAATAGGAGCGCCTCGACGTTGTGTTCGCTGTGCACAAGTTCCGACCATACCTATACGTACAGTCAGGGACAAAAGTCGCCGGACCACGTGTTCCTCTAACAAAGCCGATAGCTCTGGTACTAGTCGGCGGCTGGAGACCACATTTGTGGAGGTAAAAGCTAATTTTTTGTTCTTTCATCTCCACAAGTGCGGTCTCCAGCCGCTGTCTGGTAGTAGACCTATAAGCTTCTTTTGAGGAACACGTGGTCCGGAGACTTTTTTCCCCGACTGTACGCCATTGCACTATTGTCACACACAATTATTCTCTATGCTGGCTCATCGGACTTCGCGATCGATTTGGTCGTCTGGCGCACTGGGCATTGCGCCTACAAGAATATAACTTCGCTGTTTCATACAAAAGGCGGTGCCGTCAAAGTGAAGGTAGACTGCTTGTCACGCCACCCACTGCCGACCTCGGTCAACGATGAAATGGTTTCGAAAGGTGTTTTGCCTCGTTCCAGCCGATGTTCCCCAGCATGGCGACCTTTAGGCGAGAGCAACATAGCGACCTGTCACTGCAGCCCATTATAGAAGAGGCAGATAGGCGTGTCGATTCAACGTCATTTATAATCCAAGATGGTATTTTATTCATAAGAACTACTCCTTTCAGTGGTGCTGCCCCGCTTTTGGTCGTCCCGAAAAGTCACCGCGCACAAGTTTTGCACATTATGCACGTTGACATCACATCTGGCCATCTAGGCATCTCTCATACCGTAGAACAAATTCGCCAGCGTTTTTATAGGCCTCAATTTTATAAGGCCACCAGCAGTAAGGTGTAACATGCGAACAATGCCAACGACTTAAGGCAAGAACCACCACACCAGCCTGTCCTTTGCAGCCCGTTAAACCACCAACTTCCCCTTTTGAAAAGATTGAAATCGACTTCTTGGGTCCTTTCCCAGGGCCTTTAGAGAGGCGCTGCTGGGTGATTGTATGCGTACACAAACTCACCAGATACGTGGAGACCGCTGCTCTCATTAGCGCGAAATGCTGATGATGTTTCGTTGTTTTTCTAAACTCGGTTGTTATTCGCCATGGCGCATCCGGTATTTTATTTAGTGATCGCAGACGGCAATTTCCGGCTCATGTCGTGGAAGAAATGCTCCTGCTTTGTGGTTCAGACTACCGACACTCCACACCGTGCCACCCGCAGACCAGCGGGCTTACCGTACGCACCAACCGCACTCTGATAACTATGCTGTCCCTGTACGTCTCGACTTACCATCGCAACTGGCACGCATTGTTACCATCTCTGGCGAACGCTTATAACAAGGCAATTCATGAGGTCAGCGGGTATTCTCCCGCCTGTTTTCTATATGCCAGAACTCCCTGCGTTTTGCTCGATACCATCTTCCCGTTTTCCCTCAACGATGACGCGCCCGCTACCCAGATACTATGCCGTGCCGAAGAAGTCCGTCGTACAGCCCGCTTACGTGCACGGAACTCTCAACGCCGCTCGAAAGAATACTACCACCTACGTGATCGTGCAGTAACTTACTCTCCTGGAGACTTTGGCTTTGTACGCCAACCCGCAGGAGAGAACTATATAAATTTTCTGTGTAACATGGCCCCTTCGTCGTGTTAGACCGACTGAATGACATGAATTATGCCATCACCAAGGTGACGACGAATAAATGCCGTTGCCGCAAGACACATGTCGTTCATGTGGGCCGCTTGTATGGAGTAATTCGCATTTTTATGGAGTATGATTGCATGGAGCAATTTGCATTTTTGTATTGTGGTCAATAGTATAATTAGTCGAGATTAATTAACCAAATTCACGAGCAGCGAAGGTAGGCGAAAAATTACA